>NC_138316.1:38137500-38297500 GCF_965601325.2 Salmo salar
CATCTAGAGAAACATACACTATGGATCCAGCAAGGAGACTGTCTGTGCCTTGACTCAGGAATATGTGGTTTTGATAACATTGTGGTATAGGAAAAGAGAAATCCTTAAATGTTATATTGATGCCTGCAATGTGTACATGGGTGAAGCTTCTTTTGACCGAACCTCAACATTCACCTTTCACCACACAGGTCTGCTAAAAAGGAGGTTGGGCAACTCTGGTCCTGGAGGGCAACAGTATGTACAGGCTTTTGTTCCACCCCAGCACTAACAGTGTGAACATTAACACTTCTGTTACATATAATAATGGTCCAATGTCAAGGGAGTGATTTCAGAGCGCCAGACAGCCAATAAACTCAATTTCTAGTCCATGCTCCAGTCACAGTCAATCAGATCCATTGTTTGCAATATAAATCAGGCCATCGCTATGGAAATAGCTTCTAGGCAACAGCAGCCCATAGATAAAAGCCGATGCCATCTCGTAGAGTTGTGATGAATGCATTGAGTAGGAGACGCCATTCAACTTGATTAAACTGCCTGACAGCGGTAAGGGCTGGAACACAGTAAGTTCCATCGCTGTGAGTGACTGGTTACAAAGACCTTGTCAAAGTCAATAAAATAATGGCTGGAAGGATTCAGCCATTAGAGGTCATTTATTCAAGGAAGTGTGTGAGTTGGGCGGAGGGATACGTTGTATAATGATTGTGTGTATGTATGAGTGAGACTGTGTGTAGGGTGGGTGTGTGAGTGAGTGTGAGTGTGTATCAGTGAGTGTGTGCATGCATGCGTGCGTGCGTGTGTGTGTGTGTGAGTGTATGTGTGTGAATGTGTGTGTGTGTGTATGAACGTGCGCGGTGTGTGTGTGTGTGTGTGTGTGTGTGTGTGTGTGTGTGTGTGTGTGTGTGTGTGTGTGTGTGTGTGTGTGTGTGTGTGTGTGTGTGTGTGTGTGTGTGTGTGTGTGTGTGTGTGTGTGTGAACGTGCGCGTGTGTGAGTGTATGTGTCCAATCTGAAAGTGGAAAACTGGACCCTTTAGGCCAGTGAACTGAGGCACATTTTCCACTCTCATAATATTGCTATGCTCCACTTAGTAACCTAGAGAGTGTGTGTGTGTGAGTCAGTGTGTGTGTTTGTGTGTGTATGTGTCTCACCTGAGGAACTTCTCCAGGTCATCACGGCTGCAGGGGGACCATGATAGGTCGCTGGGGTTACGGCCCTTCACCCATTCGCCAGACATGATGTGGGAGTGGCCTGTACAGGTAGCATGGTCGTCATCATGGCTCATCCCCATGCTGGAGAGAAAATCACACACCATTACATACCATATAGACACACACACACACATACACACCATTATATACCATATAGACACACACACACCATTACATACCATATAGACACACACACACCATTACATACCATATAGACACACACACACACACCATTATATACCATATAGACACACACACACCATTACATACCATATAGACACACACACACACACACACCATTATATACCATATAGACACACACACACCATTATATACCATATAGACACACACACCATTACATACCATATAGACACACACCATTATATACCATATAGACACACACACATTACATACCATATAGACACACACACACCATTATATACCATATAGACACACACACACACCATTATATACCATATAGACACACACACAATTATATACCATATAGACACACACACACCATTATATAGCATATAGACACACACACAATTATATACCACATAGACACACACACACACACACCCTTAAATACCACATAGACACACACACCATTATATTCCATATAGACACACACACACCATTATATACCATATACACACACACCATTATATACCATATAGACACATGCACACCATTATATACCATATAGACACACACCATTACATACCATACACACACACACACACACACACCATTATATACCATACAGACACACACCATTATATACCATATAGGCACATGCAAACCATTATATACCATATAGATACCAACACACCATTATATACAATATAGACACACACACAGTATTCTATACCATATAGACACACACGATTATATACCATATAGACAAATACAAACCATTATATACCATATAGACACCCACACACCATTATATACCATACACACACACCATTATAAACCATACAGACACACGCGGTTATATACCATATAGACACATACACACCATTATATACCATATAGACAAACAGACCATTATATACCATACAGACACACACCATTATATACCATATAGGCACATGCACACCATTATATACTATTATATACCATATAGACACATACACACCATTATATACCATATAGACATATACCCACCATTATATACCATATAGGCACATGCACACCATTATATACCACATGCACACCATTATATACCATATAGACACCCGCACACCATTATATACCATATAGACACACACACAGTATTCTATACCATATAGACACATACACACCATTATATACCATATAAACACACACACACCATTATATACCATACAGACACACACCATTATATACCATATAGACACACACCATTATATGCCATATAGACACACACCATTATATACCATATAGACACACACACACACAGGCACACACACACACACACACCATTATATACCATATAGACACACACCAGTACATACCATATAGACACACACACCATTATATACCATATAGACACACACCATTATATACCATATAGACACACACCTTTATATACCATATAGACACACACACACACAGGCACACACACACCATTATATACCATATAGACACACACCAGTATATACCATATAGACACACACCAGTATATACCATATAGACACACAGCATTATATACCATATAGACACACACCATTATATACCATATAGACACACACATACACCATTATATACCATATAGGCACACACACCATTATGTACCATATAGACACACACACACACACCCTTACATACTATATAGACACACACACATCATTCTATACCATATAGACACACACACACACACACCATTATATACCATATAGACACACACCATTATATACCATACAGACACACACACACCATTATGTACATTATAGACACACACACCCTTATATACTATATAGACACACACACACATCATTATATACCATATAGACACACCCACACACACACACCATTATATACCATATAGACACACACCATTATATACCATATAGGCACACACCATTACATACCATATAGACACACACACGGGTATATACCATATAGATACATACACACCATTATATACCATATAGACACACACACACACACACACACACACACACACACACACACACGTATATACTATATAGACACATACACACCATTATATTCCATATAGGCACATGCACACCATTATATGCCATGTAGACAGACACCATGTCACGCTTGTCGTCGGTAATGGAGGACCAAAACGCAGCAGGTATGTGTATGCTCATCTTGAGATTTATTAACTTCCAAAATGAACGTACAAAATAACAAAACAAGTGACCGAACGAAATACAGACAGTCTGGTAAGGCACAAGGCTAAACTCAGAACAATCACCCCTTTTTACAAAACACACCACCCTGAACCACATAAAACAAATACCCTCTGCCACGTCCTGACCAAACTACAATACTAATTAACCTTTATACTGGCCAGGATGTGACAGTACCCCCCCCCCCCCCCTTAAAGGTGCTAACCCCGGAAGCACCTTAAAACAAAAAAACAAAAAAAACAACCCCAAACAACAAAACCAAAATTCCCCCCTACTAAAGGGAGGGAAGGGAGGGTGGCTGCCGTCAACGACGGCACTGTGCTACACCCCCCCTCCCCAACCCACCTATATCTGGAGGTGGCTCTGGTTCCGGCCGTTCCAGGCTGTCGGGCCACTCTGGCATCGCCGGGGGGCAGTCGGGCCAGTCTGGCATCGCCGGGGGGCAGTCGGGCCAGTCTGGCATCGCCGGGGGGCAGTCGGCCCAGTCTGGCAGTTCGGGACAGTCTGGGCAGTCTGGCAACTCGGGACAGTCTGGGCAGTCTGGCAACTCGGGACAGTCTGGGCAGTCTGGCAACTCGGGACAGTCTGGGCAGTCTGGCAACTCGGGACAGTCTGGGCAGTCTGGCAACTCGGGACAGTCTGGGCAGTCTGGCAACTCGAGACAGTCTGGGCAGTCTGGCAACTCGGGACAGTCTGGGCAGTCTGGCAACTCGGGGCAGTCTGGGCAGTCTGGCAACTCGGGGCAGTCTGGGCAGTCTGGCAACTCGGGGCAGTCTGGGCAGTCTGGCAACTCGGGGCAGTCTGGGCAGTCTGGCTACTCCGGCAGTTCAGGGCAGTCTGGCCACTCCGGCAGTTCAGGGCAGTCTGGCCACTCCGGCAGTTCAGGGCAGTCTGGCCACTCCGGCAGTTCAGCGCAGTCTGGCCTCTCTGGCGACTGTTGACTGGCGGGCAGCTCTGACGACTGTTGACTGGCGGGCAGCTCTGACGACTGTTGACTGGCGGGCAGCTCTGACGACTGTTGACTGGCGGGCAGCTCTGATGACGACTGTTGACTGGCGGGCAGCTCTGATGACGACTGTTGACTGGCGGGCAGCTCTGATGACGACTGTTGACTGGCGGGCAGCTCTGATGACGACTGTTGACTGGCGGGCAGCTCTGATGACGACTGTTGACTGGCGTGGCTGGGTTGACGCATTTGTAGCCTGGTGCGTGGTGCTGGTACTGGGCTTACCAGATTATGAACACGCACCTCCAGGCTAGTGCGGGGAGCGGGAACAGGACGAGTCGGACTGGGTTGACGCACTTCCGGGTCCGCACGAGAGACAGGAGCTGGAAACCCAGGGCTATGGAGGCGCACAGTCGGTCTAGATCTTACCTCCTGCACAACCCGCCTTGGCTGGATGGAACTAGTAGCCCTGTACGAGCGGGGTGCTCGTACAGGGCAGACTGGGCTGTGCAGGGGCCTGATGGTAGCCGTGCGTAGAGCGGGAGTTGGGTAGCCTGGTCCTCGGAGGCGTACCGGCGACCAGATGCGCTGCGCAGGCATCCTCCTACCAGGCTGGATGCCCGCTCTAGCACGGCACCTGCGAGGGGCTGGAATAACGCGCACCGGACTGTGCGTGCGTATGGGTGAGATAGTGCGCTCCTCAGCGAAATATAGCGCTCTCCACCCCATACGCTCCTCGATATAACCACGGGTAGCTGGCTTCCGGCTCTTCTTACGCCTAGCCAAACTACCCGTGTGCCCCCCCAAAAAAAATTATTGGGGGTGCCTCTCGTGCTTCTCCCTCAGCGCGTCCATGGCCTCGTACCTACGCCTCTCTGCCTTGGCTGCCTCAATTTCCCACTGCGGGCGGCGATACTCCCCAGCCTGGTGCCAAGGTCCGGCCCCGTCCAGAACTTCCTCCCAGGTCCACTTCTCCCGCCAGTCCAACTCGAATTCCCTCTGCTCCTTCCTCTGCTGCTTGGTCCTTGAGTGGTAGGTGATTCTGTCAGGGATTTCTTCGTCTTCTGACGATATAACGAAATCATCGTCGGAAAAGGTAGACCAATACGCAGCAGGTATGTGTATGCTCATCTTGAGATTTATTAACTTCCAAAATGAACGTACAAAATAACAAAACAAGTGACCGAACGAAATACAGACAGTCTGGTAAGGCACAAGGCTAAACTCAGAACAATCACCCCTTTTTACAAAACACACCACCCTGAACCACATAAAACAAATACCCTCTGCCACGTCCTGACCAAACTACAATACTAATTAACCTTTATACTGGCCAGGACGTGACACACCATTATATACCATATAGACAAACACTCCATTACATACCATACACACACACACACACACACACACCATTATATACCATACACACACACAATTATATACCATGCACACACACCCACACCATTATGTACAATACAGACACACACCATTATATACCATATAGACACACACCATTATATACCATACAGACACACACACACACCATTATGTACCATATAGACACACACACACACCATTATATACCATATAGACAGACACACACACACACACACACACACACACACACACACACACACACACACACACACACACAGCACACACACACACACACACACACACACACACACACACACACACACACCATTATATACCATATAGACACACACACACACACCATTATGTACCATATAGACAAACACACCCTTATATATCATATAGACACACACATACCATTATATACCATATAGACAAACACACACACCATTATATACCATATATACATACACCATTATATACCATATAGACACACAAACACACGCCATTATATACCATATAGACACACACACACCATTATGTACCATATAGACACACACACCATTATATATCACATAGACACATACATACCATTATATACCATATAGACATACACACACACACACACACCATTATTTACTCATACACTACTGGTATATGCTCATGTCTCTCAGGCACACACACACACACACACACACACACACACACACACACACACACACACACACACACACACACACACACACACACACACACACACACACACACACACACACACACACACACACACACACACACACACACACACAGGTATATCTTACAATTTTTGTGAGGACCAGCAATTGATTCACATTTAAAATCATATTTTCCCTAACCACTAACCCTAACCCTAATATAGGAGAAACCAGCCACACCTTCTTGACACGCCTCAAACAACACCTCTACATAACGGAAACAAACACACTACAAACATACTTGTCTATTTATGGAAAAATCACATTGATTAACTCTTTGGTCGTTTCACATTTTACTTACTTACTAATGGCACTGCCTACTCCAGATGACTCGTTTTTAAATCATATGAACAAAAAATATTACATTTTATTTGGAATGCTAAGCCAGACACAATTAAATGTGCCTATTTATATAATGAATTTGAGTTTGGGGGGCAAAAATTATTAAATATTAAAGCTTTAAACCTCTCAATAAAAGCTTCGCTCATACATAAATTATACTTAACCCCAAAATGGTTCTCCAGTAGATTATTAAGAAAGGCTCATACTTTTTTTTTTTATTACCTTTTTGCCTTTATACAGATCACCACTTCTCATTTCCGACTAATTGAAAATGAAATGTTGTTTAAAGTATCGCCCTTTCTTAAACAAGCCACACAAAGCTGGTTTCAATTTCAGTTTTATCCTCCAGAAAAAAATTGAACAAATATTACAACAAATATTATGGTTAAACTCAAATATACTGATTAATTAAAAAAAACATTATTTATGGAAATAATGTTTAAAAATTGTATTATATTTATTAATGATATTATGAATAGAAACGGAGGAGTTATGTCACATATGCATCTATCGAAAATATATGCGAATATCTGCTCAATCCAAACTTACAATCAACTGATTGCAGCACTACCACAAACATTGAGGAGGGAAGTGGAAAAGGAAGAAGGTACAGTAGGGAACTTGTTTGCCTGCCATATATTAAAGATACAAATTGGCTGAAAGGAACTGGCATAAATAGAAAAATATACCAGTTTCATTTGAGGACAAAAATGTTGACAGCTGCGCCACACAGGTTGGAAAATAAATGGGAAGAGATTTTCAATGTACCAATTCCATGACACATGGTTTATGAACTGGTACAAAAAACTACATTTGATTCAACACTAAGAGTTTTTCAATTGAAATGATTATATAAAATTCTTGCCACCAACATAATGCTATATATATGGGCATACAGAAATCTCAGCTCTGTAGATTTTGCTACGAAGAGACAGAATCAATAGACAATTGATTCTGGTATTGCCCCTTTGTAGCTTGCTTCTGGTCACAGGTTCAGGAATGGTTAAAAAAATCACAACATGCAATTAAAATTAACCTTACAAATAACAGTGTTGGGCGATTTAGAAAGCCATAGTTAGTCAATAAATAATATAATAATGCTCGTAGGAAAGGTTTTCCTCTTTAGCTCACAATCTGTGGATACTATATGAAACAAGCTACATAAATATGTGTATGCAACCAATAAAATGTGATTTCATTTGATTTGATTTCATGGATCCCTCAGGCGAATACCCGCCAAATGTTTTCCCATATTCTCCAGACTGATTTGCTATATACAGACTGAAAAGAAAGTTGCAATAGGCCCAGCGTTTGGCACCAGCACAAACAGAAACCCTCTTAAAACTAAGCCTAAACCTAACACCTAAGGCTAATAATTGCCTTTTTACAAGTGAGGACCGGAAAAATGATCTCACTTCTCTGAATTTTTTTGTTGGTTTAGTATTCTTGTGAGGACTTTTGATACTCACAAGTATAGTACAACATGTACACACATACACACCTTTAAATGCGGAAGACAAATTTTGGTTGAATGCATTCAGTTGTACAACTGACTAGGTATCCCCCTTGCCCCTTTGTATCTCTGCAACACACAACTATACACACAACATACACTATTGCAACAGACAGTATAACATACTTTGAACACGTATAAATTCCTCTACACAACTGCAGCCCATCCTAACACACCTGTTACATATTCATTGGCTAAGGTCAGGGCCTCAGGGAAACTTCAACAGGAAAGAAAAGCTAGTGTACAGCTATACCACAGTAAGGATCTGTGTGCGTGCGTGTGTGTGTGCATGCGTGTGTTTCCTCTAAAGCTGTGACCTACATTTTGCAAATGAAAAACAACAACCCGGCCTGAAATCCCGGAAGCGCCTCAGAAACTAACAAAAACCATTGGAATGACTGGACTCCCAATGCACAGCCGTTGTTCCTGGCTTTAATTAAACTATATACAATTACATATTGAGAGCCATATTCCTCCATGTCCACTGCAACACCAATAAGAGATCAGCCACACTAAAACCAAGATGACCACAGCTGGTCTGGGTCTGTCCTGCTACTCAAACTTTGCTGCAGCTGGATACAGTTTAGCATTTTCCCCACTAATGGTTAAGGTTAATTGGGGATCCAAGATCTGTTGCTATGGGAAACTTTACCCGAAGCACCACATTGGAGAACCGCAAACTGGGTTGAAGTGCAGTGCAATTGGCCAGTCCCAAATATGTTCCTTTTGTCTTTCTCCAGATCTCTGTAGGCTCTGGTTTAATGCACACATTTACAACAGGGAAAATTGCACGGAAACAGGGAGGAACTACCTGGACTCATTTTCGTTAACTGTTGCAAAACGTTTTAAAACTGTTGTATGCCCTAAACAAAAAATCTAATCAAATCAAACTTTATTTGCCACATGTGCTGAACACAACAAGTGTAGACTTTACCGTGAAATGCTTACTTACAAGCCCTTAACCAACAGTGCAGTTCAAGAAGAAGAAAATATTTATCAAGTAGGATAAAATAAAAAGTAACACAATAAGAATAACAATAACGAGGATATATACAGGGGCACCGGTCCAAGTCAGTTTGCGGGGGTACAGGCTAGTTGAGGTAATCTGTACATGTAGGTGGGGACGAAGTGACTATGCATAGGTAACAAACAAACAGAGAGTAGCAGCAGTGTACAAAAGCGGGGAGGGGTCAATGTAAATTGACCGGTGGCGATTTTAATGAATTGTTCAACAGTCTGATGGCTTGGGGGTAGAAGCTGTTGAGGAGCGTTTTGGTCCTAGACTTGGCGCTCCGGTACCGCTTGCCGTGTGGTAGCAGAGAAAACAGTCTATAACTTGGGTGACTGGAGTCTCTGACAATTTTATGGGTTTTCCTCTGACACCGCCTATTACATAGGTCCTGGATGGCAGGAAGCTTGGCCCCAGTGATGTACTGGGCTGTTCGCACAACCCTCTGTAGCGCCGTACGGTCAGCCTGGTAGGCTCGCGTCACTGGGCGGCTCACGTTTCCCTTTGTAGTACATAGTTTTCAAGCCCTGCCACATCCGACGAGCGTCAGAGCCGGTGTAGTAGGATTCAATCTTAACTTCTTATGGGCAGGTGGGACGGTAGCGTCCCACATGGCCAACATCCGGTGAAATTGCAGAGCGCGAAATTCAAACTACAGTATTATAAATATTTAACTTTCATAAAATCACAAGTGTAATACATCAAAATAAAGCTTAATAACTTCTTGTTAATCCAGCCAGATTTCAAAAAGGCTTTACGGCGAAAGCAAACCATGCGATTATCTGAGGACAGCGCCCCGCATACAAACACATGAAAAACATATTTCAACCAGACAGGTGCGACACAAAAGTCAGAAATAGCGATATAAAAAATGCCTTACCTTTGATGATCTTCTTCTGTTGGCACTCCAAAAGGTCCCAGTTACATCACAAATGGTCCTTTTGTTCGATAATGTCCTTCTTTATATCCATAAAAACTCAGTTTAGCTGGAGCGCTTCAGTCAATAATCCACCCAGTTTCCCTCCATCAAAATGCATACAAAATGAATCCCAAATGTTACTAATACATTTTTCCAAACAAGTCAAACAATGTTTATAATCAAACCTTAGGTACCCTAATACGTAAATAAACGATACAATTTGAGACGGAGAATCGTTATTGTCTTTACCGGAGAAAAATACCAAAGATCGCGCTCTCTTCCACGCGCTTGGAAACACTACAGCCCAAATTGGAGCCACCTAGAAAAACTACAATTTCTGGCTCATTTTTCCAAAAACCAGCCTAAAACTCTTTCTAAAGACTGTTGACATCTAGTGGAAGCCCTAGGAACTGCAATCTGGGAGGACTTGATAGCCATTGAAAATAGTGGTAGGCAGAAATTATTTTGGGGGGGATGGTTTGTCCTTGGGGTTTCACCTGCCATATCAGTTCCGTTATACTCACAGACATAATTTTAACAGTTTTAGAACCTTTAGAGTATTTTCTATCCATAAATGATATGCATATAAACTGCCTGAGTAACAGGCAGTTTACTTTGGGCACCCTTTTCATCAATACTGCCCCCTACCCAAGAGAGGTTAATCCTGTATTGACGCTTTGCTTGTTTGATGGTTCGCCTGAGGGCATAGCGGGATTTCTTATAAGCGTCCGGATTAGTCCACCATTCCTTGGAAGCGGCAGCTCTAGCCTTTAGCTCGATGCGGATGTTGCCTGTAATCTGTGGCTTCTGGTTGGGATATGTACGTACAGTCACTGTGGGAACGACGTCATCGATGCACTTATTGATGAAGCCTATGACTGAGGTGGTGTATTCATCAATGCCATTGGATGAATCCCAGAACATATTCCAGTCTGTGTTAGCAAAACAGTCCTGTAGTATAGCATCTGCGTCATCTGACCACTTCCGACCTGAGCAAGTCACTGGTTCTTCCTGCTTTAGTTTTTGCTTGTAAGCAGGAATCAGGAGGATAGAATTATGGTCAGATTTGATGGAGGGCGGGAGAGAGCTTTGTATGCATCTCTGTGTGTGGAGTAAAGGTGGTCAAGGATTTTTTTCCCCCTGGTTGCACATGTGACATGCTGGTAAAAATGTGGTAAAACTGATTTAAGTTTTCCTGCATTAAAGTCCCCGGCCACTAGGAGCGCCGCTTCTGGGTGAGCATTTTCTTCTTTGCTTATGGCCTTATAGAGTTGGTTGAGAACGGTCTTAGTGCCAGCTTGTTTTGTGGTGGTAAATAGACGGCTACGAATAATACAGATTAGAACTCTCTTGGTAGATAATGTGGTCTGCAGCTTATCATAAGGTACTCTACCTCAGGCGAGCAACACATCGAGACTTCTTTAATATTAGACATCGCGCACCAGCTGTTATTGACATAAAGACACACACCCCCACCCCTCGTCCTACCAGAGGTAGCGTCTCTGTTCTGCCGGTGCATGGAAAATCCCGCTAGCTCTATATTGTCCGTATCTTCATTCAACCACATCTCGGTGAAACATAAGATGTTATAGTTTTTAATGTCCCATTGGTAGGATAATCTTAATAGTAGGTCATCAATTTTATTTTCCAATGACTGCACGTTAGGAAGAAGAATGGAAGGCATTGGGAGTTTAGTCGCTCGCGTCCCCTTTTCCGGCGTCCTTTCTTCACGCAAAAGGCGTGGATCTGGGCCTGTTCCAGTGAAAGCAGGATATCCTTCTTGTCGGACTCGTTAAAGGAAAACGTTTCTTCCAGTCCACGGTGAGTAATCGCTTTTCTGATGTCCAGAAGTTATTTTCGGTCAAAAGAGACGGTAACAGCAACATTATGTACACAATAAGTAAAAAAAGAAGTTACACAAAACGCCCAAAAAATTACAAAATAGCACAATTGGTTGACCCAGGAGTGAACTGTATAAAGTCTTGGAGATTAAAAAGCGAAGTGTTTATTGGTCAAAGGTTTTAAAGGTGTACTATGCAGAAATCCTCCGCAATTTCCTGGTTGCTAAAATTCTCAAGTGGGTATAGTGTAGAGAATCCTTGTACCATCTAAACCGCTGTGAAATATATATTTCCATTACCAAAAATGTTGTATTTTCACCTGTTTAAAGCTGGTGTTCAAAACCTTAAGTAAAAGACGCAAAAATGAAACTTAAAAAACGAGAACAATAGAAATAGCACACATAGAACAGATATACCGCTTCTTAGACTAAAAAGCATTTTCAATTGAAATGATAATTTCCTCATCTTTGTCCAGGAATCTGCCCCAGAGTGATACAGACAAACAACAAATTGAATCAGTTCTTCATGGGCTGTGGATTGGACATTGATTTCCACTAGCAGTGATAAGTGCTTGAAAAGTATGCACCTCATTAACCGACTCACTTACATGAAGAGTAACAGAGACGAGCAAATCAATATCCACTGCCTCTGTGAGGATGCAACCATCTGGAAGAGCTACTGTATAACAGTGAATACAAAGCAACTACATAGTAAAAGGAAGGTGAGTACATAGTACACACTTAAACCCAGCAAAAGTCTAGATTTCATGGCTAATTCCATGAGGATTGAAACAGCACTTGTTTATTTTCAGTTCTACATACTCATCTGGCATAATCGTTCGAGATTAATTTCTCAAGTTAGATCTGTCTTTATAAAACAATGTATTCATAATGAATCACATGTGAAATGTTTGAAAGCAAAACAACCGTGACCAACATAAATCATCATGTTTCCTGTTTCTCACACCCTTGTTTTACTGTTGCCTTGATTGTTGAGAATTTATATTATTATTAATATATTGTCTTCCTACCTTCCTTAAGGTAGGTAGTTCAGTATTTTACAACTTAATGTGGTATGTTTTTTTGTAGCCCTATCCTGCAGTTTATGACCAAATCGCCTCTTGTGGCCTCATGGGTGGAATGTTATTAATATTTTTTATAATTTCATTATTCAAAATATTTATTTTTTTAACGTAGAAAATCCGGTGTTTCTATATGAAACGGTTTTGTTATATTTCAGTCTTCTGTGATGTATATATAGTGTAACATTGGGATGCAAACTCAAAATGTTATATATTTCAACTCTATACCTGACATGGTACAGGTGTCTTCTTTCTTTAAGTCCATAACCATGTGTGTGAGGTGTATACTTTTGTTTCAAAGACTACCCAGAAACACTCTGTGTGACCCTGATTTAGCCCACTGCAGTATTAAATTACCAAAATAATTAGCTGAAGTTTGTTGACTAGGTGCATGGTCACTGATAAGACCAAACTGGAGACAGCAGTGCAGTGTATTAAGACATCCTATAGTAGTTTGGATCAGATTACCAGGTAGAAAGGAGGGAAAGATGCAACACTGAAGAATTGGAACAATGTCAAGGACAGGAACATGACAGCAGCACACACACACACACACACACACACACACACACACACACACACACACACACACACACACACACACACACACACACACACACACACACACACACACACACACACACACACACACACACACACACACACACACACACACACACACACACACACAGCAATCATGCCAACCTGAGTTTACAATCTTTTATGTGAAAATACAGAGTGGGGCACTTAAACCCAATTCTCTCTAATTAATATGTGTTTCACACACTTTGGACAATGGAGCCTTGTCAAGGTACAGTGTATTTGCGTGTGTGTGTGTGTGTGTGTGTGTGTGTGTGTGTGTGTGTGTGTGTGTGTGTGTGTGTGTGTGTGTGTGTGTGTGTGTGTGTGTGTTTTGTGCAAATGCATGACTGTAGTTGTGTGTGAGAGTGTGTGTGTTCCCTGTGTAGTACTTGTTCCTTAACTGCACCCCTGGTACGGGCACCAGTTGGGCGTGCTTCAGGCCAGCTCGTTACCTCTCTTCTCTTCGCCTCTCTTGTGTGTGTCTGTGTGTGTACGTGTGTGTGAATGTCTTGTGCATCTCTGTGTCTGTATTTGTATAATGCTTACATGTGTGTGTGTATGTGCATGCAGGCATGTGTGTGTGTCTCCTGTTTGTGCATGCGGCTTGGGTGTGTGTATGTGTTTATTTGGGCACCAGTGGGGCGTGCTCCATGCCAGTTCATTACCTCTCTCAGACATTAAACCTGGGGTCCTTGCACCCTCAGCATGGCTGCCCAGATATACTGCCTGATGAAAAGTGTGATAAATCCTTCTGGGCCTGGCAAAGCCACAAAGCTGTTGCTAACGCTAATATACTCTGGCATTTTGGTGTTGGCTCCCTGTCACCGCTCTATCAATGAGGGCTTTATTCAGGTAATACACACACACACGCTTACGCGCACACACACACACACATATACTGTGCTATCCTGTCTTGAGTGAAGAAATGATGACGCTGAACTCAAGTCTGTGTGGCTAGAGAAGAAGGAACAATGCAACTGATTATACCAGAGAAAGACTGCATCCCAAATGGCAGCCTATCCCCAAATGGGCTCATAGGGCTCTGGTCAACATTAATGCACTATATAGGGAATGGGGTGCCATTTGGGAGGCAGTCAAAGACTGAAGTGCCTGGGAACAGAACCTTACAGTACTGCCTATAATGGCTACTGTCAAAAAATATGTAATTACATTTTCACTTAGGAAAGAAATCCACAATAATGATGATAATAGTGGTTCATTCACATGGAATTATCTATTTATGAAACTCTAAAACTGCTCTCGTATTTTTATCTTAACTATGGATACAGAGAGATACAAAGAGTTGTGCCCATGGGTACCTCAAACTGTGAAGTTATCCAGTACAAAAACACTTCAAAAGAGGCTGAAACTTTCATCCAATCAAGACGGAGTCTGAAGAAACGATGCCTTCCATTGTTAAACTGAGGAGGGTGAAGTTGCCCTTAGACGCTGATCTTGGGTCAGTTTGGCATTTCCCCCACTAATGGTTAAGGTTAGGGTTGGGGGAGGGGATCCTAGATCTCTACCTAGGAAAAATTTGACCATTCATTGCTTTTGCTCAGGATAGACAAGTGCTCCTTTAGACAGACAGACGTACTTGTGTCCCAGCTCGTGGGCTATGGTGAAGGCCAGGTTGAGTCCGTTGTCCTCGGCCAGAACACACTTCCTCTTGGAGCTGCACGCCCCTCCCAGATAGGCAATACCTAACGGAGGAGAGAGAG
This sequence comes from Salmo salar, assembly GCF_965601325.2. Lineage (NCBI taxonomy): Eukaryota > Metazoa > Chordata > Actinopteri > Salmoniformes > Salmonidae > Salmo > Salmo salar. The sequence continues at coordinate 38,153,138 of NC_138316.1, forward strand.
TGAATAGAGTGAGACTGGGTGAGACTAGGACCAATGTTCCCTCCCCAGGACTGCTGCGCAGAATAAAAATCAGCCAGCGCAGAGAATCACAAGATTGAACTTAACTCAACATTCTAGTTTCCCTGTTAGTTAACACTATCAACGTTTCCCTTTACTATGGGAAATGTGATCGATTGAAAGCAATATTAGCCACTTTCAATGCAACATACCGAAACAAAACAAACTATGCAAGACTTATTAGTATGCAAAACTAACTATGCAAAATATTTTGTTGTAGGCAGAATGCATTGGAGTAGGATTCTATTAAACTGACAGGCACGACTCAGGCCTGTACTCTACACAGACCGGTGCACCATAACCAATCAGAGCTGCAGTAGGACCTATATGCAAATAGACTATTGCCATATATGGATCTGTGCCACTCACTTTGAACTGGACTGTGTTTACAGCATGAGCAGTAGTGAGTAGATGAGTTTGTTTTGAGATCAAAGCGAGAGTTACATGTAGCAACGAGTGCACATTTGTACAAGTGTTCATATCCTTTGCTAGTTTGTGAGTTCTTACCCCAGTCATAGATCATTTGTAGTCAGCAATGGGAGAGTGATTACTTCTTACAAAAGCACAAAATGTGTGCATTTCTAGACATCTTTGAAAAGCGAGTCAGGTAGAGGGCTTTTTTTTTGTCTTAAAGGGGCAGTGTTGTATTTTGAGACAGGCTTGAAAAAGCTTAGTAGCCAATAGGCAGAGGGTAGCATAATTTGTCTGATTCTCTGTAATAATGGCATAATTAATGGGATAATTATGAATTTAATGTTTTATTTTGTAAATGGTTTCTTGCATCAAACAACACAACAACATTTTCAGTCACCACCTTGTCTGAAGGACAAGTGGATAAGCAGGTTAATGTCAAGCCCTGCATTTTTTTCAAAAGTCTCATGGAATGTAGGCCTACATTGAACACCACACATTGGATGCTACTGTAGGCTGAACAATAGAACAGCTATTTCCATGTTGAAATGTTATGGAATGCATTTTCTCAAATGTTTTTGATGGTAGGCCATTCTGGTAGGCCTACATTATGATCAAATAGCCACAGTAGCCTACTTGACCACTGTTAAAATTAACTTAAAGCGGGTACAGCCTCAATGTTAACAGTAGACGCTCGCCGGAAATTGCACAGAATTTTGACAACGTTCAAGTTTGCGTTCAGCAGACCTGAGATTTGCTCAGTGACTAAAAAAATTGGAGGAAACATTGACTAGGACTCTGGAAAGACAGTAATCACTGCTCTGACATGACTGGATCTGAGTTAATACAGTAATAACTGGTCTGACGTGACTGGATCTGAGTTAATAGAGTAATCACTGGTCTGACGTGACTGGATCTGAGTTAATACAGTAATAACTGGTCTGACACGACTGGATCTGAGTTAATACAGTAATAACTGGTCTGACACGACTGGATCTGAGTTAATACAGTAATAACTGGTCTGACGTGACTGGATCTGAGTTAATACAGTAATAACTGGTCTGACACGACTGGATCTGAGTTAATACAGTAATCACTAGTCTGATGTGACTGGATCTGAGTTAATACAGTAATAACTGGTCTGACGTGACTGGATCTGAGTTAATACAGTAATCACTGGTCTGACACGACTGGATCTGAGTTAATACAGTAATAACTGGTCTGACATGACTGGATCTGAGTTAATACAGTAATAACTGGTCTGACACGACTGGATCTGAGGTAATACAGTAATCACTGGTCTGACACGTCTGGATCTGAGTTAATACAGTAATCACTAGTCTGATGTGACTGGATCTGAGTTAATACAGTAATAACTGGTCTGACATGACTGGATCTGAGTTAATACAGTAATAACTGGTCTGACACGACTGGATCTGAGTTAATACAGTAATCACTGGTCTGACACGTCTGGATCTGAGTTAATACAGTAATAACTGGTCTGACATGACTGGATCTGAGTTAATACAGTAATAACTGGTCTGACACGACTGGATCTGAGTGAATACAATAATTAGACCAGAGTGAGACCAGAATGTGGAGACCGCTGTGGAGACCATACTCACTTGTAAAAGACTCATGCCATAAACACAGATTTATTTCCCTCCCTCCTGTCCTTTTTTCTTTCTTTCAACCAGATGTTTCTCTCTCTCTCTTTCTCGCTCTCTCTCTCTTTCTCATACCTGGGACATTTGTAATACTGACCCAATTTATCACAGCCTCTCTGAAGCAGTATTTTAGCCAACCATTCTCAAATGCAGAGTTGCCTGTCATTTTACACGCATGACCATGCAAAAACACACCCATGCATGCACAAATGCAAACACACACACACTAGCATGTGTACGTACACACGCACGCACATGTACACACACGCACGCACATGTATACACATAACACACTCACAGAGGAGTACGCACACACAAACACACACACACGCACACAAAAGCACAGAAACACAAAACAATTGTTGTTAGCTAGAAAGTCTTCTTCGGTCCTGAAAAATCACTGGAAATGTATTCGACTTACTCAAACGGGCCAAACATATTGCTTTGCTCACTGTGCTGTTGTTCCATTATTGACTGCATAGTTAGACAGATAATTTAGGAGTATGTGCTGGAGTGTTAGCAGCCCTGGGATAGTATCATTTAGGAGTATGTGCTGGAGTGTTAGCAGCCCTGGGATAGTATCATTTAGGAGTATGTACTGGAGTGTTAGCAGCCCTGGGATAGTATCATTTAGGAGTATGTGCTGGAGTGTTAGCAACCCTGGGATAGTATCATTTAGGAGTATGTGCTGGAGTGTTAGCAGCCCTGGGATAGTATCATTTAGGAGTATGTACTGGTGTCACGGTTGTCGTCTGGAATGGAGGACCAAAACGCAGCAGGAATGTGGATGCTCATCTTGTATATTTATTTAAATAACAAGAACACCAAAAAACAACAAAACGAACAACGAAACAGTCTTGTCAGGCACACTCAGCAAAACAAGAAACAATCTCCCACAAACACTACACCAAACAATTACCCATATATAGGACTCTCAATCAGAGGCAACGAGAAAGCACCTGCCTCCAATTGAGAGTCCAACCCCCATTAACCTAAACATAGAAATACAACAAACCAGAAAGAACATAGAAATACCAAAACATAGAACATAGACCAAAAACACGGAAATAATAAATCAAACGCCCTACTAAATAAACCACCACCCCGAACCACATAAAACAAATACCCTCTACCACGTCCTGACCAAACTACCATAACAAATAACCCTTTATACTGGTCAGGACGTGACAACTGGAGTGTTAGCAGCCCTGGGATAGTATGTTCAACATAAAACCTCTTACATCAACAGTACACTTATTATGCATACTTAAGGACCATTATGTCACCACGTAATACAATTTATGTAATGTAAACAGAAATTCTTTATGTAATAAAAATGCTTGTACTAAGTGCTTGAGGCTGGTCTAGTGGGTAATATATACACATATATTTATACCCCAGCATGGGTATAAATCCTGTTCTGGTGGGTAACGCCACCTGCAGCACATATATAACCCCAGCATGGGTATGAATCCTGTTCTAATGGGTAACGCCGCCTGCAGCACATATATAACCTCAGCATGGGTATGAATCCTGTTCTAGTGGGTAACGCTACCTGCAGCACATACAGTATATAACCCCAGCATGGGTATGAATCCTGTTCTAGTGGGTAACGCCACTTGCAGCACATACAGTATATAACCCCAACATGGGTATGAATTCTGTTCTAGTGGGTAACGCCACCTGCAGCACATATATAACCCCAACATGGGTATGAATCCTGTTCTAGTGGGTAACGCCGCCTGCTGCACATATATAACCTCATCATGGATATGAATCCTGGTCTAGTGGGTAATGCCGCCTGCAGCACATATATAACCCCATCATGGGCATGAATTCTGTTCTAGTGGGTAACGCCACCTGCAGCACATATATAACCCCAGCATGGGTATGAATCCTGGTCTAGTGGGTAACGCCGCCTGCAGCACATATACAACTCCAGCATGGGTACGAATTCTGGTCCATCTCACTCGCTCTGTTTCTCATTTCACACTATAACCATTATTAAAAGTGTGGTCAACATTTCACATTTTTCCCTAAAAGAGGTGCTGGCGCTCTGTGCCTGTCCTCCTGACCCGGGACACGAACCTGGGGCCCTCTGCATGATATCACTTTACTACTCAAGTCAACTGTACTAGCCGACGGAACAAGGCCCGATCCCAAATCGACCCCTAAAACCTACACCCCATTCACTTGTGGAGATCTGAGAGGATTTGATTAGTATAAGTAATATGGTGAAATTTTACCTAGTCTATCAGAGGACAAGATGCAGCTACTTTTATATTACTTACACATGTCAAATCCTCTCAGAGATCTCCAAGTGCATAGGGTGTAGGGTTTAGGGGTCAATTTGGGACTGGGCCCAAGAGTCAAGCCTGTCACTCCATGACCAACAGTTGAATGCAGCTGTCATGGGGAGTGAAGTCACAATGATGTCACAGCACGATGGCTGCTAGTGTTCACAGCTAACTAGCTCACCAAATCTGCTACACTGACACCAAAATCAGAAAGAGCAACAGTATGCATGAATACTTCAGATCATTTCTTCCCAATGATGGACAAGAGAATAAATGCTGGACAAGAGAAAACATTTGCTAAAACATCCAGAATAACCCTGTTGTAAAGGTATGGGTGTAGCTGGTGCAGAGGAGTCAGGCGCAGGACAGCAGAGATCAGTAATAAAAGTAATTTTACTCAAAAGTACCAAGTACATGTTGTAATCCCAAGCCCACACAAAAGGACCGAAATACATAAAACAAACACGTACAAAAACCATGGAGAAAACAGAGGGTTAAATAATGAACATGTAATTGGGGAATTGAAACCAGGTGTGTAAAACAAAGACAAAACAAATGGAAAATGAAAAGCGGATCGGTGATGGCTAGAAGGCCGGTGACGTCGACCGCCGAACGCCGCCCGAACAAGGAGAGGGACCGACTTCGGCGGAAGTCGTAACACCTGTTTATATCATGATGTACTGTATATATATAGTATTACTGAATATTGCGTGATGAAAAATGTATCTTAAATAAGCAGTGTGTTTAGACTGTAGATAACCATATAGATTAGGTACTGTATGTAATACATGTACTACTCTATGTAATTTGGGCCGGTTTCCTGGACTCAGACTAAGCCAAATCCTAGACTAAAATGCACTTTGAATGGAGATTCTCCTTGGAGAATGCTTTTTAGTCCAGGATTACGCTTCATCTATATTCAAGAAACCGACTCTATATGTACTACCTAGTACTTTATGATGATCACAAGCATTACAGTAGGAGAGTTATCAACAGAACAAAATGTATTGGCACCTATTTAGGATCGACACTATATGCCCAATCCATTTGTTCCATTCTGGAATGGAGAAATGCAGAAATGTTTAAAAAGCGATTTACTCTGTGATTATATCACAGCAACAAAGGAGTGTCAGAGCGAGTTTAAAACCCAATCAGTCATCCAGTCAGCCAAACAGGATGACATCACTCGAGTGTGTGTTATATCTTAATGTATCTGTTTGCTCACACACACGTGCACACGCAGCGTGCGCACACACACAAACACACACCCACACACCACACACACCACACACACACACACACACACACACACACACACACACACACACACACACACACACACACACACACACACACACACACACACACACACACACACCTGCTTTCTGTCTACCCCTGGAGACTGTCCAGATAGCCTCATTTGAATCCAGACACGACAACATACATTAAATCATTGACAAGAGAAAGGCTATCAAACCCAGATGGTGCTGTTCTGAAATACACATACACACACACACACACACCCACACAAGCACAGTTATTCTGAGGTATTGGGACTGATAACAATTGGTTGTTACTCAATACAGGACATTGTATCTAATAAAGCAAGGAGCTGATTGAACACGGAACCAATTGGAGTTGTTTTCCAGGATAAACCCCAGTTGACATTAATGTAAAGCTATATCATCTACAAGACCCTGCTAGGTAAAGTCCCCCCTTATCTCCGCTCACTGGTCACCATAGCAGCACCCACCTGTAGCACGCGCTCCAGCAGGTATATCTCTCTGGTCACCCCCAAAGCCAATACCTCCTTTGGCCATCTCTCCTTACAGTTCTCTGCTGCCAATGACTGGAACGAACTACAAAAATCTCTGAAACTGGAAACGCTTATCTCCCTCACTAGCTTTAAGCACCAGCTGTCAGAGCAGCTCACAGATCACTGCACCTGTACATAGCCCATCTATAATTTAGCCCATACAACTACCCTCTTCCCCTACTGTATTTATTTATTTATTTTGCTCCTTTGCACCCCATTATTTCTATTTCTACTTTGCACTTTCTTCCACTGCAAATCTACCATTCCAGTGTTTTACTTGCTATATTGTATTTACTTTGCCACCATGACCTTTTTTGCCTTTACCTCCCTTATCTCACCTCATTTGCTCACATTGTATATAGACTTATTTTTCTCCTGTATTATTGACTGTATGTTTGTTTTACTCCATGTGTAACTCTGTGTTGTTGTATGTGTCGAACTGCTTTGCTTTATCTTGGCCAGGTCACAATTGTAAATGAGAACTTGTTCTCAACTTGCCTACCTGGTTAAATAAAGGTGAAATAAATAAATAAATAAAAATCAGGACGACAGTTTTCAGCTGTGCTAACATAATTGCAAAAAGGTTTTCTAATGATCAATAAGCCTTTTAAAATGATAAACTTGGATTAGCTAACACAACGTGCCACTGGAACACAGGAGTGAGTGTTGCTGATAATGGGCCTCTGTACACCTATGTAGATATTGTCATGCCCTGTCCTGAGAGAGACGGTTTATTTCTCTATTTTGTTAGGTCAGGGTGTGGGGTGGGCATTCTATGGTTAATATTTCTAAGTTTTGGCCAGGTATGGTTTCCAATCAGAGGCAGCTGCCTATTGTTGTCTCTGATCGGGAACCATAATTAGGCAGCCCTGTTTCCTCCTTGAGTTGTGGGATCTTATTTTTGTACTGCTATGTAAAGCCTGCAAGACGTGACGGTCGTGTTCCATTGTTTATTATTTTGTTTAAGTGTTCAGAGTTAAAATAAATATCAAGATGAACACTTACCACGCTGCACCTTGGTCTACTCCTTTTGACGATCGTTACAGAAGATCCCACCACCAAAGGACCAAGCAGCGTGGGCAGGATGACTGAACCTGGGAGGAAATCCTGGATGGGGCAGGACCCTGGACAAGGCCTGGGGAGTATCGCCGTCCGCAAGAGGAGATAGAGGCAGCGAAAGCACACGGGGATATTGGCGAAGTCGGGGTTGAGACCTGAGCCAACTCCCCGTGCTTACCGTGGGGAGCGAGTGACCGAGCAAGCACCGTGTTATGCAGTGATGTGCACTGTGTCGCCAGTGCGCACTCACAGCCCGGTGCGCTCGGTGCAAGCTCCTCACCGTTGCCGTGCTAGAGTTGGCCGTCAGCCAGGAAGAAGTGTGCCGGCTCAGCGTTCCTGGTCTCCAGTGCGTCTCTTCGGCCCAGGTTATCCTGCGCCAGCTCTACGCACGGTACCCCTCGTTCACCAGCACAAACCAGTTCGTCCTGTGCCAGCGCTCTGCCCTTGCTGGGCTAAAATAACCATCCAGCCAGGACGGGGTGTGCCAGCCCTAAGCTCCAGACCTCCAGTGCGCCTCCACGGCCCAGTATACCCTGTGCCTGCTCTGCGCACCCAGTCTCCTGTGCGTCTTTTCAGTCCGGTGAGACCGGTTCCAGCTCCACGTAGGAAGCCTCCAGTGATGACCCATGGCACGAAGCATCCAGTGATGATCCATGGCCTGGAGCCTGTAGTGATAATCCATGGCACGAAGCCTCCAGTGATGACCCATGGCCCGGAGCCTGTAGGGATGATCCATGGCACGAAGCCTCCAGTGATAATCCATGGCCCGGAGCCTGTAGGGATAATCCATGGCAAGAAGCCTGTAGGGATGATCCATGGCCCGGAGCCTGTAGTGACGATCCATGGCACGGAGCCTGCAGTGACGGTCCCCGGTCCGGAACCTACAGAGACGCTGTCCAGTCCGGAGCCGTCAGCGAAGCTCCCCAGTCCGGAGCCTCCAGCGACGCTCCCCAGTCCGGAGTCTTCAGCGACGGTCCGCAGCCCGGAGTCTTCAGCGACGGTCCGCAGCCCGGAGTCTTCAGCGACGGTCCGCAGCCCGGAGTCTTCAGCGGCGGTCCGCAGCCCGGAGTCTTCAGCGGCGGTCCGCAGCCCGGAGTCTTCAGCGGCGGCCTGCAGCCCGGAGTCTTCAGCGGTGGTCGGCAGTTCAGAGCCTCCGGCGATGATCCACGGTCTGGTTCCTCCGGCGACACAGAAGCGGGGGGATCAGCGGGCGGTGTGGGGGCTACGCCCCGAACCAGAGCCGCCGCCAAGTATAGATGCCCACCTGGACCCTCCCCTATAGGTCCAGGTTTGCGGCCGGGAGTCCGCAACTTTGGGGGGGGGGGGGGGTACTGTCACGCCCTGACCTGAGAGAGACGGTTTATTTCTCTATTTTGTTAGGTCAGGGTGTGGGGTGGGCATTCTATGGTTTATATTTCTAAGTTTTGGCCAGGTATGGTTTCCAATCAGAGTTCAAATAAATATCAAGATGAACACATACCACGCTGCACCTTGGACTACTCCTTTTGACGATCGTTACAGATATTCCATAAAAAAATTGCTATTTCCAGCTACAATAGTCATTTACAACATTAACAATGTCTAGACTGTATTTCTGATCAATTTGATGTTATTTTAATGGACAAAAAAATCGTTTTCTTTCAAAAACAAGGACATTTCTAAATGACCCCACACTGTTGAACAGTAGTGTATATGTGTTTGCTGTTTGTTCTTTGTTATAGCGCCAAAAAGATTAGAGAAGTGGTTTATCCATACATGTCCATTTTGGATAGATAACTCCTCGTGCTGTTGTTTAGTTAGTGTGTTCCAATTTCCCCAGAAGTGGTTAGATTCTATGGATTCTTCAATTACACTGAGCTGATTTCTGACATACTGTTCCTTCTTTCCCCGTAGTGTATTTCTGTATTGTTTTAGTGATTCACCATAGTGAAGGCATAGACTCAGGTTTTCTGGGTCTCTATGTTTTTGGTTGGACAGGTTTCTCAATTTCTTTCTTAGGTTTTTGAATTCTTCATCGAACCATTTGCCATTGTTGATAGTTTTCTTAAGTTGTCTGCTTGAAATTTTTGGATTTCATACGGAAGGTCAAACATACTAAAAGGTTTTCTACTGACAAGTTTACACCTTCACTATTACAGTGGAACGTTTTGTCCAGGAAGGGATTGAATTTGTTGTTGCCTAATTGTTTTTTGGTAGGTTTCCACACTACTTTCCTTCCATATATAGCATTTCTTAATATTATTCAGTTCCTTTGGTTTTGATGCCTCATGATTGAGTGTTGCTCTGTTCAAGTAGACTGATTTTGCTGTGATCTGATAGGGGTGTCAGTGGGCTCACTTTGAACGCTCTGAGGGACTCTGGGTTGAGGTCAGTGATAAAGTAGTCTACAGTACTACTGCCAAGAGATGAGCTATAGGTGTATCTACCGTAGGAGCCCCCTCGAAGCCTACCAATGACTATGTACATACCCAGCGTGCGACAGAACTGCAGGAGTTGTGACCTGTTTTTGTTGGGTCTGTTGTCGCAGTTGTCTAGGGGGTCATATGGGGGAGGGAATGCTGTCACATCCAGGTAGGTCTCTGCCTCTCTCTCACGATCTCTCTGCTTCTCGCTCACTCTCTCTCTTTTTCTGCCTGTCTCTGCCTTTCTCTCTCTCTCTCTCTCTCTCTCACACCCGCACAAACTCTCTCTCTCAGGGGCCAGCCCTCAATAACATACACAAGAACAAAATGAAACGGTCCACTAATAATGGCTGTGACTAATGAGAAAGCTGAGGTGTAGACCTTGGGATCCCTTATGCACTGCACACCCAGCCATTACCACCAGTAGCCTACAGACCAGCTATTTTGATGTATCAGAATGACTCATTCCACCGGGTTTACAGCTGCCTGACATGATTGCTGCCTAAAATATATATTAGTTAAAAAAAATGATAGTGTAGCAGTAGCCACCACTTGTGTCTCTACTGACAGACCTAAAGCCATGGTGCATGGGGAGGACCCTACGTTCTTCCTGACCTGGAGACATTCTGAGTGCCCTTGAGCAAGGCACTTAACCCTAATTGCTCCAGGGTCACTGTTGATAACGTCAGACCCTGGTCATGACCCCACTCTCCGAGGGTGTCTCATGGGGAGTTGGGATATGCAAAACTTTTACACGTGAGTGTAATATTTTTTACTTATCAATTTTTTACTGAACACTTATTTTTCTTAAAATGCATTGTTGGTTAAGGGCTTGTAAGTAAGCACTTCACTGTGAGGTGTATTCGGCACATGTGACAAATAAGATTTGATTTGATTTGAAGAGCCAGAACTGGATCCCAGTGATCTACAGTACATCCCCAAGGTGCAGTGAGATGGGGATGAGAGCCAGAACTGGATCCCAGTGATCTACAGTACATGCCCAAGGTGCAGTGAGATGGGGATGAGAGCCAGAACTGGATCCCAGTGATCTACAGTACATCCACAAGGTGCAGTGAGATGGGGATGAGAGTCAGAACTGGATCCCAGTGATCTACAGTACATCCACAAGGTGCAGTGATATGGGGATGAGAGCCAGAACTGGATCCCAGTGATCTACAGTACATCTACAAGGTGCAGTGAGATGGGGATGAGAGCCAGAACTGGATCCCAGTGATCTACAGTACATGCCCAAGGTGCAGTGAGATGGGGATGAGAGCCAGAACTGGATCCCAGTGATCTACAGTACATCCACAAGGTGCAGTGAGATGGGGATGAGAGCCAGAACTGGATCCCAGTGATCTACAGTACATCCACAAGGTGCAGTGATATGGGGATGAGAGCCAGAACTGGATCCCAGTGATCTACAGTACATCCACAAGGTGCAGTGAGAAGGGGATGAGAGCAAGGACAACAGGCTTATTTGAGAAAATAGTATAATATATTATATAAACAAAGAATTGGGATATAGTTTCTTCTTCTATGTTGATTTGTGAGAGAGTAAATATATTTCAAATGTTTTATTTCAGTTTTAAAAAGTTGGAAATGGTAATAGAACGTAAACAATTTTTCGTACTTTGGCGGTGGCTAAACCCAATTTGACATCTCTAACCTGCAAGTAATAATCTCCCTGAAGATCTCAGCAGAGCTGCTCTGGTCTAGCATTAGCATGTCTATGTTTCATTTCAGACTTCACCACAGTCCCTGACCTCTGCTATGCCTGAGAGTCTGGACTCAACAGACATGTCTGTTTTACATTTCTCCCTTCTCTATTCTAGTTTCACGGTCTCTTTCTCGCTCTCCTTTCATTTCTTATTCCACTCGCGCCTGAGGCCCTTTAAGCAGCCTGGTGCAGACAGCCTTGATGCTACGACACACAGCAGCCAGACAGAGAGGGACTGACATATTTGCTGTGTCAATGTTTAGAGATGAGCTCTCTCGCTCACGCACACATGCACGCACACGCACGCACGCACGCACGCACGCACGCACGCACGCACACACACACACACACACACACACACACACACACACACACACACACACACACACACACACACACACACACACAAACACACAGGGTAGCTCTCTCTTAATGAAATAGACCACTGCTGGAATGTAAATACACAAAAGCAGGAGAAGCTAGATTAACACAGTGATTTAGGAATGACCACTGTCCTTGGTAGAGATGAACACAGTGATTTAGGAATAATCACTGTCCTTGGCAGAGATTAACACAGTGATGAAGAAATGATCACTGTCCTTGGTCAAGATGATCACAGTGACATAGGAATGACCACTGTCCTTGGTATAGATTATCACAGTAATGTAGGAATGACCACTGTCCTTGGTAGAGATGATCACAGTAATGTAGGAATAATCACTGTCCTTGGTAGAGATGATCACAGTAATGTAGGAATGACCCCTGTCCTTGGTAGAGATGAACACAGTGATTTAGGAATAATCACTGTCCTTGGTAGAGATGAACACAGTGATTTAGGAATGACCACTGTCCTTGGTATAGATTATCACAGTAATGTAGGAATGACCCCTGTCCTTGGTATAGATTATCACAGTAATGTAGGAATGACCACTGTCCTTGGTAGAGATTAACACAGTAATGTAGGAATGACCACTGTCCTTGGTATAGATTATCACAGTAATGTAGGAATAATCACTGTCCTTGGTAGAGATGAACACAGGGGTTTAGGAATGACCACTGTCCTTGGTATAGATTAACACAGTCATGTAGGAATGACCACTGTCCTTGGTAGAGATGAACACAGGGATTTAGGAATGACCACTGTCCTTGGTATAGTTTAACACAGTCATGTAGGAATGATCACTGTCCTTGGTGAAGTTTAACACAGTCATGTAGGAATGATCACTGTCCTTGGTGAAGTTTAACACAGTCATGTAGGAATGACCACTGTCCTTGGTGAAGTTTAACACAGTCATGTAGGAATGATCACTGTCCTTGGTGAAGTTTAACACAGTCATGTAGGAATGATCACTGTCCTTGGTGAAGTTTAACACAGTCATGTAGGAATGATCACTGTCCTTGGTGAAGTTTAACACAGTCATGTAGGAATGATCACTGTCCTTGGTGAAGTTTAACACAGTCATGTAGGAATGACCACTGTCCTTGGTGAAGTTTAACACAGTCATGTAGGAATGACCACTGTCCTTGGTAAAGTTTAACACAGTCATGTAGGAATGACCACTGTCCTTGGTGAAGTTTAACTACAGGGACACAGGACGGACAGCTGATCGTCCTCGCAGTGGCAGACCACGTATAACAACACCTGCACAGGATTGATACATCCGAACATCACACCTGCGGGACATATACAGGATGGCAACAACAACTGCCCAAGTTACACCAGGAACGTACAATCCCTCCATCAGTGCTCAAACTGTCCGCAATAGGCTGAGAGAAGCTGGACTGAGGGCTTGCAGGCCTGTTGTAGTAAGGCAGGTCCTCACCAGACATCACCGGCAACAACATCGCCTATGGGCACAAACCCACCGTGACTGGACCAAACAGGACTGGCAAAAAGTGCTCTTCACTGACGAGTTGCGGTTTTGTCTCACCAGGGGTGATGGTCGGATTCGCGTTTATCGTCGAAGGAATGAGCGTTACACCGAGGCCTGTACTCTGGAGCGTGATCGATTTGGAGGTGGAGGGTCTGTCATGGTCTGGAATGGTGTGTCACAGCATCATCGGACCTAGCTTGTAGTCATTGCAGGCATTCTCAACACTGTGAGTTACAGGGAAGACATCCTCTTCCCTCATGTGGTACCCTTCCTGCAGGCTCATCCTGACATGACCCTCCAGCATGACAATGCCACCAGCAATACTGCTCGATCTGTGCGTGATTTCCTGCAAGACAGGAATGTCAGTGTTCTGCCATGGCCAGCGAAGAGCCATTGAGCACGTCGATCCCATTGACCACGTCTGGGACCTGTTGGATCGGAGCGTGAGGGCTAGGGCCATTCCCCCCAGAAATGTCCGGGAACTTGCAGGTGCCTTGGTGGAAGAGTGGGGTAACATCTCACAGCAATAACTGTCAAATCTGGTGCAGTCCATGAGGAGGAGATGCACTGCAGTACTTAATGCAGCTGGTGGCCACACCAGATACTGACTGTTACTTTTGATTTTGACCCCCCATTTGTTCAGGGACACATTGTTCCATTTATGTTAGTCACATGTCTGTGGAACTTGTTCAGTTTATGTCTCAGTTGTTGAATCTTGTTATGTTCATACAAATATTTACACATGTTAAGTTTGCAGAAAATATGCACAGTTGACAGCGAGAGGACATTTCTATAGTTTATATACTTAAGTTCAACTGACTATTGAACCGTCTATCAAAGGTTATGCATGATGGCCGAAATAAAAAAAATATGAATAATCACAATATACACTATATAGGGACACCCCTTCAAATGAGTGGATTCAGCTATTTCAGCCACACCCGTTGCTGACAGGTGTATAAAATCGAGCACACTGCCATGCAATCTACATAGACAAACATTGGCAGTAAAATGGGCTCACTAAAGAGCTCAGTGACCTTCAACGTGGCACCGTCATAGAATGCCGCCTTTCCAACAAGTCAGTTTGTCACATTTCTGGTATTGAGAAGTGGAAACGTCTAGGAGCAACAACAGCTCAGCCGCGAAGTGGTAGGCCACACAAGCTCACAGAACGAGACCGCCGAGTGCTGAAGTGCGTAAAAAGAGTTTGTCTTCAGCTGCTACACTCACTACAGAGTCCCAAATTCCCTCTGGAAGCAATGTCAGCACAATAACTGTTTGTCATGAGATTCATGAAATGGGTTACCATGGCCGACAGCTACACACAAGCCTAAGATCACCATGTGCAATGCCAAGCGTCAGCTGGTGTAGTGTAAAGCTCGCCGCCATTGGAAACAAGTTCTCTGGAGTGATGAATCACACTTCACCATCTGGCAGTCCAATGGATTAATCTGGGTTTGGCGGATGCCAGGAGAACGCTACCTGCCCCAATGCATAGTGCCAATTGTAAAGTTTGGTGCAGGACGAATAATGCTCTGGGGCTATTTTTCATGGTTTGGGCTAGGCCCCTTAGTTCCAGTGAAGGGAAATTTTAACACTACAGCATACAATGACATTCTAGACGGTTCTGTGCTTCCAACTTAGTGGCAACAGTTTGGGAAAGGCCCTTTCCTGTTCAGCATGACAATGCCCCCATGCACAAAGCGAGGTCTATACAGAAATGGTTTGTCGAGATCGGTGTGGAAGAACTTGACTGGCCTACACAGAGCCCTGACCTCAACTCCATCGATCACCAGGCCTAATTGCCCAACATCAGTGCCTGACCTCATTAATGCTCTTGCGGCTGAATGGAAGCCAGTCCCCGCAGCAATGTTCCAGCATCTAGTGGAAAGCCTTCCCAGAAGAGTGGAAGATAGCAGCAAAAGGGGACCAACACCATATTAATGCCCATGATTTTGGAATGAGATGTTCGACAAGGAGGAGGAGTCCACATACTTTTGGTCATGTAGTGTACACTAAGTGTACAAAACATTAAGAACACCTTCCTAAACGTTTGCCCTCAGAACAGTCTTATTTCATCGGGCATGGAATCTAAAAGGTGTTGAAAGCGTTACACAGGGACTCCAATGCTTCCCACAGTTGTGTCAAGTTGGCTGGATGTCATTTGGGTGGTGGACCAGTGTTGACACACAAAGGAAACTGTTGAGCCTGGAAAAAAAGCAGGGTTGCAGTTCTTGACACAAATCGGTGCACCTGGTACCTACTACCATACCCCGTTCAAAGGCACTTCAATATTTTGTCTTGCGCATTCACCCTTGTATGGCACACATACACAATCCTTGTCTCAATTGTCTCAAGGCTTAAAAATCCTTCTTTAACCTGTCTCCTCCCCTTTATCTACACTGATAGAAGTGGATTGACAAAGTGACATCAATAAGGGATCATAGCTTTCACCTGGATTCACCTGGTCAGTCTATGTCATGGAAAGAGCATAATGTTCACAATGTTTTGTACACTCAGTGCATATGAACTCCGGGCTGGCCTGCTGTGCCTCAAAACGAATGCATGCAGCAATAAAAAACTATCAAATAAAACGATATAACTAATACGCTAAAGTCCTTCCACAGTGGCCGAATTGTCAGTCTGGATGAAAACAGATGCTGCCTTGAATTCTTACATGTTTTCCCCACTGCATTTCAGTTTTACAATCATGCATGCTTATGCGAAGGCTGCAATTATGTGCGTATAATGTCTGTCATCTGCCCAAATTTTTATTTGGGGGTTTTAATACCCCGAGGCCATGCTTTAAATGGTTGTTTACATGGCGACTTATACATTTAGGAGTTTCAAATCAACTGTAAAGAAATTAATGTACAGAGGAGGAACTTTGTAATGGGCTGACGTAATGGCTGCTTAACTATACTAGCTAGAGTAAGTGGCTTGCTAGCTTAGCGTCAAACACATTACATAGCATATTATTGTCAATTTCTAACACTGTTACTTAACACTTATACAGGTCAATGGAAAATGTTGAGGCAATCGTTGCTGGCAATATCCCCTCAAAACATTGTATGTGCATGGCTTTTGTCTTCAAGAACCTCAGGAGGTTGAAGAAATTTGGCATGGCACCTAAAACCCAACTTTTACAGATACACAATTGAGAGCTTCCTGTCGGGCTGTATCACCGCCTGGTACAGCAACTGCACCGCCCACAACTGCAGGGCTCTCCCTCCAGGACACCTACAGCACCCGATGTCACAGGAAGGCCAAAAAGATAATCAAGGACAACAACCACCCGAGCCAACCATAGTCTGGCCTAGCCTGAACAACTACGACTGGCTGACCTACAAACCAGCTGAAAGCTTTGCTGACAGTGACACGTGTGTGTGTGTGTGTGTGTGTGTGTGTGTGTGTGTGTGTGTGTGTGTGTGTGTGTGTGTGTGTGTGTGTGTGTGTGTGTGTGTGTGTGTGTGTGTGTGTGTGTGTGTGTGTGTGTGTGTGTGTGTGTGTGTGTGTGTGTGTGTGTGTGAGTCCGTGTATCACTCTGTGAGGTAATGCATGGCTGAGTTTTTTGAGGCTTCAAAGATTGGTCCAAGCCAGCACTTCTGTGGCTAAAGCCCCAGAACAAAGGACAGAGATCTACAGTGTTGTGTTTATCACTGCACTGGTCACATTAGTCTCAGCGGTAACTGTGGAGAGCTGGCTGATCAAATGCTCGGTGTGTGTGTGTGTGTGTGTGTGTGCGTGTGTGTGTGTGTGTGTGTGTGTGTGTGTGTGTGTGTGTGTGTGTGTGTGTGTGTGTGTGTGTGTGTGTATGCGTGTGCGTGTGTGTGTGTGTCTGGCCTCACAACGATGGCTGCCCATCCATCCAGACAGCCTCTAGAGAGGAGCAAAGCCTTATCAGGGATCTAAACACACAAGCACTCCGCTGCACACAGGCAAGTTTATTCTAATGATTTCCACTGAGCTAATTAGCCGTTAGAACATGAAGGGCTTTCCATTGACATGCTGAATCCACTAGTGGGGAGTGGACAAGCACTGTCAGCTCAACACAACCCAACACTATAGCACGTCAATGGACACACTAGCTAGCTAGTGTCTGGGCTGGCTCTGCAGACCTGGGACAGACGGCTTTGTGAGGACTCACTCCTGCCTGACCCTACTGCCCTCTCTGCAACCCACACACACACACACACACACACAACACACACACCCTGGATTGACCCTGCTGGACTCCATGTAACACACACCAACCAGTTATTGAACGCAATGGGGAATCACTTTTTTACACAGGGGCATTGGGTGTTGCATAATGTTTTCACGGCAATGTATACAGCAGTGGTGTTGGTCCTACCTCCCTTATTTTTCTGCTAAACACGCACGCACACACACTAGTAAACTGAACACAGGAAAAAGGATGTTGTCACTACCAGGATATTGCTTCAACTACTCTCTCTCGCTCTCTCTTGTCCTTTCCCTCCATCTCTCAGCTCTCACAGAGAGCAGGGGGCCCAGCTGTTTTGATAAGCACCAATAAGACAATAAACACAGGAATCAACCAAACGCAACCCCAGGCATCACACACACACACACACACACACACACACACACACACACACACACACACACACACACACACACACACACACACACACACACACCACACACACACACATACCCACTCTCTCTCTGACGCTAGTGTGGACACACAGACTCTACAAAGCTGAGAGGGATAGAGGTGGAGAGAGGGAAAGAGGCATTGGAGCCTGTGATTATGGTAGGGTTCAAAGTGGCACACACACATTCACACATCCATCCACACACACGCTCTTAGAGGAGCACAAAGAGCAGGAGTGTTCTCGTTCAAATTCCACATTAGGAAGATTACCTTATGTAGCTAGTAGATTTATGGTTCAGCATTGTACCTAGCATGAGGTTAGTATAAGGTTTAACCCTTACAGTTATGGTACAGATTAGGACCAGGCATTCCTCACACACACACACACACACACACACACACACACACACACACACACACACACACACACACACACACACACACACACACACACACACACACACACACACACCTGTCAGGTGAGTTTATCACTGCACACCACCAGAGGCTTTCAGGGAGATCCTGCTCATAAATTAGATGAAAAGTTGATACTGGATTTTACAGATGAACAAAAAGTGGGCAGAGGTTGGGAGAGGCAGAAGGAGAAGTGGAGAGGTGGAGAGAAGCAGGAGGAGAGGGGGAGAGGTGGCAAGAAGAGAGGGGAGAGGGGGGAGGTGGAGAGAAGCAGGAAAGGGGAAGAGGTGGAGAGAAGCAGGAGGAAAGGGGGAGGTGGAGAGAAGCAGAAGGAGAGGGGAGAGGTGGAGAGAAGCAGAAGGAGAGGGGGAGAGGTGGCAAGAAGAGAGGGGAGAGGGGGGAGGTGGAGAGAAGCAGGAAAGGGGAAGAGGTGGAGAGAAGCAGGAGGAAAGGGGGAGGTGGAGAGAAGCAGAAGGAGAGGGGAGAGGTGGAGAGAAGCAGAATGAGAGGGGAGAGGTGGAGAGAAGCAGGAGGAGAGAGGAGAGGTGGAGAGAAGCAGAAGGAGAGGGGAGAGGTGGAGAGAAGCAGAATGAGAGGGGAGAGGTGGAGAGAAGCAGGAGGAGAGGGAGAGAGGTGGAGAGAAGCAGGAGGAGAGGGGAGAGGTGGAGAGAAGCAGAAGGAAAGGGGGAGAGGTGGAGAGAAGCAGAAGGAGAGGGGGAGGTGGAGAGAAGCAGAAGGAGAGGGGAGAGGTGGAGAGAAGCAGAAGGAGAGGGGAGAGGTGGAGAGAAGCAGGAGGAGAGGGTGGAGGTGGAGAGAAGCAGAAGGAAAGGGGGAGAGGTGGAGAGAAGCAGAAGGAGAGGGGGAGGTGGAGAGAAGCAGAAGGAGAGGGGAGAGGTGGAGAGAAGCAGAAGGAGAGGGGAGAGGTGGAGAGAAGCAGAAGGAGAGGGGAGAGGTGGAGAGAAGCAGGAGGAGAGGGGGAGGTGGAGAGAAGCAGAAGGAGAGGGTGGAGGTGGAGAGAAGCAGAAGGAGAGGGTGGAGGTGGAGAGAAGCAGAAGGAGAGGGGAGAGGTGGAGAGAAGCAGGAGGAGAGGGGAGAGGTGGAGAGAAGCAGAAGGAGAGGGGAGAGGTGGAGAGAAGCAGGAGGAGAGGGGGAGGTGGAGAGAAGCAGAAGGAGAGGGGAGAGGTGGAGAGAAGCAGAAGGAGAGGGGGAGGTGGAGAGAAGCAGAAGGAGAGGGGAGAGGTGGAGAGAAGCAGAAGGAGAGGGAGAGAGACGGAACAGAGCTTTTTATGAGTCTGTGATTATAGTATGGCAGAGGAGCACAAAGAGCAGGAGTGTTCTCATTCAAATTCCCTATAGGAAGATTACCTAATGTAGATAGTAGATGCATGGTACAACATTGTACCTAGCATGAGGTTAGCATAAGGTTTAGCCCTTACAGTAATGGTACAGGTTAGGGTCAGGTGTAAAAGGTTTTACCCTTACAGCTATGGTACAGATTAGGACCAGACGTTGAAGGTGCAACACTGACAGTAATGGTACAGATTAGGTCCAGGCGTTGAAGGTTTAGCCCTTACAGTAATGGTACAGGTTAGGACCAGGCGTTGAAGGTTTAACCCTTACAGTAATGGTACAGATTAGGACCAGGCATTGAAGATTTAACCCTTACAGTAATGGTACAGATTAAGACCAGGCATTGAAGGTTTAACCCTTACAGTAAGGGTACAGATTAGGACCAGAGTTTAAGGTTTAACCCTTACAGTAATGGTACAGTTTAGGACCAGGCGTTGAAGGTTTAATCTTACAGTAATGGTACAGGTTAGGACCAGGAGTTGAAGGTTTAACCCTTACAGTAATGGTACAGGTTAGGACCAGGCGTTGAAGATTTAGCCCTTACAGTAATGGTACAGATTAGGACCAGAGTTTTAGATTTAACCCTTACAGTAATGGTACAGATTAGGACCAGGCGTTGAAGATTTAACCCTTACAGTAATAGTACAGATTAAGACCAGGCATTGAAGGTTTAACCCGTACAGTAATGGTACAGATTAGGACCAGGCGTTGAAGGTTTAACCCTTACAGTAATGGTACAGGTTAGGACCAGGCATTGAAGGTTTAGCCCTTACAGTAATAGTACAGATTAAGACCAGGCATTGAAGGTTTAACCCGTACAGTAATGGTACAGGTTAGGACCAGGCATTGAAGGTTTAACCCTTACAGTAATGGTACAGGTTAGGACCAGGCATTGAAGGTTTAGCCCTTACAGTAATAGTACAGATTAAGACCAGGCATTGAAGGTTTAACCCTTACAGTAATGGTACAGGTTAGGACCAGGCATTGAAGGTTTAACCCGTACAGTAATGGTACAGGTTAGGACCAGGCATTGAAGGTTTAATCCTTACAGTAATGGTACAGATTAGGACCAGGCGTTGAAGGTTTAATCCTTACAGTAATGGTACAGATTAGGACCAGGCGTTGAAGGTTTAATCCTTACACTAATGGTACAGGTTAGGACCAGGCGTTGAAGGTTTAGCCCTTACAGTAATGGTACAAATTAGGACCAGGCGTTGAAGGTTTAGCCCTTACAGTAATGGTACAGATTAGGACCAGGCGTTGAAGGTTTAACCCTTACAGTAATGGTACAGGTTAAGACCAGGCGTTGAAGGTTTAGCCCTTACAGTAATGGTACAGGTTAGGACCAGGCGTTGAAGGTTTAGCCCTTACAGTAATGGTACAGGTTAAGACCAGGCGTTGAAGGTTTAACCCTTACAGTAATGGTACAGATTAGGACCAGGAGTTGAAGGTTTAGCCCTTACAGTAATGGTACAGATTAGGACCAGGAGTTGAAGGTTTAGCCCGTACAGTAATGGGACAGGTTAGGACCAGGCATTGAAGGTTTAGCCCTTACAGTAATGGTACAGGTTAGGACCAGGAGTTGAAGGCTTAACCCTTACAGTAATGGTACTGTGTAGTACAGTCTGGTACATAGCAGGGCCAGGCATGACTAGAGGCTGCAGGTTTCACACCATTACAATGATAATAATGCATGAGACACAGAACTGAGAGAGACTGAGGAAAACAGGACCAATCAGAGTCATCCAGTATATTCTCCCCTTTACTGATGTTTTGCTGCTAACAGAGTCACTCGTTCCAAAGACAAGAACCACAACGGGTGTCAAGAGAGACCCAGGAGTGACAGACAGGAAAGCCTTTGAGATGATGACATCAGAGGGGCTTTTAGCTGGCTATGTTTCCATTATGGTAGATGATAGTGGTCAACGGTCCCTTTTGAAACAATCCAACCTCACAATGGGCCTCTGAACACCTCAAAACGTATATTATATCATCCCAAAACATGTATGAGATTCCTATGGGAGGGAAGGACAGCACACATTACACCGATGTTAAGGTCTCTGCACGGGCTGCCAGTTTTAGAATTCATTTTAAGATTCTTCTAATGGTTTTTAAATCAATCCATGATTGTGCACCCCAATACATGTCAGACATGCTTTTACGTTATGTACCCAGTAGGTCCCTCAGGTCCTCTGCCACTGGCCTTTTAACTATCCCAAAGCACCAAGAGGAATGGAGAGGCAGCCGTTAGTTATTATGCCCCCAGCCTCTGGAACAGCCTGCCAGAGAACCTGAGGGGGGCTGAAACTGTGGACATATTTAAAAGAGATCTTAAAACGCATATGTTTACCTTTGCTTTTCCCCAGGGTGCTTTTTAGTCATTCAGTTTTTATTGTTATTCTTTACATTTTTATCTTATGTTTGTTGTGTAGTAAATATTTCAGTTTTCATTTTCATAGTTTTTTATATATTTTTTCCTATAAAGCACATTGCATAGCATTCCATGTCTGAAATGTGCTGTATAAATAAAGCTTGATTTGATTTGATTTGATTTGATTTGATTTGAGGGAGGGAGGGAGGGAGGGAGGGAGGGAGGGAGGGAGGGAGGGAGGGAGGGAGGGAGGGAGGGAGGGAGGGAGGGAGGGAGGGAGGGAGGGAGGGAGGGAGGGAGGGAGGGAGGGAGGGGAAAGTGAGGGAGGGAGGAATGGGGGTGGATAGAGAAGTACTCAGTGTGAACAAACAGACCACATCCGTGTCAGAACATGTTGTTGAAAGGAGAGAGGATAATGGACAGATCAATAGAAGAGAAGAAAGGAGGGATGGAAACAGGTATTTCACTCAGCTAGGGTCGAGAGAGTCAGAGATTAACAGACTAGGGTCACTGACCAGTGTATGTGTTAGTATGTTTATAATACAACCAGGGGTGTTGGATGATGTGAGAAGACACACACACACCACACACACACACACACACACACACACACACACACACACACACACACACACACACACACACACACACACACACACACACACACACACACACACACACACACACACACACAGTACACACACACAATACACACACAGCACAAACACACAGTACACACACAGTACACACACAAAGTACAAACACACAGTACACACACACAGTACACACACAGTACACACACACACACACACACACAGTATACACACAATACACACACAGCACAGTTACTGTTAGATCTTGATCTAAGGTGCTCAAACAATGGCTGCAGGCGAGGAACACACACCAGCAGAATGTATGAGTGAGCTTCAAAGCAGAGGAAGTCAAAGTTCCTCACACTCACACACCTGTCAGGTGAGTTTATCACTGCACACCACCAGAGGCTTTCAGGGAGATCCTGGTCATAAATTAGATGAAAAGTTGATACTGGATTTTCCAGGTGAACAAAAAGAGGGCCTACTCTAATTTCATGTATGTGGTAGTAGGGGGTAGTAGTGATATTAATGGTAGTGGGTAGTAGTGGTAGTAGTGGTAGGGGGTAGTAGTGGTAGGGGGGAGTAGTGGTATTAGTGGTAAGGGGTAGTAGTGGTAGTAGTGGTAGGGGGGAGTAGTGGTAGTAGTGGTAGGGGGTAGTAGTGGTAGTAGTGGTAGGGGGGAGTAGTGGTAGTAGTGGTAGGGGGTAGTAGTGGTAGTAGTGGTAGGGGGTAGTAGTGGCAGTAGTGGTAGGGGGTAGTAGTGGTAGTAGAGGTAGGGGGTAGTAGTGGTAGTAGTAGTAGTGGTAGGGGGTAGTAGTGGTAGGGGGTAGTAGTGGTAGTAGAGGTAGGGGGTAGTAGTGGTAGTAGTAGTAGGGGGGAGTAGTGGTAGTAGTGGTAGGGGGTAGTAGTGGTAGTAGTGGTAGGGGGTAGTAGTGGTAGTAGTGGTTGGGTGTAGTAGTGGTAGTAGAGGTTACGGATAGTAGTGGTAGTAGTGGTAGGGGGTAGTAGTGGTAGTAGTGGTAGGGGGTGGTAGTGGTAGTAGTGGTAGGGGGTGTAGTGGTAGGGGGTAGTAGTGGTAGTAGTGGTAGTAGTGGTAGGGGGTAGTAGTGGTAGTAGTGGTAGGGGGTAGTAGTGGCAGTAGTGGTAGGGGGTAGTAGTGGTAGTAGAGGTAGGGGGTAGTAGTGGTAGGGGGTAGTAGTGGTAGGGGGTAGTAGTGGTAGGGGGTAGTAGTGGTAGTAGAGGTAGGGGGTAGTAGTGGTAGGGGGGAGTAGTGGTAGTAGTGGCAGTAGTGGTAAGGGGTAGTAGTGGTAGTAGTGGTAGGGGGTAGTAGTGGTAGTAGTGGTTGGGTGTAGTAGTGGTAGTAGAGGTTACGGATAGTAGTGGTAGTAGTGGTAGGGGGTAGTAGTGGTAGTAGTGGTAGGGGGAGTAGTGGTAGTAGTGGTAGGGGGTAGTAGTGGTAGTAGTGGTAGGGGGTAGTAGTGGTAGGGGGGAGTAGTGGTAGTAGTGGCAGTAGTGGTAAGGGGTAGTAGTGGTAGTAGTAGTAGGGGGGAGTAGTGGTAGTAGTGGTAGGGGGTAGTAGTGGTAGTAGTGGTAGGGGGTAGTAGTGGTAGGGGGGAGTAGTGGTAGTAGTGGCAGTAGTGGTAAGGGGTAGTAGTGGTAGTAGTGGTAGGGGGTAGTAGTGGTAGTAGTGGTTGGGTGTAGTAGTGGTAGTAGAGGTTACGGATAGTAGTGGTAGTAGTGGTAGGGGGTAGTAGTGGTAGTAGTGGTAGGGGGTGGTAGTGGTAGTAGTGGTAGGGGGTGTAGTGGTAGGGGGTAGTAGTGGTAGTAGTGGTAGTAGTGGTAGGGGGTAGTAGTGGTAGTAGTGTTAGGGGGTAGTAGTGGTAGTAGTGGTAGTAGTGTTAGGGGGTAGTAGTGGCAGTAGTGGTAGGGGGTGGTAGTGGTAGTAGTGGTAGGGGGTGTAGTGGTAGGGGGTAGTAGTGGTAGGGGGAGTAGTGGTAGTAGTGGTAAGGGGTAGTAGTGGTAGTAGAGGTAGGGGGTAGTAGTGGTAGTAGTAGTAGGGGGGAGTAGTGGTAGTAGTGGTAGGGGGTAGTAGTGGTAGTAGTGGTAGGGGGTAGTAGTGGTAGTAGTGGTTGGGTGTAGTAGTGGTAGTAGAGGTTACGGATAGTAGTGGTAGTAGTGGTAGGGGGTAGTAGTGGTAGTAGTGGTAGGGGGGAGTAGTGGTAGTAGTGGTAGGGGGTAGTAGTGGTAGTAGTGGTAGGGGGTGGTAGTGGTAGTAGTGGTAGGGGGTAGTAGTGGTAGTAGTAGTAGGGGGGAGTAGTGGTAGTAGTGGTAGGGGATAGTAGTGGTAGTAGTGTTAGGGGGTAGTAGTGGTAGTAGTGTTAGGGGGTAGTAGTGGTAGTAGTGTTAGGGGGTAGTAGTGGCAGTAGTGGTAGGGGGTAGCTGTGGTAGTAGTGGTAAGGGGTAGCAGTGGTAGTAGTGGTAGGGGGTGGTAGTGGTAGTAGTGGTAGGGGGTGTAGTGGTAGGGGGTAGTAGTGGTAGTAGTGGTAGTAGTGGTAGGGGGTAGTAGTGGTAGTAGTGTTAGGGGGTAGTAGTGGCAGTAGTGGTAGGGGGTAGTAGTGGTAGTAGTGGTAGTAGTGGTAGGGGGTAGTAGTGGTAGTAGTGGTAGGGGGTAGTAGTGGTAGTAGTGGTAGTAGTGGTAGGGGGGAGTAGTGGCAGTAGTGGTAGGGGGGAGTAGTGGCAGTAGTGGTAGGGGGTAGTAGTGGTAGTAGTGGTAGGGGGTAGTAGTGTTAAGGGGTAGTAGTGGCTGTAGTGGTAAGGGGTAGTAGGGGCAGTAGTGGTAGGGGGTAGTAGTGGTAGTAGTGGTAGGGGGTAGCAGTGGTAGTAGTGGCAGTAGTGGTAAGGGGTAGTAGTGGTAGGGGTAGTAGTAGTAGGGGGTGGTAGTGGTAGTAGTGGAAGTAGTGGTAGTAGTGGTAGGAGGTAGTAGTGGTGGTAGTGGTAGTAGTGGTAGTAGTGGTAAAGGGTAGTAGTGTTAGGGGGTAGTAGTGGCAGTAGTGGTAAGGGGTAGTAGTGGTAGTAGTGGTAGTAGTGGTAAAGGGTAGTAGTGGTAGGGGGTAGTAGTGGCAGTAGTGGTAGTAGTGGTAGGGGGTAGTATTGGTAGTAGTGGTAGGGGGTAGTAGTGGTAGGGGGAGTAGTGGTAGGGGGTAGTAGTGGTAGTAGTGGTAGGGGGGAGTAGTGGTAGGGGGTAGTAGTGGTAGTAGTGGTAGGGGGAGTAGTGGTAGTTGTGGTAGGGGGTAGTAGTAGTAGTAGTGGTAGGGGATAGTAGTGGTAGTAGTGGTAGGGGGGAGTAGTGGTAGTAGTGGTAGGGGGTAGTAGTGGTAGTAGTGGTAGGGGGTAGTAGTGGTAGTAGTGGTAGGGGGTAGTAGTGGTAGGGGGGAGTAGTGGTAGTAGTGGCAGTAGTGGTAAGGGGTAGTAGTGGTAGTAGTGGTAGGGGATAGTAGTGGTAGTAGTGGTAGGGGGGAGTAGTGGTAGTTGTGGTAGGGGGTAGTAGTGGTAGTAGTGGTAGGGGGTAGTAGTGGTAGTAGTGGTAGGGGGGAGTAGTGGTAGTAGTGGTAGGGGGTAGTAGTGGTAGTTGTGGTAGGGGGTAGTAGTGGTAGTAGTGGTAGGGGGTAGTAGTGGTAGTAGTGGTAGGGGGGAGTAGTGGTAGTAGTGGCAGTAGTGGTAAGGGGTAGTAGTGGTAGTAGTGGTAGTAGTGGTAGGGGGTAGTAGTGGTAGTAGTGGTAGGGGGGAGTAGTGGTAGGGGGGAGTAGTGGTAGTAGTGGTAGTAGTGGTAGGGGATAGTAGTGGTAGTAGTGGCAGTAGTGGTAGGGGATAGTAGTGGTAGTAGTGGTAGGGGGGAGTAGTGGTAGTAGTGGCAGTAGTGGTAAGGGGTAGTAGTGGTAGGGGGTAGTAGTAGTAGGGGGTCGTAGTGGTAGTAGTGGAAGTAGTGGTAATAGTGGTAGGAGGTAGTAGTGGTAGTAGTGGTGGTAGTAGTGGTAGTATATATTCATAGATATTTCATAGTATTCTATTGTTTCCAGTACTTGTCTTATATTATCGCCAATGTATCGTCCATGTAAAAAACCTGTCTGATTAGGATGAATAATATCTGACAATACTTTTTTAATTCTATGCGCCAAGCATTTTGCTAGGA
Source organism: Salmo salar (assembly GCF_965601325.2). NCBI lineage: Eukaryota > Metazoa > Chordata > Actinopteri > Salmoniformes > Salmonidae > Salmo > Salmo salar. The sequence continues at coordinate 38,179,976 of NC_138316.1, forward strand.
TTTTTGCATCACAACACTGAAGTGTAAGAGGTCTCCAATTTTTTAAATGGACTGGATCTTTATATATACCATTTGGGTCCTGTTTCAGTAATAATGATATCAGACCTTCTTGTTGCGTGTCTGATAATCTACCATTTACAGTATATAGGAGTGGTTAAAACATGCTAATAATGGTCCTCTGAGTATATCAAAAACAGTTTGGTATACTTCCACTGCTATGCCATCCAGCCCTGGAGTTTTCCCAGCCTTAAAGGCCCCAATTGCATCAAGAAGTTCCTCCTCTGTAATTTGGCCTTCACATGAGTCTTTCTGTACAGATGTTAATTTTACATTATTATTAGGAAAAAAATCCATACAATTAGTTTCAGTTAGTGGAGTTGGAGGAGCCTGAAACTAAAACATATTCTTAAAGTACTTTACTTCCTCTTTCAAAATATCATTCGGTGAATCATGCGTGACTCCATCATTTGTAACAAGTTTTAATAAAAAAAATGGGTAGCATTTCTATATTGAAGATTGAAAAGTAATTTGGTGCATTTTTCCCCATATTCCATTCAGTTCGCTTTATTTTTTAAAATATATTACACTGGATCTTTCTTGAATAAGTTCCTCCATTTATTTTTGTTTTTCCTCTAACTTATTCTGTGCCTCTATGGTATAGTTTTTATTGTTATCTAATTGTACTGTTAGTCCTTCAATTTCCTTTATTAATATGGACTCTTTTGATCTAAATTGCTTTTGTTTTATAGATGAGTACTGAATTGCATGGCCTCTAAAGGCACACTTAAAAGTGTCCCATACAATAAGGGGATCTGCTGTACCTATGTTATGTCTGAAAAAGTCAGTTATAAATTCTTCTGTCCTATTTCTAAACAATTTATAGATGATAAAGGCTTTGATTAAATTTCCAATATCCTCGCCCACGTGGAAATTCTGTAAGAGTAATATATATGCCAATTATGTGATGATCCGACTGCATTCTGTCCCCTATCAACACTTTTTAAACTTTTGGTGCCAGAGAGAATGGCATAAGAAAGTAGTCAAGACGACTAGCTTGATTAAGCCTCCGCCAAGTATATATCACTAGATCAGGGTATTTAAGTCTCCATATATCCACTAATTCCAATATATCCATGACATTCATGATTTCCTTAAGTGCCTGAGGGTGATAGTTTGTAGTGTGATTTCCTTTCCGGTCCATAGAGGTATTTAAGACCGTATTAAAATCTCCCACCATAATAATAGAGTCTAGTGTTGCTTGTAGAGTTGATAAAGGCTGTAACAGTTAAACCACACACACACGATGCACATGCACACGCATGTACACACACACAGTGTGTTAAAACCTCTTAGTCTTTAAAAATGTCTGCCACTGATTTACATCTGTCTCATTGTTTGAGGAGGAGGAAATAATTACAGTTACAGTGGGGAGGAGAGACAGACAGATTACAGTTACAGTGAGGGGGGAGAGACAGACAGATTACAGTTACAGTGGGGAGGAGAGACAGATAGATTACAGTTACAGTGAGGGGGGAGAGACGGAGAGATTACAGTTACAGTGGGGCGGAGAGACAGACAGATTACAGTTACAGTGGGGCGGAGAGACAGACAGATTACAGTTACAGTGGGGCGGAGAGACAGACAGATTACAGGTAAAGTGGGGCGGGAGAGACAGACAGATTACAGTTACAGTGGGGCGGAGAGACAGACAGATTACAGTTACAGTGGAGAGGGAGAGACAGACAGATTACAGTTACAGTGGGGCGGGAGAGACAGACAGATTACAGTTACAGTGGGGCGGAGAGACAGACAGATTACAGTTACAGTGGGGTGGAGAGACAGACAGATTACAGTTACGGGGGGCAGAGAGACAGACAGATTACAGTTACAGTGGGGCGGGAGAGACAGACAGATTACAGTTACAGCGGGGCGGGAGAGACAGACAGACTACAGTTACAGTGGGGAGGGAGAGACAGACAGACAGATTACAGTTACAGTTAGGCGGAGAGACAGACAGATTACAGTTACAGTGTGGCGGGAGAGACAGACTGATTACAGTTACAGTGGGGCATGAAAGACAGACAGATTACAGTTACAGTGGGGCGGAGAGACAGACAGATTACAGGTAAAGTGGGGCGGGAGAGACAGACAGATTACAGTTACAGTGGGGCGGAGAGACAGACAGATTACAGTTACAGTGGGGCGGAGAGACAGACAGATTACAGGTAAAGTGGGGCGGGAGAGACAGACAGATTACAGTTACAGTGGGGCGGAGAGACAGACAGATTACAGTTACAGTGGAGAGGGAGAGACAGACAGATTACAGTTACAGTGGGGCGGGAGAGACAGACAGATTACAGTTACAGTGGGGCGGAGAGACAGACAGATTACAGTTACAGTGGGGCGGAGAGACAGACAGATTACAGTTACGGGGGGCGGAGAGACAGACAGATTACAGTTACAGTGGGGCGGGAGAGACAGACAGATTACAGTTACAGCGGGGCGGGAGAGACAGACAGACTACAGTTACAGTGGGGAGGGAGAGACAGACAGACAGATTACAGTTACAGTTAGGCGGAGAGACAGACAGATTACAGTTACAGTGTGGCGGGAGAGACAGACTGATTACAGTTACAGTGGGGCATGAAAGACAGACAGATTACAGTTACAGTGGGGCGGGAGAGACAGACAGATTACAGTTACAACGGGGCGGGAGAGACAGACAGATTACAGTTACAGTGGGGCGGGAGAGACAGACATATTACAGTTACAACGGGGCGGGAGAGACAGACAGATTACAGTTACAGTGAGGGGGGAGAGACAGATAGATTACAGTTACAGTGGAGCGGGAGAGAAAGACAGATTACAGTTACAGTGGGGCGGGAGAGACAGACAGATTACAGTTACAGTGGAGCGGGAGAGACAGACAGATTACAGTTACAGTGGGGCGGGAGAGACAGACAGATTACAGTTACAGTGGAGCGGGAGAGACAGACAGATTATAGTTACAGTGGAGAGGGAGAGACAGACAGATTATAGTTACAGGGGGGCGGGAGAGACAGACAGATTACAGCAGGGTTTTATCTGCAGTGTGTGTGTGATTTTATCTCCAAAGTGTTTGCGTGTGCGCGTGTGAGAGAGTGTAAGTGTGTGTGTGTGTGCGTGTGTGTGTGTGCGCGTGTGTGTGTGTGCGCGCGCGCGTGTGTGTGTGTGTGTGCGTGTGCTTGAGAGGTTTCTACAGACCAGGCGGGTTGAAATGTCACCTGCTTATCCTTTTCAGGGGACAGGAATGTCAGAGGTCAACAAGGGCCACCGACAGACTATTTCAATACACACACACACACACACACACATACACACACACACACACACAAACACACGCACACGGTTGTGATTCCTCACCCACTGTGTCACAGGGCTGGTCTTTGTGCACGCAGAAGTCAGTCCTGCAACGAGACGGCAAGAACAGTATTATAACAAGTTCAGTCCATCTGACCTCATCCTGCAATGCTACTGTGTTGATAAGGGTGTAGGGTGAAGTTTCCCATGGATGCTGATCTGGGTAAATTTAGCATTTTCCACACTTATGTTAAGGTTAAGATTGGGGAGGGGAAGCTGATCCTAGATCTATCCCTAAGGGAAACTTCACCCAGAGTGTTGATAAGAGAAATAAAAACCCCAAATATGTTCGAAGGAATCGAAATAAATTACAATTGTATTGTACATGCATGCTTTAAACATTTTATTTGGTCATATTAGTTCAATCCACCAGCTGAATCCTCACTTCCACTTCAGTTGAATTTTCACTTAGTCTCCCACTGACATCAATTCATGACCAAGTGAAAAATATGACTTATGTGGAAATGTCCACTGCCATTTGCTGTCAGCGTTACAGCAGAATAGTGTTACATAGATGGGTTAATGTACAATGCACGGTGATTGTGTTCTCCCTAATCTATGTACTGTAGTTCAGGCTGGAAAAACAGCTAGTTGCCCTCAACTCAAACATTCCACGTCTCCTTCGCTGTGGCATAGTCACACACACACACACACGCACGCGCGCACGCACACACACACACACACACACACACACACACACACACACACACACACCACACACACACACACACCACACACACACACACACACACAAACAAACACACAAACACACAGCTTATGTTGGTTACCATGGGGACCGGCCGACCCGTGTAAGGCCCGTTCCAGTACATGCAGGGAGACAAGCCAGGGACTCTCATTCCCACCACTGAGAACCCCAGACCCTCTTTGTCCCCACTGTTAAGCAGTGATTTGACATGGTCTACGTACCAAATGGCACCCTATGCCCTACATAGTGCAGTACTTTAACCAGAGCCCTATTGGAATAGGGTGCCATTGGAACGCACAATTGCTTTCTGTTCACACTGTACTGTGGAACCCCTGAGTGGAGAGTGACTTTGTAAGTAGCAGGCAAGACAGGACACAGAGAGAGAGACATAGCGAGGGAGAAAGACAGAGACAGAGAGAGAGAGAGAGAGAGAGAGAGAGAGAGAGAGAGAGAGAGAGAGAGAGAGAGAGAGAGAGAGAGAGAGAGAGAGAGAGAGACTTTAACCAAAACAGAAAGGGTATGTATTGGGATGGTCTCCAAATACATTTAAAGATCTGCCCTCCTCTACAGTATAAAGATCTGCCCTCCTCTACAGTATAAAGATCTGCCCTCCTCTACAGTATAAAGATCTGCCCCTCCTCTACAGTTTAAAGATCTGCCCTCCTCTACAGTATAAAGATCTGGCCTCCTCTACAGTTTAAAGATCTGCCCTCCTCTACAGTATAAAGATCTGCCCTCCTCTACAGTTTAAAGATCTGCCTTCCTCTACAGTTTAAAGATCTGCCCTCCTCTACAGTTTAAAGATCTGCCCTCCTCTACAGTATAAAGATCTGCCCTTCTCTACAGTTTAAAGATCTGCCCTCCTCTACAGTTTAAAGATCTGCCCCTCCTCTACAGTTTAAAGATCTGCCCCTCCTCTACAGTTTAAAGATCTGCCCTCCTCTACAGTTTAAATATCTGCCCTCCTCTACAGTATAAAGATCTGCCCCTCCTCTACAGTTTAAAGATCTGCCCTCCTCTACAGTTTAAAGATCTGCCCTCCTCTACAGTATAAAGATCTGCCCTCCTCTACAGTTTAAAGATCTGCCCTCCTCTACAGTATAAAGATCTGCCCTCCTCTACAGTTTAAAGATCTGCCCTCCTCTACAGTTTAAAGATCTGCCCTCCTCTACAGTATAAAGATCTGCCCTCCTCTACAGTTTAAAGATCTGCCCTCCTCTACAGTATAAAGATCTGCCCTCCTCTACAGTTTAAAGATCTGCCCTCCTCTACAGTTTAAAGATCTGCCCTCCTCTACAGTATAAAGATCTGCCCCACCTCTATAGTGGTCCGGTTAGTAAAACACTGTTAATGACCCATCTGTACGGTCCAGGTGGGTTCAAACCAGAGATGCCTTTGAACTCTGTTAACAAGCCTGAGCCAACGCACACACACACATGCACACATGCACACACACACATATACACACACAGATGAGACCCCTAGTACACACTCCCTTCATGCTAGAAGGCCAAGAGCAGCTGCTCCCTCCAACACCACAGACCCACCAAACCTCAACAGGATCTAAATCAGTCTACTGCACTTCCTCTACTTACTCTGTGTGTATGGTGTGGTGTGTGTGTGGTGTGGTGTGTGTGTGTGTTATAGTGTAGTTCCTACATTAGTGGAGTGGCAGTACAGGGGTGGGTCACTGCCATTAGTAACCCTGTGATTTGGGAGAGTGGAGGTTCATTTGAAGACCATGACTAACAGGTGAGGAGGGAGTAGAGCGCTGTGATGTCATCCTCGGCAGACTGCTGAACTGATTCAGCCTCTTTTCTAAGTATCACTACAGCTGTACTAGACCTCACTGACAACACTGAAGAGAAAGTTGTCCTGTGTGGCTCAGTTGGTAGAGCATGGTTCTTTCAACAACAAAGGTTGTGGGTTCCATTCCTGCTGGGGCCACCAATACCTTATCTCCCTCTGTCACTCCCTCTTTCTTTCTCTCTCCCTCCCTGCGGTCTGCCACATATCCCACTAACTTCTAACAGCTAGTAATGGGTTGTACTGCTGCCTTCCTGGTCTGATTGCATTGGCTGTCTGTGACTGTGAGGTAAAGTGGATTTAACAAACAGCTGGGGGGCTGATGAGCCAGCTGCAAATGCAGAACACTTGTTTGATGTGGAGAGGAGGTGAGTGAGTGACAGGGGGAGGCTGGGTGGAGAGGGCAGGGCGGAGGGTAGAGGGCATGGCGAGGGGGAGGCTGGGGAGAGGGCATGGCGGAGGGGAGAGGGCATGGCGAGGGGGAGGCGGGGGGGAGGACATGGCGGGGGGGAGAGGGCATGGCGGGAGGGGGAAGCTGGGGAGAGGGCATGGCGGAGGGGAGGCTGAACACAGAGATATTCTTTCCTGTTAAGATGTCTCCCAAATCCCTAGAAATGATCCAACTAGTACAGTATCAGTTACATACTGAGAGCAGATAGGTACACACTAGACCGGCTCAGACAGATACAGGACAGTATCACATGTCATGTAATCTCCTGAGAGGCAGGTAATGAGTTGTTGGAGACGAGGAAGTCTACAGTGACAGGCGTGACATAGAGATTACCTCTCCCCTCTGAGTGTTACAGTACAGCAGACAGACACACACATCCCAGACAGATGCCCACACACCCTGACACACACACACCGTCTCAGATCAGCGGTCAGCGAGAAGGGAAACCGGAGCATGAAGTAACACGCTCTAATTTGCCTACATCTCCCTCTCCTCTCTCCTCTCCTCTCCTCTCCCCTCTCTCCTCTCCTCTCGCCCCTCTCCTCTCCTCTCCCCTCTCTCCTCTCCTCTCGCCCCTCTCCTCTCCTCTCTCTCCTCTCCTCTCCTCTCCTCTCGCCCCTCTCCTCTCCCCTCCCCTCCCCGTTAACTACCACATGCACAATGTACTCAATGTGTGTCAAATCTGTAAGTTGAAAACATTGTATATTAAAAGCACTGTTTCTAGCTGAATGAACATATGACACTGATTGAGAAAATACATTTTAAGTTGACAGAATTGTTGCCTACGTTTTTCGGCCATGTTTGGGCCAGCTAAAAATGTTATGTTCAGGTAACACCTTGACCGAAAAACAAGTCTGTAGAACCACTTACTTAATAATATTTAGTTGAAACAACCAGATATGTTTTATAGTGCAGGATGACAGGATACGATCTGACAGGCTATATGAGTGCTTGTTGAAACCAAATGAACCCTTTCACCTCCCGGCCCAAATTAGAACAGGTAATATGCCTAATCAAGAATTAGGAATGCGAGAGAGAGAGAGAGAGAGAGAGAGTGTGTGTGTGTGTGTGTGTGTGTGTGTGTGTGTGTGTGTGTGTGTGTGTGTGTGTGTGTGTGTGTGTGTGTGTGTGTGTGTGTGTGTGTGTGTGTGTGTGTGTGTGTGTGTATGTGTATGTGTGTGTGTGTGTGTGTGTGTGTGCGTGCGTGCGTGAGTGCAAGAGAGATGTGCTAATAGCACAATTTATTAAAACCACGACGGCCACGAAGAGGAGCAATTTATGCTACATCTTTACAGACAGGAAGACTAATCAGATAGTTCCTGTGGACCAACTCTCTGACCTGAAGAATGTAGGAAAAAGATCATACAATACAGGCAAGGACAGAGAGAGAACGAGAGAGAGAGAGAGAGGGGAGAGGGAGAGGGAGAGGGAGAGAGACAGACGGAGAGGAGGCGGGAGAGAGAGAGAGACAAAGAGAGGGAGCGAGAGAGAGAGAGAGAGAGAGAGAGAGAGAGAGAGGGAGAGAGAGAGCAAGAGTGAGAGAGCGAGAGCGAGAGGGAGAGAGACAGAGACGGAGAGGGAGAGAGAAAGAGGGAGAGGGAGAGATGGAGAGAAAGAGAGAGAAAAAGAGACAGAGAGACATAGAGGGAGAGGGCAGAGGGAGAGGGAGAGAGAGAGAGAGACACAGAGAGAGAGACAGAGAGAGAGGGAGAGGGAGAGAGGGAGATGGAGAGAGAAAGAGAGAGAAAAGAGACAGAGACAGAGAGGGAGAGGGAGGGGAGAGGCAGACAGAGGGAGAGGGAGAGAGAGACAGAAAGGAGGAGAGAGAGAGAGAGAGAGAGATGGAGAGAGATGGAGAGAGATGGGAAAGGGAGAGAGAGAGAGAGAGGGAGATGGAGAGAGATGGAGAGAGATGGGAAAGGGAGAGAGAGAGATAGATAGAGGGAGAGGGAGACGGAGAGGAGACGGAGAGGGAGAGAGACAGAGGGAGAGAGAAAGAGAGAGACAGACAGACTGAGAGAGACAGTGAGAGAAAGAAAGAGACAGGGAGAGAGAGAGAGAGAGAATAGATAGAATTCTAATAGAAAAAAGAGCCATCAAATTTTACTACCATCTTAAAGCAAGCTACCCCGAAACATTCCATCACACAGCCCTACAATGTCAAGAGATGAAACTTGAGAAGAGTCCCCTTAGCCAGCTGGTTCTGAGGCTCAGTTCCCTAACCCAAACCAACCCATAGAGCCTCAGGACTGCACTCAGCCAGCTGGTTCTGAGGCTCAGTTCCCTAACCCAAACCAACCCATAGAGCCTCAGGACTGCACTCAGCCAGCTGGTTCTGAGGCTCAGTTCCCTAACCCAAACCAACCCATAGAGCCTCAGGACTGCACTCAGCCAGCTGGTTCTGAGGCTCAGTTCCCTAACCCAAACAAACCCATAGAGCCTCAGGACTGCACTCAGCCAGCTGGTTCTGAGGCTCAGTTCCCTAACCCAAACCAACCCATAGAGCCTCAGGACTGCACTCAGCCAGCTGGTTCTGAGGCTCAGTTCCCTAACCCAAACCAACCCATAGAGTCTCAGGACAGCACTCAGAAAATCTGGCCCGACCAAATCATCAAAGCAAAAATAAAAATCTATCACCTATTGGAAAGACACCACAACAAATCAAAGTAAACGTCAATGCGATTTGTCTCTAAACAGACAGTACATGGTGGCAGACTATCTGACCACTGTGACTGATAGAAAACTGAGGAAAACACTGACTAGGTACAGACTCAGTGAGCACAGTCTGGCTATAGAGACAAACCTGGCTGCCCACTCTGCTCACTCTGCTCCAGGGGAGAGGTACAGACAGAGATGTATTTCCCATTATACTGTGACGAATACTCAGACCTAAGAGAATCTTTCTTTTCCAAAATGATCATTAATTATAAAGAATTAGAAAAAAAGAATATTTATTCTGTGAAAAGCCTCAATGTGCAGTTTTGGCAGCCAAATATGCATCCTCCTGCCACAACCTGAGGGACAGACAGTGAAAAGTGCAATGTAATTAAAAAAATAAATACAATTATTTCACCTTTATTTAACCAGGTAGGCCAGTTGAGAAAAAGTTCTCATTTACAACTGCGACCTGGCCAAGATAAAGCAAAGCAGTGCGACAAAAACAACAACAGAGTTACACATGGGATAAACAAACGTACAGTCTATAACACAATATAAAAATATATATACAGTGTGTGCAAATGTAGTAAGATTAGGGAGGTAAGGCAATAAATAGGCCATAGTGGCGAAATAATTACAATTTAGCATTAACACTGAAGTGAAAGATGTGCAGATGATGATGAGTAGGTAGAGATACTGGGGTGCTAAAGAGCAAAAAAAAAAATTAAATAACAATATGGGGATGAGGTAGTTGGATGGGCTATTTACAGATGGGCTGTGTACAGGTGCAGTGATCGGTAAGCTGCTCTGACAGCTGATGCTTATAGTTAGTGAGGGAGCTATAAGTCTCCAGCTTCAGTGATTTTTGCAATTCGATCCAGTCATTGGCAGCAGAGAACTGGAAGGAAAGGTGGCCAAAGGAAGTGTTGGCTTTGGGGATGACTAGTGAAATATACCTGCTGGAGCACGTGCTACGGGTGGGTGTTGCTATGGTGACCAGTGAGCTGAGATAAGCCGGGCTTTACCTAGCAGAGACTTATAGATGAACTGGTCTCTATGGAGGTGCCACAGGGATCAATTCTCGGGCCGACTCTTTTTTCTGTATATATCAATGATGTCTCTCTTGCTGCGGGTGATTCTTTGATCCACCTCTACTCAGACGACACCATTCTGTATACATCTGGCCCTTCTTTGGACACTGTGTTAACAAACCTCCAAACGAGCTTCAACGCCATACAACTCTCCTTCCGTGGCCTCCAACTGCTCTTAAATGCTAGTAAAACGAAATGTATACTCTTCAAATGATCGCTGCCCACACCTGCCCGCCCGACTAGCATCACTACTCTGGACGGTTCTGACTTAGAATATGTGGACAACTGTAAATACCTAAGTCTCTGGCTAGACTGTAAACTCTCCTTCCAGACTCACATTAAGCATCTCCAATCCAAAGTTAAATCTAGAATCGGCTTCCTATTTCGCAACAAAGCCTCCTTCACGCATGCTGCCAAACCTACCCTCGTAAAACTGGCTATCCTACCGATCCTTGACTTCGCGATGTCATTTACAAATCAGCCTCCAACACTCTACTCAGCAAATTGGATGCAGTCTATCACAGTGCCACCTGTTTTGTCACCAAAGCCCCATATACTACCCACCACTGCGACCTGTCTGCTCTCGTTGGCTGGTCCTCGCTACATATTCATCGCCAAACCCACTGGCTCCAGGTAATCTATAAGTCTTCCAGTTCTCTGCTGCCAATGACTGGAACGAATTGCAAAAATCCCTGAAGTTGGAGACATATCTCCCTCACTAACTTTAAGCGTTAGCTGGCAGAGCAGCTTACCGGTCGCTGCAGCTGTACACAGCCCATCTGTAAATAGCTCATCCAACCAAGTACCTACCTCATCCCCATATTTGTTTTTGTTTTTCTGCTCTTTTGCACTCCAGTATTTCTACTTGCACATCCTCATCTGCACATATATCGCTCCAGTGTAAATTGCTAAATTGTAATTACTTCGCCACTATTGGCCTATTTATTGCCTTATCTCCTTACTTCATTTGCACACACTGTATACAGATTTTTCTATTGTGTTATTGACTGTACGTATGTTAATCCCATGTGTAACTCTGTGTCGTGGTTTTTGTCGCACCACTTTGCTTTATCTTGGCCAGGTCGCAGTTGTAAATGAGAACTTGTTCTCAACTGGCCTACCTGGTAAAATAAAGGTCGGGAAAAAAATATGATAAAATAAAAATGTGGCTTTCATACCATGTCGTGTGGCTTTCATACCATGTCATGTGGCTTTCATACCATGTCATGTGGCTTTCATACCATGTCATGTGGCTTTCATACCCTGTCATGTGGCTTTCATACCATGTCATGTGGCTTTCATACCCTGTCATGTGGCTTTCATACCATGTCATGTGGCTTTCATACCATGTCATGTGGCATCAATACCCTGTCATGTGGCTTTCATACCATGTCATGTGGCTTCTTTATCATGTTGAGACTGGCCTATTACTATTGCTTTAATGTATTATTATTATTATTATTATTATTCTCATTAATATTGTTGTTGTAGTTCCTGTTAACGGTATTCCCATTTCCACTACTACTACTTCTATTACTATTATTGATGCCTTATTGCTGTTGGTCCCACAATTTTCGTTATATAGTAATCACTAACCAGGACAGTAATGGGCGAGGCATATTGATATTAGAGAGAGGCATGCGTAGCCAAGTGAACATATGGGTCCAGTGAGTGGTTGGGCTGACTGGGGACACGGCGATTCAGACAGTTAGCAGGCCGATGCTAACAAGCTAACAGTTAGTAGGCCGGGGCTAAACAAGCTAGCAATTAGCAGACCGGGGCTGGCAAGCTAGCAGTTAGCAGACCGGGTTAGCAACCAAGCAGTTGGCAGACTGGGGCAGGCAAGCTAGCAGTTAGCAGACCGGGGCTAGCAAGTTAGCCTTTGGGGGACATCGCGATGGGGGTAAGTCTGTTTTTGCCTCTTCGCGCTGTGACGTTGATAGACCAGTCGTGGAATTAGTAGGGTTCCAAGTAGCTCTAGATAGCTAGCAGGCCGGTTAGCAGAATGGGCCTTCAGTGGACGTCGCGCCTGAGGGGCCTGTTGGAATCCTCGGGCAGATTATGTCGGTATTCCAGTCGTAGTGGATCGGCAGGGTTCCGTGCCCTGTACCGGCAGTAGAAGGGGTCCGGATATTGTAGCCCAGGAGTGGGCTTCGGTGGTAGTACAGGAGCCCTGGCCGAGCTAGGTTCAGGCTAATTGGTGCTTGCTCCGGGATGGAAACGCTATCCAGGAGTAGTCACCCGGGATTGCGGTTAGCTAGTTGCGAAGATCCAGATGAAAATGTTCAGAGTTTGCAGTAGGAATCCGGGGTTATGGGGGAAAAAATTATATAAAATAATAACAGGTCTGTTATGCTCTGGTTTGAGTCACGTTGTTCGAACTGGCGAGAGCTTTCCGAGCTAAAGGTTACCTGGTGACCGCTAGCAATGGTTTGCTGACTAATAGCTGGTAGGTAGTTAGCTGGCTAGCTTCAGTTGAGGGATTCCAGATCCGAAGTAAATAGAAATACTTTAGGACTAAAATAACATATCCACGCCACATTGGGTGAGGCGGGTTGCAGGAGAGTATTTAGAAGTTGAGGTTTAGGAAAATATTTTTAAAAGATATGCGAAGAAAAATATGTAAAAAGATATATACAAGGGACACGACAGGACAAAGACGTCTGACTGCTACGCCATCTTGGAAATCCTTCAGGACATCAATTTTTGCCATAGGGTTGACGACTCTGCTGCAAATTGATGTTAAGAGGTGTACCAGATTGTCCAAAAGCATGACAGGATCTGTTTGCTCTCCCTCAAATGACGGCACTGCAATTTGTACGTTGGACAGGATTGATTTCAAGAATGTCAGGTAGACATAGTTGGTCTTGGCCATGTACATGGTGTGGAGCACATCTGCCATGTAGCAATGCTCACTGGCCTTGGTCAACTCAAAGTGGAGTTTCAGTTCTTCCCACTGGCTCAATATACGAGTTACCGCAGGCTCAATCGATAGCCAACGTGTGGCTGTCAGGTGCTCCCTAGGAGAGGTGGGTGTGAAGTCAGGCACAGGAGAGTAAAAATATAGATAAAAATATAGATTTATTCAAGAGTCCATCCATAGAATGAGCACAGGACCAACAGCAGCCCACGAAATACTCCGGAACACAGTCCAGAAAAACATACTTGTTTTACCCAAACAAAAATAAACGCAACCCAAAACCAACGACAGGTAACCAAACAATCCAACACGAAACCAAACAGGTAGGGTGAGATTAAATACCCCACTAATGAACCTAAACTAGACACAGGTGAAACACAAGACAGACAAAACCAAACAAAAAGGAAAAGGGATCGGTGGCAGCTAGTAGACCGGTGACGCCCGAACAGGGAGAGGAGCCACCTTCGGTGGAAGTCGTGACAGTGGCACACACTTTGGTGATCTGCAGGGGTTTCTGGCCACAATTAATGGTGGCGTACACTGCTTTGTACGCCTCCCACCGTTTTGGGGAAATGGAAAACCAGTTGTAGGTTTCCCTGATAAAGTACTCAACACTCCTAAGGATGGTTTCTTTGGATGCTGCACTGACAGCCAATTGTAAAGAATGGCACACACAGTGGATGAGTACCAAATTGGGCAATGCACATTCTTCCTTTAAAATCTTGTGCACCCCAATCATCACTGACGCAGTATCAGTGCCAATACCCTGAAGATTCTCTTTTTTAAGGTTACACTTCTCTAGAAATTCAACTACTGCCTTTGTTATTGATCTGGCATCGCCCCCTCCCCCATCAGCCCAAATCTGATGATACCCTTTTGAGAAAATATGGAGCCAGTACTCCCCTAATCATTTCTGTGCACTTGGTGCGGTGCATTTGGAAGTTTGTTGCTGCCACAGAATCTGAAAAGGCAGCTATACAAGCCATACCTAAATGGTGGCATGCTAGCAGCGAACAATGCTCCGCAATGGCCATTGCCATAGTAGCTTCTGCACTTTTGCAGTTATCCACTTTCTTAACCAACTGTGGTAATGTAGACTGCGTTGCAGTGTTGTACGGTTTTGATTCATTTATATACATTGCTGTAGCACAATGTTTTTTGATGTCATACATTTTTGCAAGCATATCTGATTTGCAGTATGCACAGTATGGCCGACAATCATCCCCAATTACTGGCTTCAGCCACCCTTAAAATTCAGGTACAGACTCCCACTCTTTTCTGTACTTCTGGCTGTACAGTTTTGATTGAGACATGTTGATTGATGTTGTAAGTTCTGTTCAAGATCAAATATTCGTGACCAACTATATTCATTGGGTTTGTCTCGTCGAACGCATACTACTGCTGCTGCAGTCAGCCAAAAATGATTTGCAATTTGCTGAAATTGCTGCTGGCCTGCTGCTGCCTGTGCACGAGCTGAGCACCTGCTGCTGACGTCACTCACAATGCACTTTTGCAGCCAGGCACGTGTGTTGTGACTGAGTGTGTGACACAGAAAATCGTTTTTGTGTCATTTAGAGGGAAAATGCGTGCATTTTAGCATTTGAGTCACTTTTTTAAAGTAGCTAAATTTGTTGCTAGGTGCTGTTTGAAACAAAAGTTGCCAGACTAGTCTGAAAAGTTGCAAAATCTAGCAACAAAATTGCTAAATTGGCAATTGGCCCAAATAAATGCTTCACAGAGTTCAAGTAACAGACACATCTCAACATTAACTGTTCAGAGGAGACTGCGTGAATTAGGCCTTCATGGTCAAATTGCTGCAAAGAAACCACTACTAAAGTACACCAATAATAAGAAGAGACTTGCTTGGGCCAAGAAACATGAGCAACGGACATTAGACCGGTGGAAATCTATCCTTTGGTCTGATGAGTCCAAATTTGAGATTTTTGGTTCAAACCGCCGTGTCTTTGTGAGATGCAGAGTAGGGGAACGGATGATCTCTGCGCCACTCCTGCTCCCGAGTGGCGCAGCGGTCTAAGGCACTGCATCTCAGTGCAATAGGCGTCACTACAGTCCCTGGTTCAAATCCAGGCTGTATCACATCCGGCCATGATTGGGAGTCCCATAGTGTGGCGCACAATTGGCCCAGTGTCGTCCGGGTTTGGCTGTGGTAGGCCGTCATTGTAAATAAGAATTTGTTCTTAACTGACTTGCCTAGGTAAGAAAAGGTTAAAAAAAAAGTTACATGTGTGGTTCCCACCGTGAAGCATGGAGGAGGAGGTGTGATGGTGTGGGGGTGCTTTGCTGGTGACACTGTCAGTGATTTATTTACAATTCAAGGCACACTTAACCAGCATGAATACTACAGCATTCTGCCAACCCATCTGGCTAGCGCTTAGTTAGGACTATCATTTGTTTTTCAACAGGACAATGACCAAAAACACACCTCCAGGCTGTGTAAGGGCTATTTGACCTGGCCTCCACAATCACCCGACCTCAACCCAATTGAGATGGTTTGGGATGAGTTGGACTGCAGACCGAAGGAAAAGCATATGTGGGAACTCCTTCAAGACTGTTGAAAAGCCTTCTTCATGAAGCTGGTTGAGAGAATGCCAAGAGTGTGCAAAGCTGTCATCAAGGCAAAGGGAGGCTACTTTGAAGAATCTAAAATATATAACATATTTTGATTTGTTTAACATTTTTTTTTTGGTTACTACATGATTTAATATGGGTTATTTCATAGTTTTAATGTCTTCAC
The DNA here is from genome assembly GCF_965601325.2 of Salmo salar. Lineage (NCBI taxonomy): Eukaryota > Metazoa > Chordata > Actinopteri > Salmoniformes > Salmonidae > Salmo > Salmo salar. Next base: position 38,195,762 of record NC_138316.1, read on the forward strand.
TATTATTCTACAATGTAAAACCGTTGAATGAGTAGGTGTGTCCAAACTTTTGACTGGTACTGTATGTATACTTTGACAATGTAAGTAATTTAACTTACCAAGTCAATAAAGTCTACTGAATTGAAATTGATAGAAAGAGACACGGAGAAAGAGAGAAATATACAGAGAGATCGCGAGAGAATGGCAGTGTGTGACAAGAGGTGAAGGCAAGGCAGTGAGAGAAAGATAGAGAAAGAGAGAGAAAGAAAGAGAGAAACTAGAGAGAGACAGCGAGTGAATAAGAGGAGTAAGAGTGGGAGAGAGAGAGAAAGAGAGAGAGAGAGAGAAATAGAGATAAATAGAGAGAAAGAGAGAGAGAGAGAGAGAGAGAGAGAGAGAGACAGTGAGAAAGAGAGAAATAGAGAGAGAGAGAGAGAGAGAGAGCTACAGAGAGAGACAGTGGGTCATAGAGGTGTGGGCAGAACGAAGAAATTTGTTTTCCACACTTAGATCAGATGCAAATGTCAGTGATTTCATATACTAAACTTGAAAATACCTTCATTAGACTATGAGATGTATACAGATACAGAGACCCTATACTGTTTGAACTCAAGTCTGATACAGACACGCTCCAGGGAGAAGTTTCCCCTAAATAAATACATTTTTGGGTTATTTGTAAACTCAGGTTCCCTTTATCTAATATTAGGTTTTGGTTGAAGGTCTGATAACATTCAGTATCAAAAATATACAAAAATAACGAAAATCAGAAAGAGGGTAAATAATTTTCACAGCACTGTAGATAGAAAGACAGACAGAGATATGTGTTGGGAAACATATGTTTCTCATGCCAATAAAGCCCCTAAATTGAAATTGAATTGAAATGAGAGCGAGAGAGAGATAGAGAGAGAGAGACCGAGAGAGAGAGAGAGAGAGACAGAGAGACAGTGAGAAAGAGAGAGAGACAGAGAGAAAGAGAAAGAGAGAGAGAGACAGAGACAGAGAAAGAGAGAGAGAGAGACAGAGAGAAAGAGAGAGAGAGAGACAGAGCGAGAGAGAGAGAGAGAGAGAGAGAGAGACAGAGAGAAAGAGAGAGAGAAAGAGAGAGAGAAAGAGAAAGAGAGAGAAAACAAAAATATAATTACTTCACACATTGGAAAGAATTAACAAAAAAACTGAGCAAACTAGAATGCTATTTGGCCCTAAGCAGAGAGTACACAGTGGCAGAATATCTGACCACTGTGACTGACCCAAACTTAAAGAAAGCTCTGACTATGTACAGACTCAGTGAGCATAGCCATGCTATTGAGAAAGGGAAGACAGGCTATGTGCACACTGCCCACAAAATGAGGTGGAAACTGAGCTATACTTCCTGACCTCCTTCCACATGTATGACCACAGGCCCACAAAGAAATTGAAAACAAATCCAATTTTAATAAACTCCCATATCTACTGGGTGAAATACCACAGTGTGCCATCACAGCAGCACGATTTGTGACCTGTTGCCACAAGAGAAGGGCAAGCAGTGAAGAACAAACACCATTGTAAATACAACCCATATTTATGTTTATTTATTTTTCCTTTTGTACTTTAACTATTTGCACCTAATGTGACATTTGAAATGTCTTTATTCTTTTGAACTTTTGTGAGTATAATGTTTACTATTCATTTTTTATTATTTATTTCACTTTTGTTTATTATCTATTTCACTTGCTTTGGCTCATGCCAATAAAGCCCTTTGAATTGAAATTGAGAGAGAGAGCAGGGAGAGAGAGAGCAGGGAGAGAGAGAGCAGGGAGAGAGAGAGCAGGGAGAGAGAGAGAGAGCAGGGAGAGAGAGAGAGAGCAGGGAGAGAGAGCAGGAGACTATATCAGATACAGAGTGATAACAGTGCCAGTCCTGGATAGTGGCAGTGTGATTGGAAGCGTGACAGTGACAATGACAGTTACCTAGTGACAAGCACGGCTGTGTCCACAGGTGGGATGTCATCCCTGCCCCCGGGCACGTAATTGTTGCCTAGGTAACGGGGGCCGCCGTACTCCTCCCATTGCCACTGACAGAAGCTCTCCAGGGACCTCTCTCCGTGGTGGCCCACTTTCAGCCTGTCCTGTAGAGGAAACAGGGAAGGAGACAAGACAAGGAAATAATGAAAGGAGATGAGGACATAATCTTTCCAGTGCCCTCTCTCCGTGGTGGCCCATCTTCAGCCTGTCCTGTAGAGGAAACAGGACAGCATCACACACAGGGTCAGGGAAGGAGACGAGGAAAGGAGACAAGAAACAAGGAGACAATAATGGAGGGGAATTGATAGGAGCTCTCCCAGGACCTCTCCCTCCCTGTGGAAAGAGGAGAAGTGACAAAAGCCCTTGTATTAGGATAAAGTGTCCTCAAGAAAGCTAGCCGAAGGTCTGTTGAGCCTTTTCCAAGCTGATCCTAGATCTGTGCATAAGGGCGACATCGACCGTGTAGCTTTGTTCTGGCACAGAGGTTGGTCGTAGTGACTTTCCTAATGGGACATTATATACAGTACTATTATTGAGGTATAAAGCCCTGCTGAGGGTGTAGGGGTGAAGTTCCCCCTAATTGCTGATATTTGGTCAATAATAGTTTTCCACCACTAATGATTATGGTTAGGATTGGGGGAGGGGAAGCTGATCCTAGATCTGTACTAAGGGAAACTTCACCCCGGAGCGGTGCTGAGGGAGTTTAGGGAGAGATAGCTATTTAAAGATGCTGGACCCAGACACGTTATTATACTGACTCTTATCAGTACTGCTCTGCCAAGATGCCACACACACACACACACACACACACACACACACACACACACACACACACACACACACACACACACACACACACACACTTGACACCAATTTAGACTGGCTCTCCAGGGCCCTGTTAAAGTAGAGAGACAGGCAATAAAATAGGAAGGGGAGAACAGTGGGAAACTCTCACACACACACACATTCCTTCTCTTTTTCTCTCTCTGTCTCACTCTCTCTATTTCTCTCTCTCTCTCTCTCTCACACACACACACACACACACACACACACACACACACACACACACACACACACACACACACACACACACACACACACACACACACACACACACACACACACACACACACACACACACACACATTCCTTCTCTTTTTCTCTCTCTGTCTCACTCTCTCTATTTCTCTCTCTCTCTCTCACACACACACACACACACACACACACACACATTCCTTCTCTTTTTCTCTCTCTGTCTCACTCTCTCTATTTCTCTCTCTCTCTCTCTCCACACACACACACACACACACACACACACACACACACACACACACACACACACACACACACACACACACACACACACACACACACATTCCTTCTCTTTTTCTCTCTCTGTCTCACTCTCTCTATTTCTCTCTCTCTCTCTCTCTCACACACACACACACACACACACACACACACACACACACACACACACACACACACACACACACACACACACACACACACACACACACACACACACACACACACACACACACACACACACACACACACAGAGGACACATTACAAGCCCTGAGGACAATTATAAAACTAAGTAGAAAACAGTTGGGTGGGCCCTGACTCTTCAACAACTTAGTATGTGTGGGTCAGAAGGATTCCAAAGAGGTCATAGAAGGTCAAAGGTTAGAGTTCAGAACTTACTGGGCGGTTGTGGAGCAGGACCAGCTTGGTCACCCGTATGTTGATTCTGACGTCCAGACTCTTGCTGTTAAACATGTTGTACACCTGCAAGAGTATCGGCCATATTATCATCATCATCATCGTTTAAATCAACAATTAATCAACAATTAACATTACTAACAATCATTTGTGAGTGTACTTCAGTGTTCTTAATGAACCAATAGTAACAATAATTTACGAGTGTGTAATTCACTGATACACCCAAACTAAAAAGCTGATATGAGTATTGAAAGTGGTGTAGGCCATATGGCTCTGGTCTAAAGTAGTGCACTAAGTAGTGCACTAACTGCTAGCCCCGGTCTGCCAACTGCTTGCTTGCTAACCCGGTCTGCCAACTGCTAGCTTGCAAGCCCCGGTCTGCTAACTGCTAGCTTGTTTAGCCCCGGCCTACTAACTGTTAGCTTGTTAGCATCGGCCTGCTAACTGTCTGAATCGCCGTGTCCCCAGTCAGCCCAACCACTCACTGGACCCATATGTTCACTTGGCTACGCATGCCTCTCTCTAATATCAATATGCCTCGTCCATTACTGTCCTGGTTAGTGATTACTGTCTTATTTCACTGTAGAGCCTCTAGCCCTGCTGAATATGCCTTAACCAACCATGTTGTTCCACCTCCTACATATGCAATGACATCACCTGGTTTAAACGTCTCTAGAGACTATATCTCTCTCATCATTACTCAATGCCTAGGTTTACCTCCAATATTCTCACATCCTACCTTACCTTTGTCTGTACACTATGCCTTGAATCTATGCAATCGTGCCCAGAAACCGGCTCCTTTTACTCTCTGTTCCAAACATGCTAGACGGCCAGTTCGTATAGCCTTTAGCCGTACCCTTATCCTACTTCTCCTCTGTTCCTCTGGTGATGTGGAGGTAAATCCAGGTCCTGCAGTGCCTAGCTCCACTCCCACTCCCCAGGCGCTCTCATTTGTTGACTTCTGTAACTGTAAAAGCCTTGGTTTCATGCATGTTAATATTAGAAGCCTACTCCCTAAGTTTGTTTTACTCACTGCTTTAGCACACTGTGCCAACCCAGATGTCTTAGCCGTGTCTGAATCCTGGCTTAGGAAAACCACCAAAAACCCTGAAATCTCCATCGCTAACTATAACATTTTCCGCCAAGATAGAACTGCCAAAGGGGGCGGTGTTGCAATCTACTGCAAAGATAGCCTGCAGAGTTCTGTATTACTATCCAAGTCTGTACCCAAACAATTCGAGCTTCTACTTCTAAGAATTCACCTTTCCAGAAACAAGTCTCTCACTGTTGCCGCTTGCTATAGACCTTACTCTGCCCCCAGCTGTGCCCTCGATATCATATGTGAATTGATTGCCCCCCATCTATCTTCTGAGCTCGTGCTACTAGGTGACCTAAACTGGGACATGCTTAACACCCCGGCCATCCTACAATCTAAGCTTGATGCCCTCAATCTCACACAAATTATCAATGAACCTACCAGGTACAACCCCAAATCCGTAAACATGGGCAGCCTCATAGATGTCATCTTAACTAACTCGCCCTCCAAATACACCTCTGCTGTTTTCAATCAAGATCTCAGCGATCACTGCCTCATTGCCTGCATCCGTAATGGGTCTTCGACCAAACGACCACCCCTCATCACTGTCAAACGCTCCCTAAAATACTTCTGCGAGCAGGCCTTTCTAATCAACCTGGCCGGGGTATCCTGGAATGACATTGACCTAATCCCGTCAGTAGATGATGCCTGGCTATTCTTTAAAAGTGCCTTCCTCACCATCTTAAATAAGCATGCCCCACTCAAAAAATGTAGAACTAGGAATAGATACAGTCCTTGGTTCACTCCAGACCTGTCTGCCCTTGACCAGCACAAAAACATCCTGTGGCGTTCTGCATTAGCATCGAATAGCCCCCGTGATATGCAACTTTTCAGGGAAGTTAGGAACAAATATACACAGGCAGTTAGAAAAGCTAAGGCTAGCTTTTCAAACAGAAATTTGCATCCTGTAGTACTAAGTCAAAAACGTTCTGAGACACTGTAAAGTCCATGGAGAATAAGAGCACCTCCTCCCAGCTGCCCACTGCTCTGAGGCTAGGAAACACTATTACCACCGATAAATCCACTATAATTGAGAATTTCAATAAGCATTTCTCTACGGCTGGCCATGCTTTCCACCTGGCTACCCCTACCCCGGTCAACTGCCCGGCACCCTCCGCAGCAACCCGCCAAAGCCCCCACCATTTCTCCTTCACCCAAATCCAGATAGCTGATGTTCTGAAAGAGCTGCAAAATCTGGACCCATACAAATCAGCCGGGCTTGACAATCTGGACCCTCACTTTCTAAAATTATCTGCCGAAATTGTTGCAACCCCTATTACTAGCCTGTTCAACCTCTCTTTCGTATCGTCTGAGATTCCCAAAGATTGGAAAGCTGCCGCGGTCATCCCCCTCTTCAAAGGGGGTGACACTCTAGACCTAAACTGCTACAGACCTATATCTATCCTACCCTGTCTTTCTAAGGTCTTCGAAAGCCAAATTAACAAACAGATTACCGACCATTTCAAATCCCACCGTACCTTCTCCGCTATGCAATCTGGTTTCAGAGCTGGTCATGGGTGCACCTCAGCCACGCTCAAGGTCCTAAATGACATCATAACCGCCATCGATAAGAGACATTACTGTGCAGCCGTATTCATCGACCTGGCCAAAGCTTTCGACTCTGTCAATCACCACATTCTTATTGGCAGACTAGACAGCCTTGGTTTCTCAAATGATTGCCTCGCCTGGTTTACCAACTACTTCTCTGATAGAGTTCAGTGTGTCAAATCGGAGGGCCTGTTGTCCGCACCTCTGGCGGTCTCTATGGGTGTGCCACAGGGTTCAATTCTCGGGCCGACTCTTTTCTCTGTATACATCAATGATGTTGCTCTTGTTGCTGGTGATTCTCTGATCCACCTCTACGCAGACGACACCATTCTGTATACATCTGGCCCTTCTTTGGACACTGTGTTAACCTACCTCCAGACGAGCTTCAATGCCATACAACTCTCCCTCCGTGGCCTCCAACTGCTCTTAAACGCAGGTAAAACTAAATGCATGCTATTCAATCGATCACTGCCCGCACCTGCTCGCCCGTCCAGCATTACTACTCTGGACGGTTCTGACTTAGAATATGTGGACAACTACAAATACCTGGGTGTCTGGTTAGACTGTAATCTCTCATTCCAGACTCACATTAAGCATCTCCAATCCAAAATTAAATCTAGAATCAGCTTCCTATATCGCAACAAAGCATCCTTCACTCATGCTGCCAAACATACCCTCGTAAAACTGACCATCCTACCGATCCTCGACTTCGGTGATGTCATCTACAAAATAGCCTCCAACACTCTACTCAACAAACTGGATGCAGTCTATCACAGTGCCATCCGTTTTGTCACCAAAGCCCCATACACTACCCACCATTGCGACCTGTACGCTCTCATTGGTTGGCCCTCGCTTCATACTCGTCGCCAAACCCACTGGCTACAGGTTATCTACAAGTCTATGCTAGGTAAAGTCCTGCCTTATCTCAGCTCACTGGTCACCATAGCAGCACCCACCCGTAGCACGCGCTCCAGCAGGTATATCTCTGTGGTCACCCCCAAAGCCAATTCCTCCTTTGTTCGTCTTTCCTTCCAGTTCTCTGCTGCCAATGACTGGAACGAACTGCAAAAATCTCTGAAGCTGGAGACTCATATCTCCCTCACTAGCTTTAAGCACCAGCTGTCAGAGCAGCTCACAGATCACTGCACCTGTACATAGCCCATCTGTAAACAGCCCATCTATCTACCTACCTCATCCCCATACTGTATTTATTTATTTATTTATCTTGCTCCTTTGCACCCCAGTATCTCTACTTGCACATTCATCTTCTGCACATCTACCATTCCAGTGTTTAATTGCTATATTGTAATTACTTTGCCACCATGGCCTATTTATTGCCTTAACTTACCTCATTTGCACTCACTGTATATAGACTTTTTGTTTTCTTTTGTTCTACTGTATTATTGACTGTATGTTTTGTTTATTCCATGTGTAACTCTGTGTTGTTGTATGTGTCGAATTGCTATGCTTTATCTTGGCCAGGTTGCAGTTGCAAATGAGAACTTGTTCTCAACTAGCCTACCTGGTTAAATAAAGGTTAAAAAGAAAAGAAAAAAAAGAAAAAAAGGAGAGAATAAGGAGCCATTTGGGACGTACCACCAGTGTTTCCTACATGGTGGATGGTTAGTTGCTGATTTATTGCGGGTCACAGCTGGACCAGGGCTGGCTAACAAACATTGCTTTTGTGCCAATAATCACCCAAGTAATCATTTGAAAAAGGGGCTTGGAATCCATCATAGTCAAGGCAATAGAAGACGATCACACTACTTTGTCTGCATCCCAAATGGCACCCTACATATTTCATTACTTTTGACCAGAGCCACAGACAGACAGACAGACAGACAGACAGACAGACAGACAGACAGACAGACAGACAGACAGACAGACAGACAGACAGACAGACAGACAGACAGACAGACAGACAGACAGACAGACAGACAGAGAAGAGAGAGACACAGACAGACAGACAGACGGACGGACGGACGGACGGACGGACAGACAGACAGACGGTCAGACAGTCAGACAGACAGACTCCAACTATGCCTTCTGTAGTCTCTGTACTCTGACTCCCGTTCAGTAAAGCTGCTAATCTACTGTGGTAATGAAGATAATGCAGCAGCAGTTGAGCCTAGAGCAGAACTGGCAAGCACACACACACACACACACACACACACACACACACACACACACACACACACACACACACACACACACACACACATCTGCTTTGTTTTCTTTCTAAAAATGACCACAAGGCCAGTAAACAAACGACTATGAAACATGTAAAATAATGATTTAATAGTCATAGCCCCTATGCATTGATCTGAAGACACCAAGGTCGAGTTACTTCACAAGATCGACTGAATTATGATACAATTCTGTGTCTAAATCGCAACCCAAAAACTCCACATTAAAATGTTCATAGTTGACAGAAACTTAAACAGAATTTAATAATACATCGGTCTACATTTTGAGACAATGTGTCACGTCCTGACCAGTAAAAGAGGTTGGTTGTTATTGTAGTTTGGTCAGGGCGTGGCAGGGGGTGTTTGTTTAGAGTGTTTCCGGGTTTGTTGGGCTATGTTCTTTGTTAGTCTATTTCTATGTTAGTTCTAGTATGTCTATTTCTATGTGGTGTTTATTGGGTTGACCTTCAATTGGAAGCAGCTGCTCCTCGTTGCTTCTAATTTAAGGTCCTATTTAAGAGGGGTGTTTTTTCTATGGGATTTGTGGGTAGTTGTTTCCTGTTTTGTGTTCGTGCACCTGACAGGACTGTTTAGTGGCGTTTGTTGTTTTGTATACGTTTTCCTTCTTTAATAAAATAAGATGAGTTTACACGTTCCCACTGCGTTTTGGTCCAATCCCTACAACACTCGTGACACAATGTTACATTTCTGAGAGCAAAAACGGTTAAAACGGTTGGGCAACAATGTTCTGCCCTTGAACAAGGCAGTTCCCCCCCCAACAACAACTGCTCCCTGGGTGCCGATGACGTGGATGTTGATTAAGGCAGCCCCCAGCACCTCTCTGATTCAGAGGGGTTGGGTTAAATGCTGTTGTACCACTGACTAGGTATCCCCTTTCCCTTCCCCACATACACAGTCCAAATCAGTCTCTCTCAGCTCAGAAGATCTTTCAAAATGTCTTCAAAAGGAGATTACACAGAGAACTGTGTCTGTGACTGTAAAGGAACAAAGTAGATTATCTCTCAAACCTGCAGACCGGCCAAACACAGGTGTGCATCCCAAATGGCACCCTATTCCACAGGAGGCTGCTGAGGGGAGGACGGCTCATAATAATGTTTGACCTGTTTGATACCATTCCATTTATGCCTTTCCAGTCATTTCTATGAGCACGTCCTCCCCAATTAAGGTGCAACCAGCTGCCTGTGTACAGTCCCCATGTAGTGCACTACTTCCCTATTGGCCCTGGTCAAAGGTAGTTCACTACATAGGGAACAGGGTTCCATTTGGAACTCTAAAGGCCTCAAGGGAATTCTGGCCTTGACTGTAGTTACCAGACTCTTTTCAAGAAATCCTTTTCCAGAATATTTCCAGTTCTTCTCAGGTTTTTACCAAACACAACTCACTAGTTATCAAACACAACTCACTAGTTATCAAACACACCTCACTAGTTATCAAACACAACTCACTAGTTACCAAACACAACTCACTAGTGATCAAACACAACTCACTAGTTATCAAACACAACTTACTAGTTGATTGGAAAAAGCACCTTCAATCTACACAGATCTACTAGTGTATTATAGTGCTTCCTCCACTTGATATGTTCTACACAAATCCCTGGTCGTTTGGTTTTGAGGCTGTTTCCCTTTCTTTATGTACAGTACATGTGACTTAAAAGAGATGGCCCCTAGCTATCATCTGAAAAATACTCAGCAACAGAATTGGAAGCTGCCTTGAAATATACTTTGATATCAAAATAAAATGCATTTTGGTGTATCTTATATGGTTAACCTGGAGTTATTTCCACAGAGTACTGTGAAGGTATGACCAGGGTGGATGCCTGGCCCCCCCCATCTCTCTCTTTTCTCCTCCTGCCGCTCTCTCTTCCCTCATGTCTACCCCTGTCTCTCCTGCCCAGACCTTGGCTGGCTGTACTGCTGTGTTGATCTCTGTCCAACAGTTCTGCCTCGGAGCGTTGTTTAAGCAGTTGGCTTATCCCCCTCTCCCTCCCTCTTTTGCACTCCCTCCTTCCCTCCCTCCTTCCCTCCTGTCCTTCCTCCTGTCTCTCTGCTCTCTCGCCATTCTTCCTTCACTAATGCCTTTTCCCCTCTCTCGCTCTCCCTCCCTCCTCTTCCCTCCTCTCTCTCGGTCTCCCTCTCCCTCCCCTTCCCCTCTCTCTCTCCCTCCCTCTTTTGCACTCCCTCCTTCCCTCCTGTCCTTCCTCCTGTCTCTCTGCTCTCTCGCCATTCTTCCTTCACTAATGCCTTTTCCCCTCTCTCGCTCTCCCTCCCTCCTCTTCCCTCCTCTCTCTCGGTCTCCCTCTCCCTCCCCTTCCCCTCTCTCTCTCCCTCCCTCTTTTGCACTCCCTCCTTCCCTCCTGTCCTTCCTCCTGTCTCTCTGCTCTCTCGCCATTCTTCCTTCACTAATGCCTTTTCCCCTCTCTCGCTCTCCCTCCCTCCTCTTCCCCCTCTCTCTCTGTCTCCCTCCCTCTCCCTCCCTCCTCTTCCCCCCTCTCTCTCTCGCCCTCCCTCTCCCTCCCTCCTCTTCCCGCCTCTCTCTCTCTCCCTCCCTCTCCCTCCCTCCTCTTCCCGCCTCTCTCTCTCCCTCCCTCTCCCTCCCTCCTCTTCCCCCTCTCTCTCTCTGTCTCACTCTCCCTCCCTCCTCTTCCCCCCTCTCTCTCTGTCTCCCTCTCCCTCCCTCCTCTTCCCCCCTCTCGCTGTGTCCTTCTCCCTCCCTCCTCTTCCCCCCTCTCTCTCTCCCTCCCTCTCCCTCCCTCCTCTTCCCGCCTCTCTCCCTCCCTCTCCCTCCCTCCTCTTCCCCTCTCTCTCTGTCTCCCTCTCCCTCCCTCCTCTTCCCCCTCTCTCTCTGTCTCCCTCTACCTCCTTCATCTTCCCCCCTCTCTCTCTGTCTCCCTCCCTCCTCTTCCCCCCTCTCTCTCTCTGTCTCCCTCTCGCTCCCTCCTCTTCCCCCTCTCTCTCTGTCTCCCTCTACCTCCTTCATCTTCCCCCCTCTCTCTCTGTCTCCCTCTCCCTCCTCTTCCCCCCTCTCTCTCTGTCTCCCTCCCTCATCTTCTGCCCTCTCTCTCTCTCTGTCTTCCTCTCCCTCCCTCCTCCCCCTCTGTCTCCCTCTCCCTCCCTCCTCCCCCTCTCTCTCTGTCTCCCTCCTCTTCCCCCCTCTCTCTCTCCCTCTCCCTCATTCATCTCCCCCCTTTCTCTCTGTCTCCCTCTTCCGCCCTCATCTCCCCCTCTCTGTCTCCCTCTCCCTCCCTCATCTCCCCCCTCTCTGTCTCCCTCTTCCTCCCTCCTCCTTCCCCCTCTGGCCTGTTGCTCTCCTGCCCAAGTCATTGTTGGACTGCCTCTCCAACATTTCTGTCTGTGAGCAACCTGCCTACCCATCTCTCTCTCTCCTTTCTCAACCTCCCCCCTTGGCTCTTGCCTACCCCCCCCCCCCCCCTCTCTCTCCTTTCTCAACCTCCCCCCTTGGCTCTTGCCTACCCCTCTCTCTCTCTCCTTTCTCAACCTCCCCCCTTGGCTCTTGCCTACCACTCTCGCATTCCCTCTCTCCCTCCTCTCCTCTTACCCTCCCTCCTCTCCTCTTGTCTATCCCTCTCCCCTCCCCTCTGGTTTCTTCCTCTCCTGTCCAAGTCACTGTTGGGCTCTGTCTCTAACTGCCCTGTGAGCAGCAGGTTGAATCAGTTGGCTGTTCAGGGAGTTTTAATGAGAAACTGAAAGGGTGAGAAACAGAGGCTAAGTACCAAAGGGCAACCTATTCCCTACATAGTGCACAACTTTTTATCAGGGCCCGTAGGTCACAAGTCAACGGTAGTGTACTATTTAGGGAATAGGGTGCTATTTTGGATGCACATAGAAAAACAGCATTACAGTTCTCTGGTACTGGCCGGTCTCTCTCAGAGCTAAACCAGCTAGCACAAAGCCAAGAGAAACATGGGAGGTGGCATTGTCAAAATGAAGCTTGTTAACGTGTCTTTAACCTTTCAAACATGGTAGTGAGCCGCTCAACAGCGTGTGTACAACTCAAAGACTTAACCTGTTAGGGCTAGGGGGCAGCATTTGCACGTCTGGATAAAAAAAATGTACCCGATTTAATCTGGTTACTAATCCTACCCAGTAACTAGAATATGCATATACTTATTATATATGGATAGAAAACACTCTAAAGTTTCTAAAACTGTTTGAATGGTGTCTGTGAGTATAACAGAACTCATTTGGCAGGCAAAACCCTGAGACATTTTCTGACAGGAAGTGGATACCTGATGTGTTGTATTACCTTTAAACCTATCCCATTGAAAAACACAGGGGCTGAGGAATATTTTGGCACTTCCTATTGCTTCCACTAGATGTCACCAGCCTTTACAAAGTGTTTTGAGTCTTCTGGAGGGAGATCTGACCGAACAAGAGCCATGGAACGATGATGTCCCATTAGACACCTGGCGCGCGAGTTCATGTTGGGTACCCTCGTTCCAATACGTTATAAAAGAGTATGCATTCGTCCACCTTGAATATTATTCATGTTCTGGTTAAAAAAGGCCCTAATGATTTATGCTATACAACGTTTGACATGTTTGAACGAACGTAAATTTATTTTTCCCCCTCGTTCATGACGAGAAGTCCGGCTGGCTTAGATCATGTGCTAACAAGACGGAGATTTTTGGACATAAATGATGAGCTTTTTTGAACAAAACTACATTCGTTATGGACCTGTGATACCTGGAAGTGACATCTGATGAAGAGAATCAAAGGTAATGGATTATTTACATAGTATTTTCGATTTTAGATCTCCCCAACATGACGTCTAGTCTGTATCGCAACGCGTATTTTTCTGGGCGCAGTGCTCAGATTATTGCAAAGTGTGATTTCCCAGTAAGGTTATTTTTAAATCTGGCAAGTTGATTGCGTTCAAGAGATGTAAATCTATAATTCTTTAAATGACAATATAATATTTTACCAATGTTTTCTAATTTTAATTATTTAATTTGTGACGCTGACTTGACTGCCGGTTATTGGAGGGAAACGATTTCCTCAACATCAATGCCATAGTAAAACGCTGTTTTTGGATATAAATATGAACTTGATAGAACTAAAAATGCATGCATTGTCTAACATAATGTCCTAGGAGTGTCATCTGATGGAGATTGTAAAAGGTTAGTGCATCATTTTAGCTGGTTTTATGGTTTTGGTGACCCTGTCTTTGACTTGACAAAACATTACACACAACTCTTGTAAATGTACTGTCCTAACATACTCTAAATTTATGCTTTCGCCGTAAAACCTTTTTGAAATCGTAAAACGTGGTTAGATTAACCTCTTGGGGCTAGGTGGGACGCTAGCGTGCCACCCGTGGTGCACTCCATCAACAGCAGGTGCATTTCAAGAGCGGCAAATTTGAATCCAAATAAATGTCAAAATTCAAATTTTTCAAAAATACAACTATGTTACACCATTTGAAAGATAAACATCTCCTTAATCTAACCACGTTTTACGATTTCAAAAAGGTTTTACGGCGAAAGCATAAATTTAGAGTATGTTAGGACAGTACATTTACAAGAGTTGTGTGTAATGTTTTGTCAAGTCAAAGACAGGGTCACCAAAACCATAAAACCAGCTAAAATGATGCACTAACCTTTTACAATCTCCATCAGATGACACTCCTAGGACATTATGTTAGACAATGCATGCATTTTTAGTTCTATCAAGTTGATATTTATATACAAAAACAGCGTTTTACTATGGCATTGATGTTGAGGAAATCGTTTCCCTCCAATAACCGGCAGTCAAGTCAGCGTCACAAATTAAATAATTAAAATTAGAAAACATTGGTAAAATATTATATTGTCATTTAAAGAATTATAGATTTACATCTTTTGAACGCAATCAACTTGCCAGATTTAAAAATAACCTTACTGGGAAATCACACTTTGCAATAATCTGAGCACTGTGCCCAGAAAAATACGCGTTGCGATACAGACTAGACGTCATGTTGGGGAGATCTAAAATCGAAAATACTATGTAAATAATCCATTACCTTTGATTCTCTTCATCAGATGTCACTTCCAGGTATCACAGGTCCATAACGAATGTAGTTTTGTTCAAAAAAGCTCATCATTTATGTCCAAAAATCTCCGTCTCGTTAGCACATGATGTAAGCCAGCCGGACTTCTCGTCATGAACGAGGGGAAAAAATATATTTCCGTTCGTTCAAACATGTCAAACGTTGTATAGCATAAATCATTAGGGCCTTTTTTAACCAGAACATGAATAATATTCAAGGTGGACGAATGCATAGTCTTTTATAACGTATTGGAACGAGGGTACCCAACATGAAGTAGCGCGCCAGGTGTCTAATGGGACATCACCGTTCCATGGCTCTTGTTCGGTCAGATCTCCCTCCAGAAGACTCAAAACACTTTGTAAAGGCTGGTGACATCTAGTGGAAGCAATAGGAAGTGCCAAAATATTCCTAAACCCCTGTGTTTTTCAATGGGATAGGTTTAAAGTCAATACAACACATCAGGTATCCACTTCCTCTCAGAAAATGTCTCAGGGTTTTGCCTGCCAAATGAGTTCTGTTATACTCACAGACACCATTCAAACAGTTTTGGAAACTTTAGAGTGTTTTCTATCCATATATAATAAGTATATGCATATTCTAGTTACTGGGTAGGATTAGTAACCAGATTAAATCGGGTACATTTTTTTTATCCAGACGTGCAAATGCTGCCCCCTAGACCCAACAGGTTAAGGAGATGTTTATCTTTCAAAGGGTGTAAAATAGTTGTATGTTTGAAAAATTTGAATTTTGACATTTATTTGGATTCAAATTTGCCGCTCTTGAAATGCACCTGCTGTTGATGGAGTGCACCACGGGTGGCACGCTAGCGTCCCACCTAGCCCATAGAGGTTAATTAGACCGAAAATCCCCAAAAGTCCCCACAAGGATAGTAAAACAAGGAACATTATCCCTCGTGGAGTTATCATTTCCCACGTCCCCATGAAGACAAAGGCTATTTTAACCTTAGGGGTTAGGTTCAGGGTTAAGGTTACAATTCTGGTTAGGGTAAGGGGTTAGTGGTTAAGTTTAGGGTTAGGGTTAAGATTAGGTTTATGGTAAGGGTTAGGGGTTAAGGAAAACAAGATTTTGAATGGAAATGAATTTTAGGTCCCCACGACGATAGAATAACATAACGTGTGTGTGTGTGTGTGTGTTCATGTATGCATGCATATGAGCGTGTCAAGCATCCTTACCATGTTCATGACGGTGAGTAGGAATCTCTGCGTGGCCTCTGCCCCGTGGTACTGCACCATGTCTGAGTCTGCCACCACCACCGTCTCTACCGTATACAACCCATTCAGATGGATGGCGTTCCTCCTTCTACGGCCCTCCTCCACTCCCTTCTGCCTCTTCTCCTTCTTCCTCACTAGCACAGGGGACAGAGACACACACATGATTGATATTTAATTGCTGTTCCACCATAGCCTGGTTCCAGATCACACCAAACCACTAGGAGTTTGCAAGACAACACAAACAGATGTGGTACCAGGCTAGGCTTACTGCATCTTAACAAGACAACACAACAGATGTGGTACCAGGCTATGCTTACTGCATCTTAACAAGACAACACAACAGATGTGGTACCAGGCTATGCTTACTGCATCTTAACAAGACAACACAACAGATGTGGTGCCAGGCTAGGTTTACTACATCTTAACAAAACAACACAACAGATGTGGTACCAGGCTAGGTTTACTGCATCTTAACAAGACAACACAACAGATGTGGTACCAGGCTAGGTTTACTGCATCTTAACAAGACAACACAACAGATGTGGTACCAGGCTATGCTTACTGCATCTTAACAAGACAACACAACAGATGTGGTGCCAGGCTAGGTTTACTACATCTTAACAAGACAACACAACAGATGTGGTACCAGGCTAGGTTTACTGCATCTTAACAAGCCAAGCTGACAGGGACAAGAACAGAGACAATGCCAGCTACAGTAGACATTCCATTATACAGTCGTTGAGCTAAAGAATCCCTTATAGATACTTTGATTTGGGCATGACACAGCGTCTATTAGTTTTGGGTTAGAAAATGCTTAGTAAGTTAGCGGTTGGTAACAGTAGCAATGTAAATAAAACCAGTGTGAAGCACTTCTCTCCATGACTGGAAACACATAAGAAAACTAATTTTGTAATTTTGTGATTTGGGTGAACTAACCCTTTAAATAAAGATGAATGACAGACTGACAGAAAGAGACGGACAGATAAAAAAAAAGATGGCCGTTCTGTATGAGATGCCATGAAGTTTCTCTCTCAAACAAACACACTTCTCACTACCTCTCTTTATTTCTTCTCTCCCTCTGTCTTCCATTGGAAAGAAAAGGCACAGCTCCAGACTCAATGGGAACTCTAATGTTTTCCATTGGAAAGAAAAGGCACAGCTCCAGACTCAATGGGAACTCTAATGTTTTCCATTGGAAAGAAAAGGCACAGCTCCAGACTCAATGGGAACTCTAATGTCTTCCATTGGAAAGAAAAGGCACAGCTCCAGACTCAATGGGAACTCTAATGTTTTCCATTGGAAAGAAAAGGCACAGCTCCAGACTCAATGGGAACTCTAATGTTTTCCATTGGAAAGAAAAGGCACAGCTCCAGACTCAATGGGAACTCTAATGTCTTCCATTGGAAAGAAAAGGCACAGCTCCAGACTCAATGGGAACTCTAATGTTTTCCATTGGAAAGAAAAGGCACAGCTCCAGACTCAATGGGAACTCTAATGTTTTCCATTGGAAAGAAAAGGCACAGCTCCAGACTCAATGGGAACTCTAATGTCTTCCATTGGAAAGAAAAGGCACAGCTAGTTTACGTAAGAGTGGTGGAATAAACAATGGTAAAACCACTGCAGCAACAACAGGACTTCATGGGCCACATTATAGGGGAAATCTGCAGTTCAAACAACAAGAAAGTGGTCAAATCAAATCAAATGATATTTGTCACATACACGTGTTTAGCAGATGTTATTGCAGTGTAGTGAAATGCTTGTGTTTCTAGCTCCAACAGTGCAGTAATATCTAACAATTCACAACAATACACACAGTACATACAACCTAAAGTAAAATAATGGAATTAAGGAATATATAAATATTAGGATGAGCAATGTCAGAGTGGCATAGACTAAAATACAGTAGAATAGAATACAGTATATACATATGAGATGAGTAAAAATATGTAAAAATGATTAAAGTCACTGATTGGGTAAACAGCTGAGGGACGAGGCTGGAGAAATGTAACCATCATCAAATTCATAGACAGATGCAAGGACTGACCATCATGAGATCAACATTATAGTTGTTCCTATGTTTTGAGGCTATACAGTATTTGTTTACAATTCCATTGTTTCCAAACAATGGCGTAAAACAAGCTTATATTTTGGGTTATGATGAGGTACAACAGTTGAACTAAGCTTATAAAACATTTATAAGATATATTCTTTAAAAAAATCTATGAATATGTTAAATTGTAAAAGACTGAACTTCCCCTTTAAGGAGGACTTGCTGCACACACTAACTTCGGTTCTCATAAGAGATGCATGATTAACTAAAGCCTGTGTGCTGTAACACCACCTCTAGCAAAACTGTGTGAGAGACCTTAGTAACAACAGATTGGGTAACACTACCATAAAGCCAAACGTCATAATGCATTACGATGCGATAATGCATTATAATGCGGTTAATGCATTATGATGTGGTTATAATGCATTATGATGTGGTTATAATGCATTATGATGTGGTTAATGCAATATGATGTGGTTATAATGCAATATGATGTGGTTATAATTCATTATGATGTGGCCAATGCATTATGATGTGGTTATAATGTATCATGATGTGGTCAAGGTAATATGATGTGGCTAATGCATTACAAAGCATGGATGATCTTCTTATAAAGTCTTATTATCATCTTTCCCTCGCTCCTGACCAGTCTCCCAGTCCCTGCCGCTGAAAAACATCCCCACAGCATGATGCTGCCATCCCCATGTTTCACCGTAGGGATGGTGCCAGGTTTCCTCCAGACGTGACGCTTGGCATTCAGGCCAAAAAGTTCAATCTTAGTTTCATCAGACCAGAGAATCTTGTTTCTCATGGTCTGAGAGTCTGTAGGTGCCTTTTGGTAAACTCTAAGCGGGCTGTCATGTGCCTTTTACTGAGGAGTGGCTTCCATCTGCCCACTCAACCATAAAGGCCTGATTGGTGGTGTGCTGCAGAGATGGATATCCTTCTGGAAGGTTCTCCCATCTCCACAGAAGAACTCTGGAGCTCTGTCAGAGACACCATCGGGTTCTTGGTCACCTCCCTGACCAAGGCCCTTCTCCCCCTGATTGCTCTAGGAAGAGTCTTGGTGGTTCCAAACTTATTTTACTTAAGAATGATGGAGGCCACTGTGTTCTTGGGGACCTTCAACGCTGCAGACATTTTTTTGGTACCCTCCCCCAGATCTGTGCACAATGCTGTCTCGGAGCTCTACGGACAATTCCTTCGACCTCATGTCTTGCTTTTTGCTATGACAGGCACTGTCAACTGTGGGACCTTATATAGACAGGTGTGTGCCTTTCCAAATCATGTCCAATCAATTGAATTTACCACAGGTGGACTCCAATCAAGTTGGAGAAACATCTCACGGATGAACAATGGAAACAGGATGCACCTGAGCTCAATTTCGAGTCTCAATTTCGAGTCTCATAGCAAAGGGTCTCAATACTTATGTAAATAAGGTATTTCTGTTTTTTATTTGTAATAATTGTGCAAAGATTTTAAAAAAAATGTTTTCGCTTTGTCATTATGGGGTATTGTGTGTAGATTGATGAATTTTATATTTTTATTTTAATTAAAAAAATTAGAATAAGGCCGTAACGTAACAAAATGTGGAAAAAGTCAAGGAGTCTGAATAGTTTGGGGAAGGAATTGTATATGCAATGTGAGACGCATCTTACACTGATGATGTTGGCGACACAATTGTTCCTGACTCTGCAGATCAATACTCATGATCGATACTGTTGTTGCCATGGTTCCCTCTCTTCTTGAAGACTTTCAATAAGTATTTCAAGACTTTCAATTTCATAACATTGTAGACTGGCAGTAGGGTTGCAAAATTACGCTAACTTTCCCCAAAGTCCCAGGTTTTCCAGAAATCCTGGTTTTACGATTTCTGGAATCCTCCAACCAGGATTTCTGGAAAACCTGGGAATTTTGATAAAGTTAGCGGAATGTTGGAACTCTATCTGGGAGGATATCAGTTCTATTAAAGTAACAGCCATTTACATTTGGCTGAACTGTCTGAACTGTAACTTTTAAGAACACCCATGAGATATCCCCGTTAGTGGAAGAAGGGCCATGTCATTCCATGTATTTAGTTAAATCAAACCTATTTTCCAGCATATATCTGGAGCTTGTTTCTAGCATGGCTTGCACGCACACGCACACACACACGCACGTACGCACGCACGCACACACAGACACACAGACACACACACACACACACACACACACACACACACACACACACACACACACACACACACACACACACACACACACACACACACACACACACACACACACACACACTTCTGCAGAAACCAAACCATTGATTGTGGAGGTATTGTTTGGTTAATCTGTTGTCTGTTAAGGTTGTATATCTGCGTGGACAAACACTGTGGAAAGATGTTTTGTTCTCAGAGAAGAAGAGTGCTTAGCTTGGGCAATGACAATACTGGACAACTGTGGAGACTCAGTGAATCAAAAGCCACAAAAGGCATACGGCTTGGGCATGGGAATGCCCAACAGTATGAGACTTATCCATGTGTTGTTGTGAACTTAAAGCAATGTTTACCGCATGTTCTTGTTTCTGTTTAGTGCATTGGAAAAGCCAAGATGAGAGAGATCTGTGAATCTCCCAGTTATCTGGTGTAAAAAACATGTCACACACAACCCTCCTCTCCCACTTCCTCTACTCCTCTTCAGCCCTCCTCTCCCACTTCCTCTCCTCCTCTTCAACCCTCCTCTCCCACATCCTCTCCTCCCTTCAACCCTCCTCTCCCACTTCCTCTCCTCCTCTTCAACCCTCCTCTCCCACTTCCTCTCCTCCTCTTCAACCCTCCTCTCCCACATCCTCTCCTCCCTTCAACTCTCCTCTCCCACTTCCTCTCCTCCCTTCAACCCTCCTCTCCCACTTCCTCTACTCCTCTTCAGCCCTCCTCTCCCACTTCCTCTCCTCCTCTTCAACCCTCCTCTCCCACATCCTCTCCTCCCTTCAACCCTCCTCTCCCACTTCCTCTACTCCTCTTCAACCCTCCTCTCCTACTTCCTCTACCCCTCTTCAGCCTTCCTCTCCCACTTCCTCTCCTCCTCTTCAACCCTCCTCTCCCACTTCCTCTCCTCCTCTTCAACCCTCCTCTCCCACTTCCTCGTCTCCTCTCCAACCCTCCTCTCCCACTTCCTCTCCCTCTCTTCAACCCTCCTCTCCCACTTCCTCTACTCCTCTTCAGCCTTCCTCTCCCACTTCCTCTCCTCCTCTTCAACCCTCCTCTCCCATTTCCTCTCCTCCTCTTCAACCCTCCTCTTCCTCTGCTCCGCTTTGACCCCTCTCTTTAGTCTGCTCCTCTTCAATCCCTCTTTCCCTCCTCCACTTCATCTCTCAAGCGTCTGGTACAGATGTCCCTACACTCTATCACCCTGTAATGTGACAGATAACCACTCTACAGGCGTGGGCAGCCTTCCCACCTAGACCCTACTGTGTCCATGACAACGTAGGCTTGACAGAGGGCACATGGCAATCAGGCCAACTTCTGACCAATCGGAGGCCAAGGAACTTAAATCGGAATGATTCTTTCACTGATGATTCTTTGCACTTCACTCTTCACTTTCTGTGGACAAATGGATATCTGTCTGTAGGCATGTGAGAGCAGCATATACAATGGACAAGGAAAGATTTATTTCTGTATTCAAAGAGAAATCTCACAAACAACATATCAACCAATCGCCATTTGAATAGCAGTATTTCTAAGACAAGGTCCTTCTCAAAGATTGGAGAACAAAATAAAGCTGAGGAAGAAACTCCTTCATATAAAAGCAAGCCTGAAGACGACATGTGCTTCTCCCTCACGCTGTAATGTGATATCTCACAAACAACGTATCAATCAAATGTCGTTTGAATAGCACTATTGTCAGAAATTAGTGTATTTGTCCCAGAACGCTTAACAAAGAAAACCCATATTGAAACTAATAGCCCAAACCAATAGGGCGAACAACAACAGTACTGACTAACTCCCTTAACCTTCTGTCATCAGTCTCATCACCATGCACATCCCACCCAGACAGCAATAAAAGAGGTATTGATGAAGAGCAATAAAGACAACTCCCTTCCTCCCTTTGCAGTGGCCTATACCACAGTCACCAGAGAAGAAAACCAATAACAAGAACAATATTGAGACAAACACAAAACTGCTTTAAACCCAAAGGTCTAAGTTGAGCACAAAGTTCCAACCCAAATGGCACCCTAGTCCCTTTATAGTGCACTACTTCTGACCAGGGTCCATAGGGCTCTGGTCAACAGTGATCCACTTTGTAGGGAATAGGGGGCCATTTGGGACAGCGCCAACTTGTTTCTGAGTCATACTGAGACAAATTACGGCCTGCTTTGAAATCTTGAGACTAATACACAGCAGGGGACGATAAAATCTGCGGACTCAACAGTTAGCCAGTGCTGCTGCTGTTATGGGTCTGAAGCAAAGTCCTCTAATCCTGATGTGTAATAAATAACTTTGGATAAACTGATTGAGGTCCACATCGGCAAAATATAGGAGGACAGAGTGTCGAGATCGACACGAGGGTTGCAACATCTCTGTAACTTTCCCAAAACCCCCAGTCATTTTTCAACCCTAAGAGACACATCTGGGTTCTGAGACCTCTCCAGTTCATTACGCTCTACATGGAGATAGAAGCCCATTATAAAGGTCCAATAGATAGGATCCAGCCTAGACCTAGGTCCTAGACGACAACCAGACTCCACAGTCACTGTATGGCAGAGAGGTGACCACATAAAGAGATCACTCAAAGATACCTTTTTTATCACACCTTAGAAGTGTTACACTAGTGAACTATCCATTTAAGAGCTGTCCTTTAAAGGGGATCAATCGTTCACTCAAAGAATCTAAGTTTGCCAGACAATTCCATTCCTCATGTATCCTGTCCTAATTGGCATCTGATTGATGTTCTACAATCGACCAATCTGCATCCCAAAAGAAACCCTATTCCCTACATAGTGCACTACTATTGGCCCTGGTGGGCCCTGGTCAAAAGGACTACACTCATTAGGGAATAGTGTGCCATTTGGTTTACAGACAGGAGATACATCAGTCCAATCAGAGCATCACTCCAAAGAGAATCCTTTAACAACTTAATGAGAGAATCCTTTAGATGTTGGAGACAAGTGGAGCATTAATGCTTCAGCTGTCAAGCCCATCTCTTTGATGTGTCTGAGAGGGGCTGGAGAAGGAACAGCAAGCTCTAATTGATGTGTCTGAGAGGGGCTGGAGAAGGAACAGCAAGCTCTAATTGATGTGTCTGAGAGGGGCTGGAGAAGGAACAGCAAGCTCTAATTGATGTGTCTGAGAGGGGCTGGAGAAGGAACAGCAAGCTTTAACTGATGTGTCTGAGAGGGGCTGGAGAAGGAACAGCAAGCTCTACCTGATGTGTCTGAGAGGGGCTGGAGAAGGAACAGCAAGCTCTAACTGATGTGTCTGAGAGGGGCTGGAGAAGGAACAGCAAGCTCTAACTGATGTGTCTGATAGGGTCTGGAGAAGGAACAGCAAGCTCTAACTGATGTGTCTGAGAGGGGCTGGAGAAGGAACAGCAAGCTCTAATTGATGTGTCTGAGAGGGGCTGGAGAAGGAACAGCAAGCTCTAACTGATGTGTCTGAGAGGGGCTGGAGAAGGAACAGCAAGCTCTAATTGATGTGTCTGAGAGGGGCTGGAGAAGGAACAGCAAGCTCTAATTGATGTGTCTGAGAGGGGCTGGAGAAGGAACAGCAAGCTCTAATTGATGTGTCTGAGAGGGGCTTGAGAAGGAACAGCAAGCTCTAATTGATGTGTCTGAGAGGGGCTTGAGAAGGA
Source organism: Salmo salar (assembly GCF_965601325.2). Taxonomy (NCBI): domain Eukaryota; kingdom Metazoa; phylum Chordata; class Actinopteri; order Salmoniformes; family Salmonidae; genus Salmo; species Salmo salar. The sequence goes on from NC_138316.1 coordinate 38,219,486, forward strand.
ACAGCAAGCTCTAATTGATGTGTCTGAGAGGGGCTGGAGAAGGAACAGCAAGCTCTAATTGATGTGTCTGAGAGGGGCTGGAGAAGGAACAGCAAGCTCTAATTGATGTGTCTGAGAGGGGCTGGAGAAGGAACAGCAAGCTCTAATTGATGTGTCTGAGAGGGGCTGGAGAAGGAAGAGCAAGCTCTAATTGATGTGCCTGAGAGGGGCTGGAGATGGAACAACAACCTCTAATTGATGTGTCTGAGAGGGGCTGGAGAAGGAACAGCAAGCTCTAATTGATGTGTCTGAGAGGGGCTGGAGAAGGAACAGCAAGCTCTAATTGATGTCTGAGAGGGGCTGGAGAAGGAACAGCAAGCTTTAACTGATGTGTCTGAGAGGGGCTGGAGAAGGAACAGCAAGCACTACCTGATGTGTCTGAGAGGGGCTGGAGAAGGAACAGCAAGCTCTAACTGATGTGTCTGAGAGGGGCTGGAGAAGGAACAGCAAGCTCTAACTGATGTGTCTGAGAGGGGCTGGAGAAGGAACAGCAAGCTCTAATTGATGTGTCTGAGAGGGGCTGGAGAAGGAACAGCAAGCTCTAATTGATGTGTCTGAGAGGGGCTGGAGAAGGAACAGCAAGCTCTAATTGATGTGTCTGAGAGGGGCTTGAGAAGGAACAGCAAGCTCTAATTGATGTGTCTGAAAAGGGCTTGAGAAGGAACAGCAAGCTCTAATTGATGTGTCTGAGAGGGGCTTGAGAAGGAACAGCAAGCTCTAATTGATGTGTCTGAGAGGGGCTGGAGAAGGAACAGCAAGCTCTAATTGATGTGTCTGAGAGGGGCTGGAGAAGGAACAGCAAGCTCTAATTGATGTGTCTGAGAGGGGCTGGAGAAGGAACAGCAAGCTCTAATTGATGTGTCTGAGAGGGGCTGGAGAAGGAACAGCAAGCTCTAACTGATGTGTCTGAGAGGGGCTGGAGAAGGAACAGCAAGCTCTAACTGATGTGTCTGAGAGGGGCTGGAGAAGGAACAGCAAGCTCTAACTGATGTGTCTGAGAGGGGCTGGAGAAGGAACAGCAAGCGCTAACTGATGTGTCTGAGAGGGGCTGGAGAAGGAACAGCAAGCTCTAACTGATGTGTCTGAGAGGGGCTGGAGAAGGAACAGCAAGCTCTAATTGATGTGTCTGAGAGGGGCTGGAGAAGGAACAGCAAGCTCTAATTGATGTGTCTGAGAAGGGCTGGAGAAGGAACAGCAAGCTCTAATTGATGTGTCTGAGAGGGGCTGGAGAAGGAACAGCAAGCTCTAACTGATGTGTCTGAGAGGGGCTGGAGAAGGAACAGCAAGCTCTAACTGATGTGTCTGAGAGGGGCTGGAGAAGGAACAGCAAGCTCTAATTGATGTGTCTGAGAGGGGCTGGAAGGAACAGCAAGCTCTAATTGATGTGTCTGAGAGGGGCTGGAGTAGGAACAGCAAGCTCTAACTGATGTGTCTGAGAGGGGCTGGAGAAGGAACAGCAAGCTCTAATTGATGTGTCTGAGAGGGGCTTGAGAAGGAACAGCAAGCTCTAATTGATGTGTCTGAGAGGGGCTGGAGTAGGAACAGCAAGCTCTAATTGATGTGTCTGAGAGGGGCTGGAGAATGAACAGCAAGCTCTAATTGATGTGTCTGAGAGGGGCTGGAGAAGGAACAGCAAGCTCTAATTGATGTGTCTGAGAGGGGCTGGAGATGGAACAGCAACCTCTAATTGATGTGTCCGAGAGGGGCTGGAGAAGGAACAGCAAGCTCTAATTGATGTGTCTGAGAGGGGCTGGAGAAGGAACAGCAAGCTCTAATTGATGTGTCTGAGAGGGGCTGGAGAAGGAACAGCAAGCTTTAACTGATGTGTCTGAGAGGGGCTGGAGAAGGAACAGCAAGCTCTACCTGATGTGTCTGAGAGGGGCTGGAGAAGGAACAGCAAGCTCTAACTGATGTGTCTGAGAGGGGCTGGAGAAGGAACAGCAAGCTCTAACTGATGTGTCTGATAGGGGCTGGAGAAGGAACAGCAAGCTCTAACTGATGTGTCTGAGAGGGGCTGGAGAAGGAACAGCAAGCTCTAATTGATGTGTCTGAGAGGGGCTGGAGAAGGAACAGCAAGCTCTAATTGATGTGTCTGAGAGGGGCTGGAGAAGGAACAGCAAGCTCTAATTGATGTGTCTGAGAGGGGCTTGAGAAGGAACAGCAAGCTCTAATTGATGTGTCTGAGAGGGGCTTGAGAAGGAACAGCAAGCTCTAATTGATGTGTCTGAGAGGGGCTTGAGAAGGAACAGCAAGCTCTAATTGATGTGTCTGAGAGGGGCTGGAGAAGGAACAGCAAGCTCTAACTGATGTGACTGAGAGGGGCTTGAGAAGGAACAGCAAGCTCTAATTGATGTGTCTGAGAGGGGCTGGAGAAGGAACAGCAAGCTCTAATTGATGTGTCTGAGAGGGGCTGGAGAAGGAACAGCAAGCTCTAATTGATGTGTCTGAGAGGGGCTGGAGAAGGAACAGCAAGCTCTAATTGATGTGTCTGAGAGGGGCTGGAGAAGGAACAGCAAGCTCTAACTGATGTGTCTGAGAGGGGCTGGAGAAGGAACAGCAAGCTCTAACTGATGTGTCTGAGAGGGGCTGGAGAAGGAACAGCAAGCTCTAACTGATGTGTCTGAGAGGGGCTGGAGAAGGAACAGCAAGCGCTAACTGATGTGTCTGAGAGGGGCTGGAGAAGGAACAGCAAGCTCTAACTGATGTGTCTGAGAGGGGCTGGAGAAGGAACAGCAAGCTCTAATTGATGTGTCTGAGAGGGGCTGGAGAAGGAACAGCAAGCTCTAATTGATGTGTCTGAGAAGGGCTGGAGAAGGAACAGCAAGCTCTAATTGATGTGTCTGAGAGGGGCTGGAGAAGGAACAGCAAGCTCTAACTGATGTGTCTGAGAGGGGCTGGAGAAGGAACAGCAAGCTCTAACTGATGTGTCTGAGAGGGGCTGGAGAAGGAACAGCAAGCTCTAATTGATGTGTCTGAGAGGGGCTGGAAGGAACAGCAAGCTCTAATTGATGTGTCTGAGAGGGGCTGGAGTAGGAACAGCAAGCTCTAACTGATGTGTCTGAGAGGGGCTGGAGAAGGAACAGCAAGCTCTAATTGATGTGTCTGAGAGGGGCTTGAGAAGGAACAGCAAGCTCTAATTGATGTGTCTGAGAGGGGCTGGAGTAGGAACAGCAAGCTCTAATTGATGTGTCTGAGAGGGGCTGGAGAATGAACAGCAAGCTCTAATTGATGTGTCTGAGAGGGGCTGGAGAAGGAACAGCAAGCTCTAATTGATGTGTCTGAGAGGGGCTGGAGATGGAACAGCAACCTCTAATTGATGTGTCCGAGAGGGGCTGGAGAAGGAACAGCAAGCTCTAATTGATGTGTCTGAGAGGGGCTGGAGAAGGAACAGCAAGCTCTAATTGATGTGTCTGAGAGGGGCTGGAGATGGAACAGCAAGCTTTAACTGATGTGTCTGAGAGGGGCTGGAGAAGGAACAGCAAGCTCTACCTGATGTGTCTGAGAGGGGCTGGAGAAGGAACAGCAAGCTCTAACTGATGTGTCTGAGAGGGGCTGGAGAAGGAACAGCAAGCTCTAACTGATGTGTCTGATAGGGGCTGGAGAAGGAACAGCAAGCTCTAACTGATGTGTCTGAGAGGGGCTGGAGAAGGAACAGCAAGCTCTAATTGATGTGTCTGAGAGGGGCTGGAGAAGGAACAGCAAGCTCTAATTGATGTGTCTGAGAGGGGCTGGAGAAGGAACAGCAAGCTCTAATTGATGTGTCTGAGAGGGGCTTGAGAAGGAACAGCAAGCTCTAATTGATGTGTCTGAGAGGGGCTTGAGAAGGAACAGCAAGCTCTAATTGATGTGTCTGAGAGGGGCTTGAGAAGGAACAGCAAGCTCTAATTGATGTGTCTGAGAGGGGCTGGAGAAGGAACAGCAAGCTCTAACTGATGTGACTGAGAGGGGCTGGAGAAGGAACAGCAAGCTCTAACTGATGTGTCTGAGAGGGGCTGGAGAAGGAACAGCAAGCTCTAACTGATGTGTCTGAGAGGGGCTGGAGAAGGAAGAGCAAGCGCTAACTGATGTGTCTGAGAGGGGCTGGAGAAGGAACAGCAAGCTCTAACTGATGTGTCTGAGAGGGGCTGGAGAAGGAACAGCAAGCTCTAATTGATGTGTCTGAGAGGGGCTGGAGAAGGAACAGCAAGCTCTAATTGATGTGTCTGAGAGGGGCTGGAGAAGGAACAGCAAGCTCTAATTGATGTGTCTGAGAGGGGCTGGAGAAGGAACAGCAAGCTCTAACTGATGTGTCTGAGAGGGGCTGGAGAAGGAACAGCAAGCTCTAACTGATGTGTCTGAGAGGGGCTGGAGAAGGAACAGCAAGCTCTAATTGATGTGTCTGAGAGGGGCTGGAAGGAACAGCAAGCTCTAATTGATGTGTCTGAGAGGGGCTGGAGAAGGAACAGCAAGCTCTAACTGATGTGTCTGAGAGGGGCTGGAGAAGGAACAGCAAGCTCTAATTGATGTGTCTGAGAGGGGCTTGAGAAGGAACAGCAAGCTCTAATTGATGTGTCTGAGAGGGGCTGGAGAAGGAACAGCAAGCTCTAATTGATGTGACTGAGAGGGGCTGGAGAAGGAACAGCAAGCTCTAATTGATGTGTCTGAGAGGGGCTGGAGTAGGAACAGCAAGCTCTAATTGATGTGTCTGAGAGGGGCTGGAGAAGGAACAGCAAGCTCTAATTGATGTGTCTGAGAGGGGCTGGAGAAGGAACAGCAAGCTCTAATTGATGTGTCTGAGAGAGGCGGGAGAAGGAACAGCAAGCTCTAACTGATGTGTCTGAGAGGGGCTGGAGAAGGAACAGCAAGCTCTAATTGATGTGTCTGAGAGGGGCTTGAGAAGGAACAGCAAGCTCTAATTGATGTGTCTGAGAGGGGCTGGAGTAGGAACAGCAAGCTCTAATTGATGTGTCTGAGAGGGGCTGGAGAATGAACAGCAAGCTCTAATTGATGTGTCTGAGAGGGGCTGGAGAAGGAACAGCAAGCTCTAATTGATGTGTCTGAGAGGGGCTGGAGATGGAACAGCAACCTCTAATTGATGTGTCTGAGAGGGGCTGGAGAAGGAACAGCAAGCTCTAATTGATGTGTCTGAGAGGGGCTGGAGAAGGAACAGCAAGCTCTAATTGATGTGTCTGAGAGGGGCTGGAGAAGGAACAGCAAGCTTTAACTAATGTGTCTGAGAGGGGCTGGAGAAGGAACAGCAAGCTCTACCTGATATGTCTGAGAGGGGCTGGAGAAGGAACAGCAAGATCTAACTGATGTGTCTGAGAGGGGCTGGAGAAGGAACAGCAAGCTCTAACTGATGTGTCTGATAGGGGCTGGAGAAGGAACAGCAAGCTCTAACTGATGTGTCTGAGAGGGGCTGGAGAAGGAACAGCAAGCTCTAATTGATGTGTCTGAGAGGGGCTGGAGAAGGAACAGCAAGCTCTAATTGATGTGTCTGAGAGGGGCTGGAGAAGGAACAGCAAGCTCTAATTGATGTGTCTGAGAGGGGCTTGAGAAGGAACAGCAAGCTCTAATTGATGTGTCTGAGAGGGGCTGGAGAAGGAACAGCAAGCTCTAATTGATGTCTGAGAGGGGCTGGAGAAGGAACAGCAAGCTTTAACTGATGTGTCTGAGAGGGGCTGGAGAAGGAACAGCAAGCACTACCTGATGTGTCTGAGAGGGGCTGGAGAAGGAACAGCAAGCTCTAACTGATGTGTCTGAGAGGGGCTGGAGAAGGAACAGCAAGCTCTAACTGATGTGTCTGAGAGGGGCTGGAGAAGGAACAGCAAGCTCTAATTGATGTGTCTGAGAGGGGCTGGAGAAGGAACAGCAAGCTCTAATTGATGTGTCTGAGAGGGGCTGGAGAAGGAACAGCAAGCTCTAATTGATGTGTCTGAGAGGGGCTTGAGAAGGAACAGCAAGCTCTAATTGATGTGTCTGAAAAGGGCTTGAGAAGGAACAGCAAGCTCTAATTGATGTGTCTGAGAGGGGCTTGAGAAGGAACAGCAAGCTCTAATTGATGTGTCTGAGAGGGGCTGGAGAAGGAACAGCAAGCTCTAATTGATGTGTCTGAGAGGGGCTGGAGAAGGAACAGCAAGCTCTAATTGATGTGTCTGAGAGGGGCTGGAGAAGGAACAGCAAGCTATAATTGATGTGTCTGAGAGGGGCTGGAGAAGGAACAGCAAGCTCTAACTGATGTGTCTGAGAGGGGCTGGAGAAGGAACAGCAAGCTCTAACTGATGTGTCTGAGAGGGGCTGGAGAAGGAACAGAAAGCTCTAACTGATGTGTCTGAGAGGGGCTGGAGAAGGAACAGCAAGCGCTAACTGATGTGTCTGAGAGGGGCTGGAGAAGGAACAGCAAGCTCTAACTGATGTGTCTGAGAGGGGCTTGAGAAGGAACAGCAAGCTCTAATTGATGTGTCTGAGAGGGGCTGGAGAAGGAACAGCAAGCTCTAATTGATTTCTGAGAGGGGCTGGAGAAGGAACAGCAAGCTCTAACTGATGTGTCTGAGAGGGGCTGGAGAAGGAACAGCAAGCTCTAACTGATGTGTCTGAGAGGGGCTGGAGAAGGAACAGCAAGCTCTAATTGATGTGTCTGAGAGGGGCTGGAGAAGGAACAGCAAGCTCTAATTGATGTGTCTGAGAGGGGCTGGAGAAGGAACAGCAAGCTCTAATTGATGTGTCTGAGAGGGGCTTGAGAAGGAACAGCAAGCTCTAATTGATGTGTCTGAAAAGGGCTTGAGAAGGAACAGCAAGCTCTAATTGATGTGTCTGAGAGGGGCTTGAGAAGGAACAGCAAGCTCTAATTGATGTGTCTGAGAGGGGCTGGAGAAGGAACAGCAAGCTCTAATTGATGTGTCTGAGAGGGGCTGGAGAAGGAACAGCAAGCTCTAATTGATGTGTCTGAGAGGGGCTGGAGAAGGAACAGCAAGCTATAATTGATGTGTCTGAGAGGGGCTGGAAAAGGAACAGCAAGCTCTAACTGATGTGTCTGAGAGGGGCTGGAGAAGGAACAGCAAGCTCTAACTGATGTGTCTGAGAGGGGCTGGAGAAGGAACAGAAAGCTCTAACTGATGTGTCTGAGAGGGGCTGGAGAAGGAACAGCAAGCGCTAACTGAGGTGTCTGAGAGGGGCTGGAGAAGGAACAGCAAGCTCTAACTGATGTGTCTGAGAGGGGCTGGAGAAGGAACAGCAAGCTCTAATTGATGTGTCTGAGAGGGGCTGGAGAAGGAACAGCAAGCTCTAATTGATGTGTCTGAGAGGGGCTGGAGAAGGAACAGCAAGCTCTAATTGATGTGTCTGAGAGGGGCTGGAGAAGGAACAGCAAGCTCTAATTGATGTGTCTGAGAGGGGCTTGAGAAGGAACAGCAAGCTCTAATTGATGTGTCTGAAAAGGGCTTGAGAAGGAACAGCAAGCTCTAATTGATGTGTCTGAGAGGGGCTTGAGAAGGAACAGCAAGCTCTAATTGATGTGTCTGAGAGGGGCTGGAGAAGGAACAGCAAGCTCTAATTGATGTGTCTGAGAGGGGCTGGAGAAGGAACAGCAAGCTCTAATTGATGTGTCTGAGAGGGGCTGGAGAAGGAACAGCAAGCTATAATTGATGTGTCTGAGAGGGGCTGGAGAAGGAACAGCAAGCTCTAACTGATGTGTCTGAGAGGGGCTGGAGAAGGAACAGCAAGCTCTAACTGATGTGTCTGAGAGGGGCTGGAGAAGGAACAGAAAGCTCTAACTGATGTGTCTGAGAGGGGCTGGAGAAGGAACAGCAAGCGCTAACTGATGTGTCTGAGAGGGGCTGGAGAAGGAACAGCAAGCTCTAACTGATGTGTCTGAGAGGGGCTTGAGAAGGAACAGCAAGCTCTAATTGATGTGTCTGAGAGGGGCTGGAGAAGGAACAGCAAGCTCTAATTGATGTCTGAGAGGGGCTGGAGAAGGAACAGCAAGCTCTAACTGATGTGTCTGAGAGGGGCTGGAGAAGGAACAGCAAGCTCTAACTGATGTGTCTGAGAGGGGCTGGAGAAGGAACAGCAAGCTCTAATTGATGTGTCTGAGAGGGGCTGGAGAAGGAACAGCAAGCTCTAATTGATGTGTCTGAGAGGGGCTGGAGAAGGAACAGCAAGCTCTAATTGATGTGTCTGAGAGGGGCTTGAGAAGGAACAGCAAGCTCTAATTGATGTGTCTGAAAAGGGCTTGAGAAGGAACAGCAAGCTCTAATTGATGTGTCTGAGAGGGGCTTGAGAAGGAACAGCAAGCTCTAATTGATGTGTCTGAGAGGGGCTGGAGAAGGAACAGCAAGCTCTAATTGATGTGTCTGAGAGGGGCTGGAGAAGGAACAGCAAGCTCTAATTGATGTGTCTGAGAGGGGCTGGAGAAGGAACAGCAAGCTATAATTGATGTGTCTGAGAGGGGCTGGAAAAGGAACAGCAAGCTCTAACTGATGTGTCTGAGAGGGGCTGGAGAAGGAACAGCAAGCTCTAACTGATGTGTCTGAGAGGGGCTGGAGAAGGAACAGAAAGCTCTAACTGATGTGTCTGAGAGGGGCTGGAGAAGGAACAGCAAGCGCTAACTGAGGTGTCTGAGAGGGGCTGGAGAAGGAACAGCAAGCTCTAACTGATGTGTCTGAGAGGGGCTGGAGAAGGAACAGCAAGCTCTAATTGATGTGTCTGAGAGGGGCTGGAGAAGGAACAGCAAGCTCTAATTGATGTGTCTGAGAGGGGCTGGAGAAGGAACAGCAAGCTCTAATTGATGTGTCTGAGAGGGGCTGGAGAAGGAACAGCAAGCTCTAATTGATGTGTCTGAGAGGGGCTGGAGAAGGAACAGCAAGCTCTAACTGATGTGTCTGAGAGGGGCTGGAGAAGGAACAGCAAGCTCTAACTGATGTGTCTGAGAGGGGCTGGAGAAGGAACAGCAAGCTCTAACTGATGTGTCTGAGAGGGGCTGGAGAAGGAACAGCAAGCGCTAACTGATGTGTCTGAGAGGGGCTGGAGAAGGAACAGCAAGCTCTAACTGATGTGTCTGAGAGGGGCTGGAGAAGGAACAGCAAGCTCTAATTGATGTGTCTGAGAGGGGCTGGAGAAGGAACAGCAAGCTCTAATTGATGTGTCTGAGAGGGGCTGGAGAAGGAACAGCAAGCTCTAATTGATGTGTCTGAGAGGGGCTTGAGAAGGAACAGCAAGCTCTAATTGATGTGTCTGAGAGGGGCTGGAGAAGGAACAGCAAGCTCTAATTGATGTCTGAGAGGGGCTGGAGAAGGAACAGCAAGCTTTAACTGATGTGTCTGAGAGGGGCTGGAGAAGGAACAGCAAGCTCTAACTGATGTGTCTGAGAGGGGCTGGAGAAGGAACAGCAAGCTCTAACTGATGTGTCTGAGAGGGGCTGGAGAAGGAACAGCAAGCTCTAATTGATGTGTCTGAGAGGGGCTGGAGAAGGAACAGCAAGCTCTAATTGATGTGTCTGAGAGGGGCTGGAGAAGGAACAGCAAGCTCTAATTGATGTGTCTGAGAGGGGCTTGAGAAGGAACAGCAAGCTCTAATTGATGTGTCTGAAAAGGGCTTGAGAAGGAACAGCAAGCTCTAATTGATGTGTCTGAGAGGGGCTTGAGAAGGAACAGCAAGCTCTAATTGATGTGTCTGAGAGGGGCTGGAGAAGGAACAGCAAGCTCTAATTGATGTGTCTGAGAGGGGCTGGAGAAGGAACAGCAAGCTCTAATTGATGTGTCTGAGAGGGGCTGGAGAAGGAACAGCAAGCTCTAATTGATGTGTCTGAGAGGGGCTGGAGAAGGAACAGCAAGCTCTAACTGATGTGTCTGAGAGGGGCTGGAGAAGGAACAGCAAGCTCTAACTGATGTGTCTGAGAGGGGCTGGAGAAGGAACAGCAAGCTCTAACTGATGTGTCTGAGAGGGGCTGGAGAAGGAACAGCAAGCGCTAACTGATGTGTCTGAGAGGGGCTGGAGAAGGAACAGCAAGCTCTAACTGATGTGTCTGAGAGGGGCTGGAGAAGGAACAGCAAGCTCTAATTGATGTGTCTGAGAGGGGCTGGAGAAGGAACAGCAAGCTCTAATTGATGTGTCTGAGAAGGGCTGGAGAAGGAACAGCAAGCTCTAATTGATGTGTCTGAGAGGGGCTGGAGAAGGAACAGCAAGCTCTAACTGATGTGTCTGAGAGGGGCTGGAGAAGGAACAGCAAGCTCTAACTGATGTGTCTGAGAGGGGCTGGAGAAGGAACAGCAAGCTCTAATTGATGTGTCTGAGAGGGGCTGGAAGGAACAGCAAGCTCTAATTGATGTGTCTGAGAGGGGCTGGAGTAGGAACAGCAAGCTCTAACTGATGTGTCTGAGAGGGGCTGGAGAAGGAACAGCAAGCTCTAATTGATGTGTCTGAGAGGGGCTTGAGAAGGAACAGCAAGCTCTAATTGATGTGTCTGAGAGGGGCTGGAGTAGGAACAGCAAGCTCTAATTGATGTGTCTGAGAGGGGCTGGAGAATGAACAGCAAGCTCTAATTGATGTGTCTGAGAGGGGCTGGAGAAGGAACAGCAAGCTCTAATTGATGTGTCTGAGAGGGGCTGGAGATGGAACAGCAACCTCTAATTGATGTGTCCGAGAGGGGCTGGAGAAGGAACAGCAAGCTCTAATTGATGTGTCTGAGAGGGGCTGGAGAAGGAACAGCAAGCTCTAATTGATGTGTCTGAGAGGGGCTGGAGAAGGAACAGCAAGCTTTAACTGATGTGTCTGAGAGGGGCTGGAGAAGGAACAGCAAGCTCTACCTGATGTGTCTGAGAGGGGCTGGAGAAGGAACAGCAAGCTCTAACTGATGTGTCTGAGAGGGGCTGGAGAAGGAACAGCAAGCTCTAACTGATGTGTCTGATAGGGGCTGGAGAAGGAACAGCAAGCTCTAACTGATGTGTCTGAGAGGGGCTGGAGAAGGAACAGCAAGCTCTAATTGATGTGTCTGAGAGGGGCTGGAGAAGGAACAGCAAGCTCTAATTGATGTGTCTGAGAGGGGCTGGAGAAGGAACAGCAAGCTCTAATTGATGTGTCTGAGAGGGGCTTGAGAAGGAACAGCAAGCTCTAATTGATGTGTCTGAGAGGGGCTTGAGAAGGAACAGCAAGCTCTAATTGATGTGTCTGAGAGGGGCTTGAGAAGGAACAGCAAGCTCTAATTGATGTGTCTGAGAGGGGCTGGAGAAGGAACAGCAAGCTCTAACTGATGTGACTGAGAGGGGCTGGAGAAGGAACAGCAAGCTCTAACTGATGTGTCTGAGAGGGGCTGGAGAAGGAACAGCAAGCTCTAACTGATGTGTCTGAGAGGGGCTGGAGAAGGAAGAGCAAGCGCTAACTGATGTGTCTGAGAGGGGCTGGAGAAGGAACAGCAAGCTCTAACTGATGTGTCTGAGAGGGGCTGGAGAAGGAACAGCAAGCTCTAATTCATGTGTCTGAGAGGGGCTGGAGAAGGAACAGCAAGCTCTAATTGATGTGTCTGAGAGGGGCTGGAGAAGGAACAGCAAGCTCTAATTGATGTGTCTGAGAGGGGCTGGAGAAGGAACAGCAAGCTCTAACTGATGTGTCTGAGAGGGGCTGGAGAAGGAACAGCAAGCTCTAACTGATGTGTCTGAGAGGGGCTGGAGAAGGAACAGCAAGCTCTAATTGATGTGTCTGAGAGGGGCTGGAAGGAACAGCAAGCTCTAATTGATATGTCTGAGAGGGGCTGGAGAAGGAACAGCAAGCTCTAACTGATGTGTCTGAGAGGGGCTGGAGAAGGAACAGCAAGCTCTAATTGATGTGTCTGAGAGGGGCTTGAGAAGGAACAGCAAGCTCTAATTGATGTGTCTGAGAGGGGCTGGAGAAGGAACAGCAAGCTCTAATTGATGTGACTGAGAGGGGCTGGAGAAGGAACAGCAAGCTCTAATTGATGTGTCTGAGAGGGGCTGGAGAAGGAACAGCAAGCTCTAATTGATGTGTCTGAGAGGGGCTGGAGAAGGAACAGCAAGCTCTAATTGATGTGTCTGAGAGAGGCGGTAGAAGGAACAGCAAGCTCTAACTGATGTGTCTGAGAGGGGCTGGAGAAGGAACAGCAAGCTCTAATTGATGTGTCTGAGAGGGGCTTGAGAAGGAACAGCAAGCTCTAATTGATGTGTCTGAGAGGGGCTGGAGTAGGAACAGCAAGCTCTAATTGATGTGTCTGAGAGGGGCTGGAGAATGAACAGCAAGCTCTAATTGATGTGTCTGAGAGGGGCTGGAGAAGGAACAGCAAGCTCTAATTGATGTGTCTGAGAGGGGCTGGAGATGGAACAGCAACCTCTAATTGATGTGTCTGAGAGGGGCTGGAGAAGGAACAGCAAGCTCTAATTGATGTGTCTGAGAGGGGCTGGAGAAGGAACAGCAAGCTCTAATTGATGTGTCTGAGAGGGGCTGGAGAAGGAACAGCAAGCTTTAACTAATGTGTCTGAGAGGGGCTGGAGAAGGAACAGCAAGCTCTACCTGATATGTCTGAGAGGGGCTGGAGAAGGAACAGCAAGATCTAACTGATGTGTCTGAGAGGGGCTGGAGAAGGAACAGCAAGCTCTAACTGATGTGTCTGATAGGGGCTGGAGAAGGAACAGCAAGCTCTAACTGATGTGTCTGAGAGGGGCTGGAGAAGGAACAGCAAGCTCTAATTGATGTGTCTGAGAGGGGCTGGAGAAGGAACAGCAAGCTCTAATTGATGTGTCTGAGAGGGGCTGGAGAAGGAACAGCAAGCTCTAATTGATGTGTCTGAGAGGGGCTTGAGAAGGAACAGCAAGCTCTAATTGATGTGTCTGAGAGGGGCTGGAGAAGGAACAGCAAGCTCTAATTGATGTCTGAGAGGGGCTGGAGAAGGACCAGCAAGCTTTAACTGATGTGTCTGAGAGGGGCTGGAGAAGGAACAGCAAGCACTACCTGATGTGTCTGAGAGGGGCTGGAGAAGGAACAGCAAGCTCTAACTGATGTGTCTGAGAGGGGCTGGAGAAGGAACAGCAAGCTCTAACTGATGTGTCTGAGAGGGGCTGGAGAAGGAACAGCAAGCTCTAATTGATGTGTCTGAGAGGGGCTGGAGAAGGAACAGCAAGCTCTAATTGATGTGTCTGAGAGGGGCTGGAGAAGGAACAGCAAGCTCTAATTGATGTGTCTGAGAGGGGCTTGAGAAGGAACAGCAAGCTCTAATTGATGTGTCTGAAAGGGCTTGAGAAGGAACAGCAAGCTCTAATTGATGTGTCTGAGAGGGGCTTGAGAAGGAACAGCAAGCTCTAATTGATGTGTCTGAGAGGGGCTGGAGAAGGAACAGCAAGCTCTAATTGATGTGTCTGAGAGGGGCTGGAGAAGGAACAGCAAGCTCTAATTGATGTGTCTGAGAGGGGCTGGAGAAGGAACAGCAAGCTCTAACTGATGTGTCTGAGAGGGGCTGGAGAAGGAACAGCAAGCTCTAATTGATGTGTCTGAGAGGGGCTGGAGAAGGAACAGCAAGCTCTAATTGATGTGTCTGAGAGGGGCTGGAGAAGGAACAGCAAGCTCTAATTGATGTGTCTGAGAGGGGCTGGAGAAGGAACAGCAAGCTCTAATTGATGTGTCTGAGAGGGGCTGGAGAAGGAACAGCAAGCTCTAATTGATGTGTCTGAGAGGGGCTGGAGAAGGAACAGCAAGCTCTAATTGATGTGTCTGAGAGGGGCTGGAGAAGGAACAGCAAGCTCTAACTGATGTGTCTGAGAGGGGCTGGAGAAGGAACAGCAAGCTCTAACTGATGTGTCTGAGAGGGGCTGGAGAAGGAACAGCAAGCTCTAACTGATGTGTCTGAGAGGGGCTGGAGAAGGAACAGCAAGCGCTAACTGATGTGTCTGAGAGGGGCTGGAGAAGGAACAGCAAGCTCTAACTGATGTGTCTGAGAGGGGCTGGAGAAGGAACAGCAAGCTCTAATTGATGTGTCTGAGAGGGGCTGGAGAAGGAACAGCAAGCTCTAATTGATGTGTCTGAGAGGGGCTGGAGAAGGAACAGCAAGCTCTAATTGATGTGTCTGAGAGGGGCTTGAGAAGGAACAGCAAGCTCTAATTGATGTGTCTGAGAGGGGCTGGAGAAGGAACAGCAAGCTCTAATTGATGTCTGAGAGGGGCTGGAGAAGGAACAGCAAGCTTTAACTGATGTGTCTGAGAGGGGCTGGAGAAGGAACAGCAAGCACTACCTGATGTGTCTGAGAGGGGCTGGAGAAGGAACAGCAAGCTCTAACTGATGTGTCTGAGAGGGGCTGGAGAAGGAACAGCAAGCTCTAACTGATGTGTCTGAGAGGGGCTGGAGAAGGAACAGCAAGCTCTAATTGATGTGTCTGAGAGGGGCTGGAGAAGGAACAGCAAGCTCTAATTGATGTGTCTGAGAGGGGCTGGAGAAGGAACAGCAAGCTCTAATTGATGTGTCTGAGAGGGGCTTGAGAAGGAACAGCAAGCTCTAATTGATGTGTCTGAAAAGGGCTTGAGAAGGAACAGCAAGCTCTAATTGATGTGTCTGAGAGGGGCTTGAGAAGGAACAGCAAGCTCTAATTGATGTGTCTGAGAGGGGCTGGAGAAGGAACAGCAAGCTCTAATTGATGTGTCTGAGAGGGGCTGGAGAAGGAACAGCAAGCTCTAATTGATGTGTCTGAGAGGGGCTGGAGAAGGAACAGCAAGCTCTAATTGATGTGTCTGAGAGGGGCTGGAGAAGGAACAGCAAGCTCTAACTGATGTGTCTGAGAGGGGCTGGAGAAGGAACAGCAAGCTCTAACTGATGTGTCTGAGAGGGGCTGGAGAAGGAACAGCAAGCTCTAACTGATGTGTCTGAGAGGGGCTGGAGAAGGAACAGCAAGCGCTAACTGATGTGTCTGAGAGGGGCTGGAGAAGGAACAGCAAGCTCTAACTGATGTGTCTGAGAGGGGCTGGAGAAGGAACAGCAAGCTCTAATTGATGTGTCTGAGAGGGGCTGGAGAAGGAACAGCAAGCTCTAATTGATGTGTCTGAGAGGGGCTGGAGAAGGAACAGCAAGCTCTAATTGATGTGTCTGAGAGGGGCTGGAGCAGGAACAGCAAGCTCTAATTGATGTGTCTGAGAGGGGCTGGAGAAGGAACAGCAAGCTCTAATTGATGTGTCTGAGAGGGGCTGGAGAAGGAACAGCAAGCTCTAACTGATGTGTCTGAGAGGGGCTGGAGAAGGAACAGCAAGCTCTAACTGATGTGTCTGAGAGGGGCTGGAGAAGGAACAGCAAGCGCTAACTGATGTGTCTGAGAGGGGCTGGAGAAGGAACAGCAAGCGCTAACTGATGTGTCTGAGAGGGGCTGGAGAAGGAACAGCAAGCTCTAACTGATGTGTCTGAGAGGGGCTGGAGAAGGAACAGCAAGCTCTAATTGATGTGTCTGAGAGGGGCTGGAGAAGGAACAGCAAGCTCTAATTGATGTGTCTGAGAGGGGCTGGAGAAGGAACAGCAAGCTCTAATTGATGTGTCTGAGAGGGGCTGGAGAAGGAACAGCAAGCTCTAACTGATGTGTCTGAGAGGGGCTGGAGAAGGAACAGCAAGCTCTAACTGATGTGTCTGAGAGGGGCTGGAGAAGGAACAGCAAGCTCTAACTGATGTGTCTGAGAGGGGCTGGAGAAGGAACAGCAAGCGCTAACTGATGTGTCTGAGAGGGGCTGGAGAAGGAACAGCAAGCTCTAACTGATGTGTCTGAGAGGGGCTGGAGAAGGAACAGCAAGCTCTAATTGATGTGTCTGAGAGGGGCTGGAGAAGGAACAGCAAGCTCTAATTGATGTGTCTGAGAGGGGCTGGAGAAGGAACAGCAAGCTCTAATTGATGTGTCTGAGAGGGGCTGGAGAAGGAACAGCAAGCTCTAACTGATGTGTCTGAGAGGGGCTGGAGAAGGAACAGCAAGCTCTAATTGATGTGTCTGAGAGGGGCTGGAGAAGGAACAGCAAGCTCTAACTGATGTGTCTGAGAGGGGCTGGAGAAGGAACAGCAAGCTCTACCTGATGTGTCTGAGAGGGGCTGGAGAAGGAACAGCAAGCTCTAACTGATGTGTCTGAGAGGGGCTGGAGAAGGAACAGCAAGCTCTAACTGATGTGTCTGAGAGGGGCTGGAGA
Organism: Salmo salar; assembly: GCF_965601325.2. Lineage (NCBI taxonomy): Eukaryota > Metazoa > Chordata > Actinopteri > Salmoniformes > Salmonidae > Salmo > Salmo salar. The sequence goes on from NC_138316.1 coordinate 38,235,649, forward strand.
AGGAACAGCAAGCTCTAACTGATGTGTCTGAGAGGGGCTGGAGAAGGAACAGCAAGCTCTAATTGATGTGTCTGAGAGGGGCTGGAGAAGGAACAGCAAGCTCTAATTGATGTGTCTGAGAGGGGCTGGAGAAGGAACAGCAAGCTCTAATTGATGTGTCTGAGAGGGGCTTGAGAAGGAACAGCAAGCTCTAATTGATGTGTCTGAGAGGGGCTTGAGAAGGAACAGCAAGCTCTAATTGATGTGTCTGAGAGGGGCTGGAGAAGGAACAGCAAGCTCTAATTGATGTGTCTGAGAGGGGCTGGAGAAGGAACAGCAAGCTCTAACTGATGTGTCTGAGAGGGGCTGGAGAAGGAACAGCAAGCTCTAACTGATGTGTCTGAGAGGGGCTGGAGAAGGAACAGCAAGCTCTAACTGATGTGTCTGAGAGGGGCTGGAGAAGGAACAGCAAGCGCTAACTGATGTGTCTGAGAGGGGCTGGAGAAGGAACAGCAAGCTCTAACTGATGTGTCTGAGAGGGGCTGGAGAAGGAACAGCAAGCTCTAATTGATGTGTCTGAGAGGGGCTGGAGAAGGAACAGCAAGCTCTAATTGATGTGTCTGAGAGGGGCTGGAGAAGGAACAGCAAGCTCTAATTGATGTGTCTGAGAGGGGCTGGAGAAGGAACAGCAAGCTCTAACTGATGTGTCTGAGAGGGGCTGGAGAAGGAACAGCAAGCTCTAACTGATGTGTCTGAGAGGGGCTGGAGAAGGAACAGCAAGCTCTAATTGATGTGTCTGAGAGGGGCTGGAAGGAACAGCAAGCTCTAATTGATGTGTCTGAGAGGGGCTGGAGAAGGAACAGCAAGCTCTAACTGATGTGTCTGAGAGGGGCTGGAGAAGGAACAGCAAGCTCTAATTGATGTGTCTGAGAGGGGCTTGAGAAGGAACAGCAAGCTCTAATTGACGTGTCTGAGAGGGGCTGGAGAAGGAACAGCAAGCTCTAATTGATGTGTCTGAGAGGGGCTGGAGAAGGAACAGCAAGCTCTAATTGATGTGTCTGAGAGGGGCTGGAGAAGGAACAGCAAGCTCTAATTGATGTGTCTGAGAGGGGCTGGAGAAGGAACAGCAAGCTCTAATTGATGTGTCTGAGAGGGGCTGGAGAAGGAACAGCAAGCTCTAATTGATGTGTCTGAGAGGGGCTGGAGAAGGAACAGCAAGCTCTAATTGATGTGTCTGAGAGGGGCTGGAGAAGGAACAGCAAGCTCTAATTGATGTGTCTGAGAGGGGCTGGAGAAGGAACAGCAAGCTCTAATTGATGTGTCTGAGAGGGGCTGGAGAAGGAACAGCAAGCTCTAACTGATGTGTCTGAGAGGGGCTGGAGAAGGAACAGCAAGCTTTAACTGATGTGTCTGAGAGGGGCTGGAGAAGGAACAGCAAGCTCTACCTGATATGTCTGAGAGGGGCTGGAGAAGGAACAGCAAGCTCTAACTGATGTGTCTGAGAGGGGCTGGAGAAGGAACAGCAAGCTCTAACTGATGTGTCTGATAGGGGCTGGAGAAGGAACAGCAAGCTCTAACTGATGTGTCTGAGAGGGGCTGGAGAAGGAACAGCAAGCTCTAATTGATGTGTCTGAGAGGGGCTGGAGAAGGAACAGCAAGCTCTAATTGATGTGTCTGAGAGGGGCTTGAGAAGGAACAGCAAGCTCTAATTGATGTGTCTGAGAGGGGCTGGAGAAGGAACAGCAAGCTCTAATTGATGTGTCTGAGAGGGGCTGGAGAAGGAACAGCAAGCTCTAATTGATGTGTCTGAGAGGGGCTGGAAGGAACAGCAAGCTCTAATTGATGTGTCTGAGAGGGGCTGGAGAAGGAACAGCAAGCTCTAACTGATGTGTCTGAGAGGGGCTGGAGAAGGAACAGCAAGCTCTAATTGATGTGTCTGAGAGGGGCTGGAGAAGGAACAGCAAGCTCTAATTGATGTGTCTGAGAGGGGCTGGAGAAGGAACAGCAAGCTCTAATTGATGTGTCTGAGAGGGGCTGGAGAAGGAACAGCAAGCTCTAATTGATGTGTCTGAGAGGGGCTGGAGAAGGAACAGCAAGCTCTAATTGATGTGTCTGAGAGGGGCTGGAGAAGGAACAGCAAGCTCTAACTGATGTGTCTGAGAGGGGCTGGAGAAGGAACAGCAAGCTCTAACTGATGTGTCTGAGAGGGGCTGGAGAAGGAACAGCAAGCTCTAATTGATGTGTCTGAGAGGGGCTGGAGAAGGAACAGCAAGCTCTAATTGATGTGTCTGAGAGGGGCTGGAGAAGGAACAGCAAGCTCTAATTGATGTGTCTGAGAGGGGCTGGAGAAGGAACAGCAAGCTCTAATTGATGTGTCTGAGAGGGGCTGGAGAAGGAACAGCAAGCTCTAATTGATGTGTCTGAGAGGGGCTGGAGAAGGAACAGCAAGCTCTAATTGATGTGTCTGAGAGGGGCTGGAGAAGGAACAGCAAGCTCTAATTGATGTGTCTGAGAGGGGCTGGAGAAGGAACAGCAAGCTCTAATTGATGTGTCTGAGAGGGGCTGGAGAAGGAACAGCAAGCTCTAACTGATGTGTCTGAGAGGGGCTGGAGAAGGAACAGCAAGCTCTAACTGATGTGTCTGAGAGGGGCTGGAGAAGGAACAGCAAGCTCTAACTGATGTGTCTGAGAGGGGCTGGAGAAGGAACAGCAAGCTCTAACTGATGTGTCTGAGAGGGGCTGGAGAAGGAACAGCAAGCTCTAATTGATGTGTCTGAGAGGGGCTGGAGAAGGAACAGCAAGCTCTAATTGATGTGTCTGAGAGGGGCTGGAGAAGGAACAGCAAGCTCTAATTGATGTGTCTGAGAGGGGCTGGAGAAGGAACAGCAAGCTCTAATTGATGTGTCTGAGAGGGGCTGGAGAAGGAACAGCAAGCTCTAATTGATGTGTCTGAGAGGGGCTGGAGAAGGAACAGCAAGCTCTAACTGATGTGTCTGAGAGGGGCTGGAGAAGGAACAGCAAGCTCTAATTGATGTGTCTGAGAGGGGCTGGAGAAGGAACAGCAAGCTCTAACTGATGTGTCTGAGAGGGGCTGGAGAAGGAACAGCAAGCTCTAACTGATGTGTCTGAGAGGGGCTGGAGAAGGAACAGCAAGCTCTAATTGATGTGTCTGAGAGGGGCTGGAGAAGGAACAGCAAGCTCTAATTGATGTGTCTGAGAGGGGCTGGAGAAGGAACAGCAAGCTCTAATTGATGTGTCTGAGAGGGGCTGGAGAAGGAACAGCAAGCTCTAACTGATGTGTCTGAGAGGGGCTGGAGAAGGAACAGCAAGCTCTAATTGATGTGTCTGAGAGGGGCTGGAGAAGGAACAGCAAGCTCTAACTGATGTGTCTGAGAGGGGCTGGAGAAGGAACAGCAAGCTCTAACTGATGTGTCTGAGAGGGGCTGGAGAAGGAACAGCAAGCTCTAACTGATGTGTCTGAGAGGGGCTGGAGAAGGAACAGCAAGCTCTAACTGATGTGTCTGAGAGGGGCTGGAGAAGGAACAGCAAGCTCTAACTGATGTGTCTGAGAGGGGCTGGAGAAGGAACAGCAAGCTCTAATTGATGTGTCTGAGAGGGGCTGGAGAAGGAACAGCAAGCTCTAATTGATGTGTCTGAGAGGGGCTGGAGAAGGAACAGCAAGCTCTAATTGATGTGTCTGAGAGGGGCTGGAGAAGGAACAGCAAGCTCTAATTGATGTGTCTGAGAGGGGCTGGAGAAGGAACAGCAAGCTCTAATTGATGTGTCTGAGAGGGGCTGGAGAAGGAACAGCAAGCTCTAATTGATGTGTCTGAGAGGGGCTGGAGAAGGAACAGCAAGCTCTAACTGATGTGTCTGAGAGGGGCTGGAGAAGGAACAGCAAGCTCTAACTGATGTGTCTGAGAGGGGCTGGAGAAGGAACAGCAAGCTCTAACTGATGTGTCTGAGAGGGGCTGGAGAAGGAACAGCAAGCTCTAACTGATGTGTCTGAGAGGGGCTGGAGAAGGAACAGCAAGCTCTAACTGATGTGTCTGAGAGGGGCTGGAGAAGGAACAGCAAGCTCTAATTGATGTGTCTGAGAGGGGCTGGAGAAGGAACAGCAAGCTCTAATTGATGTGTCTGAGAGGGGCTGGAGAAGGAACAGCAAGCTCTAATTGATGTGTCTGAGAGGGGCTGGAGAAGGAACAGCAAGCTCTAACTGATGTGTCTGAGAGGGGCTGGAGAAGGAACAGCAAGCTCTAACTGATGTGTCTGAGAGGGGCTGGAGAAGGAACAGCAAGCTCTAATTGATGTGTCTGAGAGGGGCTGGAGAAGGAACAGCAAGCTCTAATTGATGTGTCTGAGAGGGGCTGGAGAAGGAACAGCAAGCTCTAACTGATGTGTCTGAGAGGGGCTGGAGAAGGAACAGCAAGCTCTAATTGATGTGTCTGAGAGGGGCTGGAGAAGGAACAGCAAGCTCTAATTGATGTGTCTGAGAGGGGCTGGAGAAGGAACAGCAAGCTCTAATTGATGTGTCTGAGAGGGGCTGGAGAAGGAACAGCAAGCTCTAATTGATGTGTCTGAGAGGGGCTGGAGAAGGAACAGCAAGCTCTAATTGATGTGTCTGAGAGGGGCTGGAGAAGGAACAGCAAGCTCTAATTGATGTGTCTGAGAGGGGCTGGAGAAGGAACAGCAAGCTCTAATTGATGTGTCTGAGAGGGGCTGGAGAAGGAACAGCAAGCTCTAATTGATGTGTCTGAGAGGGGCTGGAGAAGGAACAGCAAGCTCTAATTGATGTGTCTGAGAGGGGCTGGAGAAGGAACAGCAAGCTCTAATTGATGTGTCTGAGAGGGGCTGGAGAAGGAACAGCAAGCTCTAACTGATGTGTCTGAGAGGGGCTGGAGAAGGAACAGCAAGCTCTAACTGATGTGTCTGAGAGGGGCTGGAGAAGGAACAGCAAGCTCTAACTGATGTGTCTGAGAGGGGCTGGAGAAGGAACAGCAAGCTCTAACTGATGTGTCTGAGAGGGGCTGGAGAAGGAACAGCAAGCTCTAACTGATGTGTCTGAGAGGGGCTGGAGAAGGAACAGCAAGCTCTAACTGATGTGTCTGAGAGGGGCTGGAGAAGGAACAGCAAGCTCTAATTGATGTGTCTGAGAGGGGCTGGAGAAGGAACAGCAAGCTCTAATTGATGTGTCTGAGAGGGGCTGGAGAAGGAACAGCAAGCTCTAATTGATGTGTCTGAGAGGGGCTGGAGAAGGAACAGCAAGCTCTAATTGATGTGTCTGAGAGGGGCTGGAGAAGGAACAGCAAGCTCTAATTGATGTGTCTGAGAGGGGCTGAGAAGGAACAGCAAGCTCTAATTGATGTGTCTGAGAGGGGCTGGAGAAGGAACAGCAAGCTCTAATTGATGTGTCTGAGAGGGGCTGGAGAAGGAACAGCAAGCTCTAATTGATGTGTCTGAGAGGGGCTGGAGAAGGAACAGCAAGCTCTAATTGATGTGTCTGAGAGGGGCTGGAGAAGGAACAGCAAGCTCTAATTGATGTGTCTGAGAGGGGCTGGAGAAGGAACAGCAAGCTCTAATTGATGTGTCTGAGAGGGGCTGGAGAAGGAACAGCAAGCTCTAATTGATGTGTCTGAGAGGGGCTGGAGAAGGAACAGCAAGCTCTAACTGATGTGTCTGAGAGGGGCTGGAGAAGGAACAGCAAGCTCTAACTGATGTGTCTGAGAGGGGCTGGAGAAGGAACAGCAAGCTCTAATTGATGTGTCTGAGAGGGGCTGGAGAAGGAACAGCAAGCTCTAATTGATGTGTCTGAGAGGGGCTGGAGAAGGAACAGCAAGCTCTAATTGATGTGTCTGAGAGGGGCTGGAGAAGGAACAGCAAGCTCTAATTGATGTGTCTGAGAGGGGCTGGAGAAGGAACAGCAAGCTCTAATTGATGTGTCTGAGAGGGGCTGGAGAAGGAACAGCAAGCTCTAATTGATGTGTCTGAGAGGGGCTGGAGAAGGAACAGCAAGCTCTAATTGATGTGTCTGAGAGGGGCTGGAGAAGGAACAGCAAGCTCTAATTGATGTGTCTGAGAGGGGCTGGAGAAGGAACAGCAAGCTCTAATTGATGTGTCTGAGAGGGGCTGGAGAAGGAACAGCAAGCTCTAATTGATGTGTCTGAGAGGGGCTGGAGAAGGAACAGCAAGCTCTAATTGATGTGTCTGAGAGGGGCTGGAGAAGGAACAGCAAGCTCTAATTGATGTGTCTGAGAGGGGCTGGAGAAGGAACAGCAAGCTCTAATTGATGTGTCTGAGAGGGGCTGGAGAAGGAACAGCAAGCTCTAATTGATGTGTCTGAGAGGGGCTGGAGAAGGAACAGCAAGCTCTAATTGATGTGTCTGAGAGGGGCTGGAGAAGGAACAGCAAGCTCTAATTGATGTGTCTGAGAGGGGCTGGAGAAGGAACAGCAAGCTCTAATTGATGTGTCTGAGAGGGGCTGGAGAAGGAACAGCAAGCTCTAATTGATGTGTCTGAGAGGGGCTGGAGAAGGAACAGCAAGCTCTAATTGATGTGTCTGAGAGGGGCTGGAGAAGGAACAGCAAGCTCTAATTGATGTGTCTGAGAGGGGCTGGAGAAGGAACAGCAAGCTCTAATTGATGTGTCTGAGAGGGGCTGGAGAAGGAACAGCAAGCTCTAACTGATGTGTCTGAGAGGGGCTGGAGAAGGAACAGCAAGCTCTAACTGATGTGTCTGAGAGGGGCTGGAGAAGGAACAGCAAGCGCTAACTGATGTGTCTGAGAGGGGCTGGAGAAGGAACAGCAAGCTCTAACTGATGTGTCTGAGAGGGGCTGGAGAAGGAACAGCAAGCTCTAATTGATGTGTCTGAGAGGGGCTGGAGAAGGAACAGCAAGCTCTAATTGATGTGTCTGAGAGGGGCTGGAGAAGGAACAGCAAGCTCTAATTGATGTGTCTGAGAGGGGCTGGAGAAGGAACAGCAAGCTCTAATTGATGTGTCTGAGAGGGGCTGGAGAAGGAACAGCAAGCTCTAATTGATGTGTCTGAGAGGGGCTGGAGAAGGAACAGCAAGCTCTAACTGATGTGTCTGAGAGGGGCTGGAGAAGGAACAGCAAGCTCTACCTGATGTGTCTGAGAGGGGCTGGAGAAGGAACAGCAAGCTCTAACTGATGTGTCTGAGAGGGGCTGGAGAAGGAACAGCAAGCTCTAACTGATGTGTCTGAGAGGGGCTGGAGAAGGAACAGCAAGCTCTAATTGATGTGTCTGAGAGGGGCTGGAGAAGGAACAGCAAGCTCTAATTGATGTGTCTGAGAGGGGCTGGAGAAGGAACAGCAAGCTCTAATTGATGTGTCTGAGAGGGGCTGGAGAAGGAACAGCAAGCTCTAATTGATGTGTCTGAGAGGGGCTGGAGAAGGAACAGCAAGCTCTAATTGATGTGTCTGAGAGGGGCTTGAGAAGGAACAGCAAGCTCTAATTGATGTGTCTGAGAGGGGCTGGAGAAGGAACAGCAAGCTCTAATTGATGTGTCTGAGAGGGGCTGGAGAAGGAACAGCAAGCTCTAATTGATGTGTCTGAGAGGGGCTGGAGAAGGAACAGCAAGCTCTAATTGATGTGTCTGAGAGGGGCTGGAGAAGGAACAGCAAGCTCTAACTGATGTGTCTGAGAGGGGCTGGAGAAGGAACAGCAAGCTCTAACTGATGTGTCTGAGAGGGGCTGGAGAAGGAACAGCAAGCTCTAACTGATGTGTCTGAGAGGGGCTGGAGAAGGAACAGCAAGCTCTAACTGATGTGTCTGAGAGGGGCTGGAGAAGGAACAGCAAGCTCTAATTGATGTGTCTGAGAGGGGCTGGAGAAGGAACAGCAAGCTCTAATTGATGTGTCTGAGAGGGGCTGGAGAAGGAACAGCAAGCTCTAATTGATGTGTCTGAGAGGGGCTGGAGAAGGAACAGCAAGCTCTAATTGATGTGTCTGAGAGGGGCTGGAGAAGGAACAGCAAGCTCTAATTGATGTGTCTGAGAGGGGCTGGAGAAGGAACAGCAAGCTCTAACTGATGTGTCTGAGAGGGGCTGGAGAAGGAACAGCAAGCTCTAACTGATGTGTCTGAGAGGGGCTGGAGAAGGAACAGCAAGCTCTAACTGATGTGTCTGAGAGGGGCTGGAGAAGGAACAGCAAGCTCTAACTGATGTGTCTGAGAGGGGCTGGAGAAGGAACAGCAAGCTCTAACTGATGTGTCTGAGAGGGGCTGGAGAAGGAACAGCAAGCTCTAATTGATGTGTCTGAGAGGGGCTGGAGAAGGAACAGCAAGCTCTAATTGATGTGTCTGAGAGGGGCTGGAGAAGGAACAGCAAGCTCTAATTGATGTGTCTGAGAGGGGCTGGAGAAGGAACAGCAAGCTCTAACTGATGTGTCTGAGAGGGGCTGGAGAAGGAACAGCAAGCTCTAATTGATGTGTCTGAGAGGGGCTGGAGAAGGAACAGCAAGCTCTAACTGATGTGTCTGAGAGGGGCTGGAGAAGGAACAGCAAGCTCTAACTGATGTGTCTGAGAGGGGCTGGAGAAGGAACAGCAAGCTCTAACTGATGTGTCTGAGAGGGGCTGGAGAAGGAACAGCAAGCTCTAATTGATGTGTCTGAGAGGGGCTGGAGAAGGAACAGCAAGCTCTAATTGATGTGTCTGAGAGGGGCTGGAGAAGGAACAGCAAGCTCTAATTGATGTGTCTGAGAGGGGCTGGAGAAGGAACAGCAAGCTCTAATTGATGTGTCTGAGAGGGGCTGGAGAAGGAACAGCAAGCTCTAATTGATGTGTCTGAGAGGGGCTGGAGAAGGAACAGCAAGCTCTAATTGATGTGTCTGAGAGGGGCTGGAGAAGGAACAGCAAGCTCTAATTGATGTGTCTGAGAGGGGCTGGAGAAGGAACAGCAAGCTCTAACTGATGTGTCTGAGAGGGGCTGGAGAAGGAACAGCAAGCTCTAACTGATGTGTCTGAGAGGGGCTGGAGAAGGAACAGCAAGCTCTAACTGATGTGTCTGAGAGGGGCTGGAGAAGGAACAGCAAGCTCTAATTGATGTGTCTGAGAGGGGCTGGAGAAGGAACAGCAAGCTCTAATTGATGTGTCTGAGAGGGGCTGGAGAAGGAACAGCAAGCTCTAATTGATGTGTCTGAGAGGGGCTGGAGAAGGAACAGCAAGCTCTAACTGATGTGTCTGAGAGGGGCTGGAGAAGGAACAGCAAGCTCTAACTGATGTGTCTGAGAGGGGCTGGAGAAGGAACAGCAAGCTCTAATTGATGTGTCTGAGAGGGGCTGGAGAAGGAACAGCAAGCTCTAATTGATGTGTCTGAGAGGGGCTGGAGAAGGAACAGCAAGCTCTAACTGATGTGTCTGAGAGGGGCTGGAGAAGGAACAGCAAGCTCTAATTGATGTGTCTGAGAGGGGCTTGAGAAGGAACAGCAAGCTCTAATTGATGTGTCTGAGAGGGGCTGGAGAAGGAACAGCAAGCTCTAATTGATGTGTCTGAGAGGGGCTGGAGAAGGAACAGCAAGCTCTAATTGATGTGTCTGAGAGGGGCTGGAGAAGGAACAGCAAGCTCTAATTGATGTGTCTGAGAGGGGCTGGAGAAGGAACAGCAAGCTCTAATTGATGTGTCTGAGAGGGGCTGGAGAAGGAACAGCAAGCTCTAATTGATGTGTCTGAGAGGGGCTGGAGAAGGAACAGCAAGCTCTAATTGATGTGTCTGAGAGGGGCTGGAGAAGGAACAGCAAGCTCTAATTGATGTGTCTGAGAGGGGCTGGAGAAGGAACAGCAAGCTCTAATTGATGTGTCTGAGAGGGGCTGGAGAAGGAACAGCAAGCTCTAACTGATGTGTCTGAGAGGGGCTGGAGAAGGAACAGCAAGCTCTAACTGATGTGTCTGAGAGGGGCTGGAGAAGGAACAGCAAGCTCTAACTGATGTGTCTGAGAGGGGCTGGAGAAGGAACAGCAAGCTCTAATTGATGTGTCTGAGAGGGGCTGGAGAAGGAACAGCAAGCTCTAATTGATGTGTCTGAGAGGGGCTGGAGAAGGAACAGCAAGCTCTAACTGATGTGTCTGAGAGGGGCTGGAGAAGGAACAGCAAGCTCTAATTGATGTGTCTGAGAGGGGCTGGAGAAGGAACAGCAAGCTCTAATTGATGTGTCTGAGAGGGGCTGGAGAAGGAACAGCAAGCTCTAATTGATGTGTCTGAGAGGGGCTGGAGAAGGAACAGCAAGCTCTAATTGATGTGTCTGAGAGGGGCTGGAGAAGGAACAGCAAGCTCTAATTGATGTGTCTGAGAGGGGCTGGAGAAGGAACAGCAAGCTCTAATTGATGTGTCTGAGAGGGGCTGGAGAAGGAACAGCAAGCTCTAACTGATGTGTCTGAGAGGGGCTGGAGAAGGAACAGCAAGCTCTAACTGATGTGTCTGAGAGGGGCTGGAGAAGGAACAGCAAGCTCTAACTGATGTGTCTGAGAGGGGCTGGAGAAGGAACAGCAAGCTCTAACTGATGTGTCTGAGAGGGGCTGGAGAAGGAACAGCAAGCTCTAATTGATGTGTCTGAGAGGGGCTGGAGAAGGAACAGCAAGCTCTAATTGATGTGTCTGAGAGGGGCTGGAGAAGGAACAGCAAGCTCTAATTGATGTGTCTGAGAGGGGCTGGAGAAGGAACAGCAAGCTCTAATTGATGTGTCTGAGAGGGGCTGGAGAAGGAACAGCAAGCTCTAATTGATGTGTCTGAGAGGGGCTGGAGAAGGAACAGCAAGCTCTAATTGATGTGTCTGAGAGGGGCTGGAGAAGGAACAGCAAGCTCTAATTGATGTGTCTGAGAGGGGCTGGAGAAGGAACAGCAAGCTCTAATTGATGTGTCTGAGAGGGGCTGGAGAAGGAACAGCAAGCTCTAATTGATGTGTCTGAGAGGGGCTGGAGAAGGAACAGCAAGCTCTAACTGATGTGTCTGAGAGGGGCTGGAGAAGGAACAGCAAGCTCTAACTGATGTGTCTGAGAGGGGCTGGAGAAGGAACAGCAAGCTCTAACTGATGTGTCTGAGAGGGGCTGGAGAAGGAACAGCAAGCTCTAATTGATGTGTCTGAGAGGGGCTGGAGAAGGAACAGCAAGCTCTAATTGATGTGTCTGAGAGGGGCTGGAGAAGGAACAGCAAGCTCTAATTGATGTGTCTGAGAGGGGCTGGAGAAGGAACAGCAAGCTCTAACTGATGTGTCTGAGAGGGGCTGGAGAAGGAACAGCAAGCTCTAACTGATGTGTCTGAGAGGGGCTGGAGAAGGAACAGCAAGCTCTAATTGATGTGTCTGAGAGGGGCTGGAGAAGGAACAGCAAGCTCTAACTGATGTGTCTGAGAGGGGCTGGAGAAGGAACAGCAAGCTCTAACTGATGTGTCTGAGAGGGGCTGGAGAAGGAACAGCAAGCTCTAATTGATGTGTCTGAGAGGGGCTGGAGAAGGAACAGCAAGCTCTAATTGATGTGTCTGAGAGGGGCTGGAGAAGGAACAGCAAGCTCTAATTGATGTGTCTGAGAGGGGCTGGAGAAGGAACAGCAAGCTCTAATTGATGTGTCTGAGAGGGGCTGGAGAAGGAACAGCAAGCTCTAATTGATGTGTCTGAGAGGGGCTGGAGAAGGAACAGCAAGCTCTAATTGATGTGTCTGAGAGGGGCTGGAGAAGGAACAGCAAGCTCTAACTGATGTGTCTGAGAGGGGCTGGAGAAGGAACAGCAAGCTCTAACTGATGTGTCTGAGAGGGGCTGGAGAAGGAACAGCAAGCTCTAATTGATGTGTCTGAGAGGGGCTGGAGAAGGAACAGCAAGCTCTAACTGATGTGTCTGAGAGGGGCTGGAGAAGGAACAGCAAGCTCTAACTGATGTGTCTGAGAGGGGCTGGAGAAGGAACAGCAAGCTCTAATTGATGTGTCTGAGAGGGGCTGGAGAAGGAACAGCAAGCTCTAACTGATGTGTCTGAGAGGGGCTGGAGAAGGAACAGCAAGCTCTAACTGATGTGTCTGAGAGGGGCTGGAGAAGGAACAGCAAGCTCTAATTGATGTGTCTGAGAGGGGCTGGAGAAGGAACAGCAAGCTCTAATTGATGTGTCTGAGAGGGGCTGGAGAAGGAACAGCAAGCTCTAACTGATGTGTCTGAGAGGGGCTGGAGAAGGAACAGCAAGCTCTAATTGATGTGTCTGAGAGGGGCTGGAGAAGGAACAGCAAGCTCTAATTGATGTGTCTGAGAGGGGCTGGAGAAGGAACAGCAAGCTCTAACTGATGTGTCTGAGAGGGGCTGGAGAAGGAACAGCAAGCTCTAACTGATGTGTCTGAGAGGGGCTGGAGAAGGAACAGCAAGCTCTAACTGATGTGTCTGAGAGGGGCTGGAGAAGGAACAGCAAGCTCTAACTGATGTGTCTGAGAGGGGCTGGAGAAGGAACAGCAAGCTCTAATTGATGTGTCTGAGAGGGGCTGGAGAAGGAACAGCAAGCTCTAATTGATGTGTCTGAGAGGGGCTGGAGAAGGAACAGCAAGCTCTAATTGATGTGTCTGAGAGGGGCTGGAGAAGGAACAGCAAGCTCTAATTGATGTGTCTGAGAGGGGCTGGAGAAGGAACAGCAAGCTCTAACTGATGTGTCTGAGAGGGGCTGGAGAAGGAACAGCAAGCTCTGAGGTGTCTGAGAGGGGCTGGAGAAGGAACAGCAAGCTCTAATTGATGTGTCTGAGAGGGGCTGGAAGGAACAGCAAGCTCTAATTGATGTGTCTGAGAGGGGCTGGAGAAGGAACAGCAAGCATTAACTGATGTGTCTGAGAGGGGCTGGAGAAGGAACAGCAAGCTCTAATTGATGTGTCTGAGAGGGGCTTGAGAAGGAACAGCAAGCTCTAATTGATGTGTCTGAGAGGAGCTGGAGTAGGAACAGCAAGCTCTAATTGATGTGTCTGAGAGGGGCTGGAGAATGAACAGCAAGCTCTAATTGATGTGTCTGAGAGGGGCTGGAGAAGGAACAGCAAGCTCTAATTGATGTGTCTGAGAGGGGCTGGAGATGGAACAGCAACCTCTAATTGATGTGTCTGAGAGGGGCTGGAGAAGGAACAGCAAGCTCTAATTGATGTGTCTGAGAGGGGCTGGAGAAGGAACAGCAAGCTCTAATTGATGTGTCTGAGAGGGGCTGGAGAAGGAACAGCAAGCTTTAACTGATGTGTCTGAGAGGGGCTGGAGAAGGAACAGCAAGCTCTACCTGATGTGTCTGAGAGGGGCTGGAGAAGGAACAGCAAGCTCTAATTGATGTGTCTGAGAGTGGCTGGAGAAGGAACAGCAAGCTCTAACTGATGTGTCTGAGAGGGGCTGGAGAAGGAACAGCAAGCTCTAACTGATGTGTCTGAGAGGGGCTGGAGAAGGAACAGCAAGCTCTAATTGATGTGTCTGAGAGTGGCTGGAGAAGGAACAGCAAGCTCTAACTGATGTGTCTGAGAGGGGCTGGAGAAGGAACAGCAAGCTCTAACTGATGTGTCTGAGAGGGGCTGGAGAAGGAACAGCAAGCTCTAATTGATGTGTCTGAGAGTGGCTGGAGAAGGAACAGCAAGCTCTAACTGATGTGTCTGAGAGGGGCTGGAGAAGGAACAGCAAGCTCTAACTGATGTGTCTGAGAGGGGCTGGAGAAGGAACAGCAAGATCTAATTGATGTGTCTGAGAGTGGCTGGAGAAGGAACAGCAAGCTCTAACTGATGTGTCTGAGAGGGGCTGGAGAAGGAACAGCAAGCTCTAACTGATGTGTCTGAGAGGGGCTGGAGAAGGAACAGGAAGCTCTAACTGATGTGTCTGAGAGGGGCTGGAAGGAACAGCAAGCTCTAATTGATGTGTCTGAGAGGGGCTGGAGAAGGAACAGCAAGCTCTAACTGATGTGTCTGAGAGGGGCTGGAGAAGGAACAGCAAGCTCTAATTGATGTGTCTGAGAGGGGCTTGAGAAGGAACAGCAAGCTCTAATTGATGTGTCTGAGAGGGGCTGGAGAAGGAACAGCAAGATCTAACTGATGTGTCTGAGAGGGGCTGGAGAAGGAACAGCAAGCTCTAACTGATGTGTCTGAGAGGGGCTGGAGAAGGAACAGCAAGCTCTAACTGATGTGTCTGAGAGGGGCTGGAGAAGGAACAGCAAGCGCTAACTGATGTGTCTGAGAGGGGCTGGAGAAGGAACAGCAAGCTCTATGTGATGTGTCTGAGAGGGGCTGGAGAAGGAACAGCAAGCTCTAATTGATGTGTCTGAGAGGGGCTGGAGAAGGAACAGCAAGCTCTAATTGATGTGTCTGAGAGGGGCTGGAGAAGGAACAGCAAGCTCTAATTGATGTGTCTGAGAGGGGCTGGAGAAGGAACAGCAAGCTCTAACTGATGTGTCTGAGAGGGGCTGGAGAAGGAACAGCAAGCTCTGAGGTGTCTGAGAGGGGCTGGAGAAGGAACAGCAAGCTCTAATTGATGTGTCTGAGAGGGGCTGGAAGGAACAGCAAGCTCTAATTGATGTGTCTGAGAGGGGCTGGAGAAGGAACAGCAAGCATTAACTGATGTGTCTGAGAGGGGCTGGAGAAGGAACAGCAAGCTCTAATTGATGTGTCTGAGAGGGGCTTGAGAAGGAACAGCAAGCTCTAATTGATGTGTCTGAGAGGAGCTGGAGTAGGAACAGCAAGCTCTAATTGATGTGTCTGAGAGGGGCTGGAAATGAACAGCAAGCTCTAATTGATGTGTCTGAGAGGGGCTGGAGAAGGAACAGCAAGCTCTAATTGATGTGTCTGAGAGGGGCTGGAGATGGAACAGCAACCTCTAATTGATGTGTCTGAGAGGGGCTGGAGAAGGAACAGCAAGCTCTAATTGATGTGTCTGAGAGGGGCTGGAGAAGGAACAGCAAGCTCTAATTGATGTGTCTGAGAGGGGCTGGAGAAGGAACAGCAAGCTTTAACTGATGTGTCTGAGAGGGGCTGGAGAAGGAACAGCAAGCTCTACCTGATGTGTCTGAGAGGGGCTGGAGAAGGAACAGCAAGCTCTAACTGATGTGTCTGAGAGGGGCTGGAGAAGGAACAGCAAGCTCTAACTGATGTGTCTGATAGGGGCTGGAGAAGGAACAGCAAGCTCTAACTGATGTGTCTGAGAGGGGCTGGAGAAGGAACAGCAAGCTCTAATTGATGTGTCTGAGAGGGGCTGGAGAAGGAACTGCAAGCTCTAATTGATGTGTCTGAGAGGGGCTGGAGAAGGAACAGCAAGCTCTAATTGATGTGTCTGAGAGGGGCTTGAGAAGGAACAGCAAGCTCTAATTGATGTGTCTGAGAGGGGTTTGAGAAGGAACAGCAAGCTCTAATTGATGTGTCTGAGAGGGGCTTGAGAAGGAACAGCAAGCTCTAATTGATGTGTCTGAGAGGGGCTGGAGAAGGAACAGCAAGCTCTAATTGATGTGTCTGAGAGGGGCTGGAGAAGGAACAGCAAGCTCTAATTGATGTGTCTGAGAGGGGCTGGAGAAGGAACAGCAAGCTCTAATTGATGTGTCTGAGAGGGGCTGGAGAAGGAACAGGAGGCTCTAACTGATGTGTCTGAGAGGGGCTGGAGAAGGAACAGCAAGCTCTAACTGATGTGTCTGAGAGGGGCTGGAGAAGGAACAGCAAGCTCTAACTGATGTGTCTGAGAGGGGCTGGAGAAGGAACAGCAAGCGCTAACTGATGTGTCTGAGAGGGGCTGGAGAAGGAACAGCAAGCTCTAACTGATATGTCTGAGAGGGGCTGGAGAAGGAACTGCAAGCTCTAATTGATGTGTCTGAGAGGGGCTGGAGAAGGAACAGCAAGCTCTAATTGATGTGTCTGAGAGGGGCTGGAGAAGGAACAGCAAGCTCTAATTGTAGTGTCTGAGAGGGGCTGGAGAAGGAACAGCAAGCTCTAACTGATGTGTCTGAGAGGGGCTGGAGAAGGAACAGCAAGCTCTAACTGATGTGTCTGAGAGGGGCTGGAGAAGGAACAGCAAGCTCTAACTGATGTGTCTGAGAGGGGCTGGAGAAGGAACAGCAAGCTCTAATTGATGTGTCTGAGAGGGGCTGGAAGGAACAGCAAGCTCTAATTGATGTGTCTGAGAGGGGCTTGAGAAGGAACAGCAAGCTCTAATTGATGTGTCTGAGAGGGGCTGGAGAAGGAACAGCAAGCTCTAATTGATGTGTCTGAGAGGGGCTGGAGAAGGAACAGCAAGCTCTAATTGATGTGTCTGAGAGGGGCTGGAGAAGGAACAGCAAGCTCTAATTGATGTGTCTGAGAGGGGCTGGAGAAGGAACAGGAGGCTCTAACTGATGTGTCTGAGAGGGGCTGGAGAAGGAACAGCAAGCTCTAACTGATGTGTCTGAGAGGGGCTGGAGAAGGAACAGCAAGCTCTAACTGATGTGTCTGAGAGGGGCTGGAGAAGGAACAGCAAGCGCTAACTGATGTGTCTGAGAGGGGCTGGAGAAGGAACAGCAAGCTCTAACTGATATGTCTGAGAGGGGCTGGAGAAGGAACTGCAAGCTCTAATTGATGTGTCTGAGAGGGGCTGGAGAAGGAACAGCAAGCTCTAATTGATGTGTCTGAGAGGGGCTGGAGAAGGAACAGCAAGCTCTATGTGATGTGTCTGAGAGGGGCTGGAGAAGGAACAGCAAGCTCTAATTGATGTGTCTGAGAGGGGCTGGAGAAGGAACAGCAAGCTCTAATTGATGTGTCTGAGAGGGGCTGGAGAAGGAACAGCAAGCTCTAATTGATGTGTCTGAGAGGGGCTGGAGAAGGAACAGCAAGCTCTAACTGATGTGTCTGAGAGGGGCTGGAGAAGGAACAGCAAGCTCTGAGGTGTCTGAGAGGGGCTGGAGAAGGAACAGCAAGCTCTAATTGATGTGTCTGAGAGGGGCTGGAAGGAACAGCAAGCTCTAATTGATGTGTCTGAGAGGGGCTGGAGAAGGAACAGCAAGCATTAACTGATGTGTCTGAGAGGGGCTGGAGAAGGAACAGCAAGCTCTAATTGATGTGTCTGAGAGGGGCTTGAGAAGGAACAGCAAGCTCTAATTGATGTGTCTGAGAGGAGCTGGAGTAGGAACAGCAAGCTCTAATTGATGTGTCTGAGAGGGGCTGGAGAATGAACAGCAAGCTCTAATTGATGTGTCTGAGAGGGGCTGGAGAAGGAACAGCAAGCTCTAATTGATGTGTCTGAGAGGGGCTGGAGATGGAACAGCAACCTCTAATTGATGTGTCTGAGAGGGGCTGGAGAAGGAACAGCAAGCTCTAATTGATGTGTCTGAGAGGGGCTGGAGAAGGAACAGCAAGCTCTAATTGATGTGTCTGAGAGGGGCTGGAGAAGGAACAGCAAGCTTTAACTGATGTGTCTGAGAGGGGCTGGAGAAGGAACAGCAAGCTCTACCTGATGTGTCTGAGAGGGGCTGGAGAAGGAACAGCAAGCTCTAACTGATGTGTCTGAGAGGGGCTGGAGAAGGAACAGCAAGCTCTAACTGATGTGTCTGATAGGGGCTGGAGAAGGAACAGCAAGCTCTAACTGATGTGTCTGAGAGGGGCTGGAGAAGGAACAGCAAGCTCTAATTGATGTGTCTGAGAGGGGCTGGAGAAGGAACTGCAAGCTCTAATTGATGTGTCTGAGAGGGGCTGGAGAAGGAACAGCAAGCTCTAATTGATGTGTCTGAGAGGGGCTTGAGAAGGAACAGCAAGCTCTAATTGATGTGTCTGAGAGGGGTTTGAGAAGGAACAGCAAGCTCTAATTGATGTGTCTGAGAGGGGCTTGAGAAGGAACAGCAAGCTCTAATTGATGTGTCTGAGAGGGGCTGGAGAAGGAACAGCAAGCTCTAATTGATGTGTCTGAGAGGGGCTGGAGAAGGAACAGCAAGCTCTAATTGATGTGTCTGAGAGGGGCTGGAGAAGGAACAGCAAGCTCTAATTGATGTGTCTGAGAGGGGCTGGAGAAGGAACAGGAGGCTCTAACTGATGTGTCTGAGAGGGGCTGGAGAAGGAACAGCAAGCTCTAACTGATGTGTCTGAGAGGGGCTGGAGAAGGAACAGCAAGCTCTAACTGATGTGTCTGAGAGGGGCTGGAGAAGGAACAGCAAGCGCTAACTGATGTGTCTGAGAGGGGCTGGAGAAGGAACAGCAAGCTCTAACTGATATGTCTGAGAGGGGCTGGAGAAGGAACTGCAAGCTCTAATTGATGTGTCTGAGAGGGGCTGGAGAAGGAACAGCAAGCTCTAATTGATGTGTCTGAGAGGGGCTGGAGAAGGAACAGCAAGCTCTAATTGTAGTGTCTGAGAGGGGCTGGAGAAGGAACAGCAAGCTCTAACTGATGTGTCTGAGAGGGGCTGGAGAAGGAACAGCAAGCTCTAACTGATGTGTCTGAGAGGGGCTGGAGAAGGAACAGCAAGCTCTAACTGATGTGTCTGAGAGGGGCTGGAGAAGGAACAGCAAGCTCTAATTGATGTGTCTGAGAGGGGCTGGAAGGAACAGCAAGCTCTAATTGATGTGTCTGAGAGGGGCTTGAGAAGGAACAGCAAGCTCTAATTGATGTGTCTGAGAGGGGCTGGAGAAGGAACAGCAAGCTCTAATTGATGTGTCTGAGAGGGGCTGGAGAAGGAACAGCAAGCTCTAATTGATGTGTCTGAGAGGGGCTGGAGAAGGAACAGCAAGCTCTAATTGATGTGTCTGAGAGGGGCTGGAGAAGGAACAGGAGGCTCTAACTGATGTGTCTGAGAGGGGCTGGAGAAGGAACAGCAAGCTCTAACTGATGTGTCTGAGAGGGGCTGGAGAAGGAACAGCAAGCTCTAACTGATGTGTCTGAGAGGGGCTGGAGAAGGAACAGCAAGCGCTAACTGATGTGTCTGAGAGGGGCTGGAGAAGGAACAGCAAGCTCTAACTGATATGTCTGAGAGGGGCTGGAGAAGGAACTGCAAGCTCTAATTGATGTGTCTGAGAGGGGCTGGAGAAGGAACAGCAAGCTCTAATTGATGTGTCTGAGAGGGGCTGGAGAAGGAACAGCAAGCTCTAATTGTAGTGTCTGAGAGGGGCTGGAGAAGGAACAGCAAGCTCTAACTGATGTGTCTGAGAGGGGCTGGAGAAGGAACAGCAAGCTCTAACTGATGTGTCTGAGAGGGGCTGGAGAAGGAACAGCAAGCTCTAACTGATGTGTCTGAGAGGGGCTGGAGAAGGAACAGCAAGCTCTAATTGATGTGTCTGAGAGGGGCTGGAAGGAACAGCAAGCTCTAATTGATGTGTCTGAGAGGGGCTGGAGAAGGAACAGCAAGCTCTAACTGATGTGTCTGAGAGGGGCTGGAGAAGGAACAGCAAGCTCTAATTGATGTGTCTGAGAGGGGCTTGAGAAGGAACAGCAAGCTCTAATTGATGTGTCTGAGAGGGGCTGGAGAAGGAACAGCAAGCTCTAATTGATGTGTCTGAGAGGGGCTGGAGAAGGAACAGCAAGCTCTAATTGATGTGTCTGAGAGGGGCTGGAGTAGGAACAGCAAGCTCTAATTGATGTGTCTGAGAGAGGCGGGAGAAGGAACAGCAAGCTCTAACTGATGTGTCTGAGAGGGGCTGGAGAAGGAACAGCAAGCTCTAACTGATGTGTCTGAGAGGGGCTGGAGAAGGAACAGCAAGCTCTAACTGATGTGTCTGAGAGGGGCTGGAGAAGGAACAGCAAGCTCTAATTGATGTGTCTGAGAGGGGCTGGAGAAGGAACAGCAAGCTCTAACTGATGTGTCTGAGAGGGGCTGGAGAAGGAACAGCAAGCTCTAACTGATGTGTCTGAGAGGGGCTGGAGAAGGAACAGCAAGATCTAATTGATGTGTCTGAGAGTGGCTGGAGAAGGAACAGCAAGCTCTAACTGATGTGTCTGAGAGGGGCTGGAGAAGGAACAGCAAGCTCTAACTGATGTGTCTGAGAGGGGCTGTAGAAGGAACAGCAAGCTCTAACTGATGTGTCTGAGAGGGGCTGGAAGGAACAGCAAGCTCTAATTGATGTGTCTGAGAGGGGCTGGAGAAGGAACAGCAAGCTCTAACTGATGTGTCTGAGAGGGGCTGGAGAAGGAACAGCAAGCTCTAATTGATGTGTCTGAGAGGGGCTTGAGAAGGAACAGCAAGCTCTAATTGATGTGTCTGAGAGGGGCTGGAGAAGGAACAGCAAGATCTAACTGATGTGTCTGAGAGGGGCTGGAGAAGGAACAGCAAGCTCTAACTGATGTGTCTGAGAGGGGCTGGAGAAGGAACAGCAAGCTCTAACTGATGTGTCTGAGAGGGGCTGGAGAAGGAACAGCAAGCGCTAACTGATGTGTCTGAGAGGGGCTGGAGAAGGAACAGCAAGCTCTATGTGATGTGTCTGAGAGGGGCTGGAGAAGGAACAGCAAGCTCTAATTGATGTGTCTGAGAGGGGCTGGAGAAGGAACAGCAAGCTCTAATTGATGTGTCTGAGAGGGGCTGGAGAAGGAACAGCAAGCTCTAATTGATGTGTCTGAGAGGGGCTGGAGAAGGAACAGCAAGCTCTAACTGATGTGTCTGAGAGGGGCTGGAGAAGGAACAGCAAGCTCTGAGGTGTCTGAGAGGGGCTGGAGAAGGAACAGCAAGCTCTAATTGATGTGTCTGAGAGGGGCTGGAAGGAACAGCAAGCTCTAATTGATGTGTCTGAGAGGGGCTGGAGAAGGAACAGCAAGCATTAACTGATGTGTCTGAGAGGGGCTGGAGAAGGAACAGCAAGCTCTAATTGATGTGTCTGAGAGGGGCTTGAGAAGGAACAGCAAGCTCTAATTGATGTGTCTGAGAGGAGCTGGAGTAGGAACAGCAAGCTCTAATTGATGTGTCTGAGAGGGGCTGGAGAATGAACAGCAAGCTCTAATTGATGTGTCTGAGAGGGGCTGGAGAAGGAACAGCAAGCTCTAATTGATGTGTCTGAGAGGGGCTGGAGATGGAACAGCAACCTCTAATTGATGTGTCTGAGAGGGGCTGGAGAAGGAACAGCAAGCTCTAATTGATGTGTCTGAGAGGGGCTGGAGAAGGAACAGCAAGCTCTAATTGATGTGTCTGAGAGGGGCTGGAGAAGGAACAGCAAGCTTTAACTGATGTGTCTGAGAGGGGCTGGAGAAGGAACAGCAAGCTCTACCTGATGTGTCTGAGAGGGGCTGGAGAAGGAACAGCAAGCTCTAACTGATGTGTCTGAGAGGGGCTGGAGAAGGAACAGCAAGCTCTAACTGATGTGTCTGATAGGGGCTGGAGAAGGAACAGCAAGCTCTAACTGATGTGTCTGAGAGGGGCTGGAGAAGGAACAGCAAGCTCTAATTGATGTGTCTGAGAGGGGCTGGAGAAGGAACTGCAAGCTCTAATTGATGTGTCTGAGAGGGGCTGGAGAAGGAACAGCAAGCTCTAATTGATGTGTCTGAGAGGGGCTTGAGAAGGAACAGCAAGCTCTAATTGATGTGTCTGAGAGGGGTTTGAGAAGGAACAGCAAGCTCTAATTGATGTGTCTGAGAGGGGCTTGAGAAGGAACAGCAAGCTCTAATTGATGTGTCTGAGAGGGGCTGGAGAAGGAACAGCAAGCTCTAATTGATGTGTCTGAGAGGGGCTGGAGAAGGAACAGCAAGCTCTAATTGATGTGTCTGAGAGGGGCTGGAGAAGGAACAGCAAGCTCTAATTGATGTGTCTGAGAGGGGCTGGAGAAGGAACAGGAGGCTCTAACTGATGTGTCTGAGAGGGGCTGGAGAAGGAACAGCAAGCTCTAACTGATGTGTCTGAGAGGGGCTGGAGAAGGAACAGCAAGCTCTAACTGATGTGTCTGAGAGGGGCTGGAGAAGGAACAGCAAGCGCTAACTGATGTGTCTGAGAGGGGCTGGAGAAGGAACAGCAAGCTCTAACTGATATGTCTGAGAGGGGCTGGAGAAGGAACTGCAAGCTCTAATTGATGTGTCTGAGAGGGGCTGGAGAAGGAACAGCAAGCTCTAATTGATGTGTCTGAGAGGGGCTGGAGAAGGAACAGCAAGCTCTAATTGTAGTGTCTGAGAGGGGCTGGAGAAGGAACAGCAAGCTCTAACTGATGTGTCTGAGAGGGGCTGGAGAAGGAACAGCAAGCTCTAACTGATGTGTCTGAGAGGGGCTGGAGAAGGAACAGCAAGCTCTAACTGATGTGTCTGAGAGGGGCTGGAGAAGGAACAGCAAGCTCTAATTGATGTGTCTGAGAGGGGCTGGAAGGAACAGCAAGCTCTAATTGATGTGTCTGAGAGGGGCTGGAGAAGGAACAGCAAGCTCTAACTGATGTGTCTGAGAGGGGCTGGAGAAGGAACAGCAAGCTCTAATTGATGTGTCTGAGAGGGGCTTGAGAAGGAACAGCAAGCTCTAATTGATGTGTCTGAGAGGGGCTGGAGAAGGAACAGCAAGCTCTAATTGATGTGTCTGAGAGGGGCTGGAGAGGAACAGCAAGCTCTAATTGATGTGTCTGAGAGGGGCTGGAGTAGGAACAGCAAGCTCTAATTGATGTGTCTGAGAGAGGCGGGAGAAGGAACAGCAAGCTCTAACTGATGTGTCTGAGAGGGGCTGGAGAAGGAACAGCAAGCTCTAACTGATGTGTCTGAGAGGGGCTGGAGAAGGAACAGCAAGCTCTAACTGATGTGTCTGAGAGGGGCTGGAGAAGGAACAGCAAGCTCTAATTGATGTGTCTGAGAGGGGCTGGAGAAGGAACAGCAAGCTCTAATTGATGTGTCTGAGAGGGGCTGGAGAAGGAACAGCAAGCTCTAATTGATGTGTCTGAGAGGGGCTGGAGAAGGAACAGCAAGCTCTAATTGATGTGTCTGAGAGAGGCGGGAGAAGGAACAGCAAGCTCTAATTGATGTGTCTGAGAGGGGCTGGAGAAGGAACAGCAAGCTCTAATTGATGTGTCTGAGAGGGGCTGGAGAAGGAACAGCAAGCTCTAATTGATGTGTCTGAGAGGGGCTGGAGAAGGAACAGCAAGCTCTAATTGATGTGTCTGAGAGGGGCTGGAGAAGGAACAGCAAGCTCTAATTGATGTGTCTGAGAGGGGCTTGAGAAGGAACAGCAAGCTCTAATTGATGTGTCTGAGAGGGGCTAGAGAAGGAACAGCAAGCTCTAACTGATGTGTCTGAGAGGGGCTGGAGAAGGAACAGCAAGCGCTAACTGATGTGTCTGAGAGGGGCTGGAGAAGGAACAGCAAGCTATAACTGATGTGTCTGAGAGGGGCTGGAGAAGGAACAGCAAGCTCTAATTGATGTGTCTGAGAGGGGCTGGAGAAGGAACAGCAAGCTCTAATTGATGTGTCTGAGAGGGGCTGGAGAAGGAACAGCAAGCTCTAATTGATGTGTCTGAGAGGGGCTGGAGAAGGAACAGCAAGCTCTAACTGATGTGTCTGAGAGGGGCTGGAGAAGGAACAGCAAGCTCTAACTGATGTGTCTGAGAGGGGCTGGAGAAGGAACAGCAAGCTCTAACTGATGTGTCTGAGAGGGGCTGGAAGGAACAGCAAGCTCTAATTGATGTGTCTGAGAGGGGCTGGAGAAGGAACAGCAAGCTCTAACTGATGTGTCTGAGAGGGGCTGGAGAAGGAACAGCAAGCTCTAATTGATGTGTCTGAGAGGGGCTTGAGAAGGAACAGCAAGCTCTAATTGATGTGTCTGAGAGGGGCTGGAGAAGGAACAGCAAGCTCTAATTGATGTGTCTGAGAGGGGCTGGAGAAGGAACAGCAAGCTCTAATTGATGTGTCTGAGAGGGGCTGGAGAAGGAACAGCAAGCACTAATTGATGTCTGAGAGGGGCTGGAGAAGGAACAGCAAGCTCTAATTGATGTGTCTGAGAGAGGCGGGAGAAGGAAAAGCAAGCTCTAATTGATGTGTCTGAGAGGGGCTGGAGAAGGAACAGCAAGCTCTAATTGATGTGTCTGAGAGGGGCTGGAAGGAACAGCAAGCTCTAATTGATGTGTCTGAGAGGGGCTGGAGAAGGAACAGCAAGCTCTAACTGATGTGTCTGAGAGGGGCTGGAGAAGGAACAGCAAGCTCTAATTGATGTGTCTGAGAGGGGCTGGAGAAGGAACAGCAAGCTCTAACTGATGTGTCTGAGAGGGGCTGGAGTAGGAACAGCAAGCTCTAATTGATGTTTTAAGAGAGGGGCTTGAGAAGGAACAGCAAGCTCTAATTGATGTGTCTGAGAGGGGCTTGAGAAGGAACAGCAAGCTCTAATTGATGTGTCTGAGAGGGGCTGGAGAAGGAACAGCAAGCTCTAATTGATGTGTCTGAGAGGGGCTGGAGAAGGAACAGCAAGCTCTAATTGATGTGTCTGAGAGGGGCTTGAGAAGGAACAGCAAGCTCTAATTGATGTGTCTGAGAGGGGCTTGAGAAGGAACAGCAAGCTCTAATTGATGTGTCTGAGAGGGGCTTGAGAAGGAACAGCAAGCTCTAATTGATGTGTCTGAGAGGGGCTGGAGAAGGAACAGCAAGCTCTAATTGATGTGTCTGAGAGGGGCTGGAGAAGGAACAGCAAGCTCTAATTGATGTGTCTGAGAGGGGCTGGAGAAGGAACAGCAAGCTCTAATTGATGTGTCTGAGAGGGGCTGGAGAAGGAACAGCAAGCTCTAACTGATGTGTCTGAGAGGGGCTGGAGAAGGAACAGCAAGCTCTAACTGATGTGTCTGAGAGGGGCTGGAGAAGGAACAGCAAGCTCTAACTGATGTGTCTGAGAGGGGCTGGAGAAGGAACAGCAAGCGCTAACTGATGTTTCTGAGAGGGGCAGGAGAAGGAACAGCAAGCTCTAACTGATGTGTCTGAGAGGGGCTGGAGAAGGAACAGCAAGCTCTAATTGATGTGCCTGAGAGGGGCTGGAGAAGGAACAGCAAGCTCTAATTGATGTGTCTGAGAGGGGCTGGAGAAGGAACAGCAAGCTCTAATTGATGTGTCTGAGAGGGGCTGGAGAAGGAACAGCAAGCTCTAACTGATGTGTCTGAGAGGGGCTGGAGAAGGAACAGCAAGCTCTAACTGATGTGTCTGAGAGGGGCTGGAGAAGGAACAGCAAGCTCTAACTGATGTGTCTGAGAGGGGCTGGAAGGAACAGCAAGCTCTAATTGATGTGTCTGAGAGGGGCTGGAGAAGGAACAGCAAGCTCTAACTGATGTGTCTGAGAGGGGCTGGAGAAGGAACAGCAAGCTCTAATTGATGTGTCTGAGAGGGGCTTGAGAAGGAACAGCAAGCTCTAATTGATGTGTCTGAGAGGGGCTGGAGAAGGAACAGCAAGCTCTAATTGATGTGTCTGAGAGGGGCTGGAGAAGGAACAGCAAGCTCTAATTGATGTGTCTGAGAGGGGCTGGAGAAGGAACAGCAAGCTCTAATTGATGTGTCTGAGAGGGGCTGGAGAAGGAACAGCAAGCTCTAACTGATGTGTCTGAGAGGGGCTGGAAGGAACAGCAAGCTCTAATTGATGTGTCTGAGAGGGGCTTGAGAAGGAACAGCAAGCTCTAATTGATGTGTCTGAGAGGGGCTGGAGAAGGAACAGCAAGCTCTAATTGATGTGTCTGAGAGGGGCTGGAGAAGGAACAGCAAGCTCTAATTGATGTGTCTGAGAGGGGCTGGAGAAGGAACAGCAAGCACTAATTGATGTGTCTGAGAGGGGCTGGAAAAGGAACAGCAAGCTCTAATTGATGTGTCTGAGAGAGGCGGGAGAAGGAACAGCAAGCTCTAATTGATGTGTCTGAGAGGGGCTGGAGAAGGAACAGCAAGCTCTAACTGATGTGTCTGAGAGGGGCTGGAGAAGGAACAGCAAGCTCTAACTGATGTGTCTGAGAGGGGCTGGAAGGAACAGCAAGCTCTAATTGATGTGTCTGAGAGGGGCTGGAGAAGGAACAGCAAGCTCTAACTGATGTGTCTGAGAGGGGCTGGAGAAGGAACAGCAAGCTCTAATTGATGTGTCTGAGAGGGGCTTGAGAAGGAACAGCAAGCTCTAATTGATGTGTCTGAGAGGGGCTGGAGAAGGAACAGCAAGCTCTAATTGATGTGTCTGAGAGGGGCTGGAGAAGGAACAGCAAGCTCTAATTGATGTGTCTGAGAGGGGCTGGAGAAGGAACAGCAAGCACTAATTGATGTGTCTGAGAGGGGCTGGAAAAGGAACAGCAAGCTCTAATTGATGTGTCTGAGAGAGGCGGGAGAAGGAACAGCAAGCTCTAATTGATGTGTCTGAGAGGGGCTGGAGAAGGAACAGCAAGCTCTAATTGATGTGTCTGAGAGGGGCTGGAGAAGGAACAGCAAGCTCTAATTGATGTGTCTGAGAGGGGCTGGAGAAGGAACAGCAAGCTCTAACTGATGTGTCTGAGAGGGGCTGGAGAAGGAACAGCAAGCTCTAATTGATGTGTCTGAGAGGGGCTGGAGAAGGAACAGCAAGCTCTAATTGATGTGTCTGAGAGGGGCTGGAGAAGGAACAGCAAGCTCTAATTGATGTGTCTGAGAGGGGCTGGAGAAGGAACAGCAAGCTCTAATTGATGTGTCTGAGAGGGGCTGGAGAAGGAACAGCAAGCTCTAATTGATGTGTCTGAGAGGGGCTGGAGAAGGAACAGCAAGCTCTAATTGATGTGTCTGAGAGGGGCTGGAGAAGGAACAGCAAGCTCTAATTGATGTGTCTGAGAGGGGCTGGAGAAGGAACAGCAAGCTCTAATTGATGTGTCTGAGAGGGGCTGGAGAAGGAACAGCAAGCTCTAATTGATGTGTCTGAGAGGGGCTGGAGAAGGAACAGCAAGCTCTAACTGATGTGTCTGAGAGGGGCTGGAGAAGGAACAGCAAGCTCTAATTGATGTGTCTGAGAGGGGCTGGAGAAGGAACAGCAAGCTCTAACTGATGTGTCTGAGAGGGGCTGGAGAAGGAACAGCAAGCTCTAATTGATGTGTCTGAGAGGGGCTGGAGAAGGAACAGCAAGCTCTAATTGATGTGTCTGAGAGGGGCTGGAGAAGGAACAGCAAGCTCTAATTGATGTGTCTGAGAGGGGCTGGAGAAGGAACAGCAAGCTCTAATTGATGTGTCTGAGAGGGGCTGGAGAAGGAACAGCAAGCTCTAATTGATGTGTCTGAGAGGGGCTGGAGAAGGAACAGCAAGCTCTAATTGATGTGTCTGAGAGGGGCTGGAGAAGGAACAGCAAGCTCTAATTGATGTGTCTGAGAGGGGCTGGAGAAGGAACAGCAAGCTCTAATTGATGTGTCTGAGAGGGGCTGGAGAAGGAACAGCAAGCTCTAATTGATGTGTCTGAGAGGGGCTGGAGAAGGAACAGCAAGCTCTAATTGATGTGTCTGAGAGGGGCTGGAGAAGGAACAGCAAGCTCTAATTGATGTGTCTGAGAGGGGCTGGAGAAGGAACAGCAAGCTCTAACTGATGTGTCTGAGAGGGGCTGGAGAAGGAACAGCAAGCTCTAACTGATGTGTCTGAGAGGGGCTGGAGAAGGAACAGCAAGCTCTAACTGATGTGTCTGAGAGGGGCTGGAGAAGGAACAGCAAGCTCTAATTGATGTTTCTGAGAGGGGCTGGAGAAGGAACAGCAAGCTCTAACTGATGTGTCTGAGAGGGGCTGGAGAAGGAACAGCAAGCTCTAATTGATGTGTCTGAGAGGGGCTGGAGAAGGAACAGCAAGCTCTAATTGATGTGTCTGAGAGGGGCTGGAGAAGGAACAGCAAGCTCTAATTGATGTGTCTGAGAGGGGCTGGAGAAGGAACAGCAAGCTCTAACTGATGTGTCTGAGAGGGGCTGGAGAAGGAACAGCAAGCTCTAACTGATGTGTCTGAGAGGGGCTGGAGAAGGAACAGCAAGCTCTAACTGATGTGTCTGAGAGGGGCTGGAGAAGGAACAGCAAGCTCTAATTGATGTGTCTGAGAGGGGCTGGAGAAGGAACAGCAAGCTCTAACTGATGTGTCTGAGAGGGGCTGGAGAAGGAACAGCAAGCTCTAATTGATGTGTCTGAGAGGGGCTGGAGAAGGAACAGCAAGCTCTAATTGATGTGTCTGAGAGGGGCTGGAGAAGGAACAGCAAGCTCTAATTGATGTGTCTGAGAGGGGCTGGAGAAGGAACAGCAAGCTCTAATTGATGTGTCTGAGAGGGGCTGGAGAAGGAACAGCAAGCTCTAATTGATGTGTCTGAGAGGGGCTGGAGAAGGAACAGCAAGCTCTAACTGATGTGTCTGAGAGGGGCTGGAGAGGAACAGCAAGCTCTAATTGATGTGTCTGAGAGGGGCTGGAGAAGGAACAGCAAGCTCTAATTGATGTGTCTGAGAGGGGCTGGAGAAGGAACAGCAAGCTCTAATTGATGTGTCTGAGAGGGGCTGGAGAAGGAACAGCAAGCTCTAATTGATGTGTCTGAGAGGGGCTGGAGAAGGAACAGCAAGCTCTAATTGATGTGTCTGAGAGGGGCTGGAGAAGGAACAGCAAGCTCTAATTGATGTGTCTGAGAGGGGCTGGAGAAGGAACAGCAAGCTCTAATTGATGTGTCTGAGAGGGGCTGGAGAAGGAACAGCAAGCTCTAACTGATGTGTCTGAGAGGGGCTGGAGAAGGAACAGCAAGCTCTAACTGATGTGTCTGAGAGGGGCTGGAAGGAACAGCAAGCTCTAATTGATGTGTCTGAGAGGGGCTGGAGAAGGAACAGCAAGCTCTAACTGATGTGTCTGAGAGGGGCTGGAGAAGGAACAGCAAGCTCTAATTGATGTGTCTGAGAGGGGCTTGAGAAGGAACAGCAAGCTCTAATTGATGTGTCTGAGAGGGGCTGGAGAAGGAACAGCAAGCTCTAATTGATGTGTCTGAGAGGGGCTGGAGAAGGAACAGCAAGCTCTAATTGATGTGTCTGAGAGGGGCTGGAGAAGGAACAGCAAGCACTAATTGATGTGTCTGAGAGGGGCTGGAGAAGGAACAGCAAGCTCTAATTGATGTGTCTGAGAGAGGCGGGAGAAGGAACAGCAAGCTCTAATTGATGTGTCTGAGAGGGGCTGGAGAAGGAACAGCAAGCTCTAATTGATGTGTCTGAGAGGGGCTGGAGAAGGAACAGCAAGCTCTAACTGATGTGTCTGAGAGGGGCTGGAGATAGGAACAGCAAGCTCTAATTGATGTGTCTGAGAGGGGCTGGAGAAGGAACAGCAAGCTCTAATTGATGTGTCTGAGAGGGGCTGGAGAAGGAACAGCAAGCTCTAATTGATGTGTCTGAGAGGGGCTGGAGAAGGAACAGCAAGCTCTAATTGATGTGTCTGAGAGGGGCTGGAGAAGGAACAGCAAGCTCTAATTGATGTGTCTGAGAGGGGCTGGAGAAGGAACAGCAAGCTCTAATTGATGTGTCTGAGAGGGGCTGGAGAAGGAACAGCAAGCTCTAATTGATGTGTCTGAGAGGGGCTGGAGAAGGAACAGCAAGCTCTAATTGATGTGTCTGAGAGGGGCTGGAGAAGGAACAGCAAGCTCTAATTGATGTGTCTGAGAGGGGCTGGAGAAGGAACAGCAAGCTCTAATTGATGTGTCTGAGAGGGGCTGGAGAAGGAACAGCAAGCTCTAATTGATGTGTCTGAGAGGGGCTGGAGAAGGAACAGCAAGCTCTAACTGATGTGTCTGAGAGGGGCTGGAGAAGGAACAGCAAGCTCTAACTGATGTGTCTGAGAGGGGCTGGAGAAGGAACAGCAAGCTCTAACTGATGTGTCTGAGAGGGGCTGGAGAAGGAACAGCAAGCGCTAACTGATGTTTCTGAGAGGGGCAGGAGAAGGAACAGCAAGCTCTAACTGATGTGTCTGAGAGGGGCTGGAGAAGGAACAGCAAGCTCTAATTGATGTGCCTGAGAGGGGCTGGAGAAGGAACAGCAAGCTCTAATTGATGTGTCTGAGAGGGGCTGGAGAAGGAACAGCAAGCTCTAATTGATGTGTCTGAGAGGGGCTGGAGAAGGAACAGCAAGCTCTAACTGATGTGTCTGAGAGGGGCTGGAGAAGGAACAGCAAGCTCTAACTGATGTGTCTGAGAGGGGCTGGAGAAGGAACAGCAAGCTCTAACTGATGTGTCTGAGAGGGGCTGGAAGGAACAGCAAGCTCTAATTGATGTGTCTGAGAGGGGCTGGAGAAGGAACAGCAAGCTCTAACTGATGTGTCTGAGAGGGGCTGGAGAAGGAACAGCAAGCTCTAATTGATGTGTCTGAGAGGGGCTTGAGAAGGAACAGCAAGCTCTAATTGATGTGTCTGAGAGGGGCTGGAGAAGGAACAGCAAGCTCTAATTGATGTGTCTGAGAGGGGCTGGAGAAGGAACAGCAAGCTCTAATTGATGTGTCTGAGAGGGGCTGGAGAAGGAACAGCAAGCTCTAATTGATGTGTCTGAGAGGGGCTGGAGAAGGAACAGCAAGCTCTAACTGATGTGTCTGAGAGGGGCTGGAAGGAACAGCAAGCTCTAATTGATGTGTCTGAGAGGGGCTTGAGAAGGAACAGCAAGCTCTAATTGATGTGTCTGAGAGGGGCTGGAGAAGGAACAGCAAGCTCTAATTGATGTGTCTGAGAGGGGCTGGAGAAGGAACAGCAAGCTCTAATTGATGTGTCTGAGAGGGGCTGGAGAAGGAACAGCAAGCACTAATTGATGTGTCTGAGAGGGGCTGGAAAAGGAACAGCAAGCTCTAATTGATGTGTCTGAGAGAGGCGGGAGAAGGAACAGCAAGCTCTAATTGATGTGTCTGAGAGGGGCTGGAGAAGGAACAGCAAGCTCTAACTGATGTGTCTGAGAGGGGCTGGAGAAGGAACAGCAAGCTCTAACTGATGTGTCTGAGAGGGGCTGGAAGGAACAGCAAGCTCTAATTGATGTGTCTGAGAGGGGCTGGAGAAGGAACAGCAAGCTCTAACTGATGTGTCTGAGAGGGGCTGGAGAAGGAACAGCAAGCTCTAATTGATGTGTCTGAGAGGGGCTTGAGAAGGAACAGCAAGCTCTAATTGATGTGTCTGAGAGGGGCTGGAGAAGGAACAGCAAGCTCTAATTGATGTGTCTGAGAGGGGCTGGAGAAGGAACAGCAAGCTCTAATTGATGTGTCTGAGAGGGGCTGGAGAAGGAACAGCAAGCACTAATTGATGTGTCTGAGAGGGGCTGGAAAAGGAACAGCAAGCTCTAATTGATGTGTCTGAGAGAGGCGGGAGAAGGAACAGCAAGCTCTAATTGATGTGTCTGAGAGGGGCTGGAGAAGGAACAGCAAGCTCTAATTGATGTGTCTGAGAGGGGCTGGAAGGAACAGCAAGCTCTAATTGATGTGTCTGAGAGGGGCTGGAGAAGGAACAGCAAGCTCTAATTGATGTGTCTGAGAGGGGCTGGAGAAGGAACAGCAAGCTCTAATTGATGTGTCTGAGAGGGGCTGGAGAAGGAACAGCAAGCTCTAACTGATGTGTCTGAGAGGGGCTGGAGAAGGAACAGCAAGCTCTAACTGATGTGTCTGAGAGGGGCTGGAGAAGGAACAGCAAGCTCTAATTGATGTGTCTGAGAGGGGCTTGAGAAGGAACAGCAAGATCTAATTGATGTGTCTGAGAGGGGCTGGAGAAGGAACAGCAAGCTCTAATTGATGTGTCTGAGAGGGGCTGGAGAAGGAACAGCAAGCTCTAATTGATGTGTCTGAGAGGGGCTGGAGAAGGAACAGCAAGCACTAATTGATGTGTCTGAGAGGGGCTGGAGAAGGAACAGCAAGCTCTAATTGATGTGTCTGAGAGAGGCGGGAGAAGGAACAGCAAGCTCTAATTGATGTGTCTGAGAGGGGCTGGAGAAGGAACAGCAAGCTCTAATTGATGTGTCTGAGAGGGGCTGGAAGGAACAGCAAGCTCTAATTGATGTGTCTGAGAGGGGCTGGAGAAGGAACAGCAAGCTCTAACTGATGTGTCTGAGAGGGGCTGGAGAAGGAACAGCAAGCTCTAATTGATGTGTCTGAGAGGGGCTGGAGAAGGAACAGCAAGCTCTAACTGATGTGTCTGAGAGGGGCTGGAGAAGGAACAGCAAGCTCTAATTGATGTTTTAAAGAGAGGGGCTTGAGAAGGAACAGCAAGCTCTAATTGATGTGTCTGAGAGGGGCTGGAGAAGGAACAGCAAGCTCTAATTGATGTGTCTGAGAGGGGCTGGAGAAGGAACAGCAAGCTCTAATTGATGTGTCTGAGAGGGGCTGGAGAAGGAACAGCAAGCTCTAATTGATGTGTCTGAGAGGGGCTGGAAGGAACAGCAAGCTCTAATTGATGTGTCTGAGAGAGGCGGGAGAAGGAACAGCAAGCTCTAATTGATGTGTCTGAGAGGGGCTGGAGAAGGAACAGCAAGCTCTAATTGATGTGTCTGAGAGGGGCTGGAGAAGGAACAGCAAGCTCTAACTGATGTGTCTGAGAGGGGCTGGAGATGGAACAGCAAGCTCTAATTGATGTGTCTGAGAGGGGCTGGAGAAGGAACAGCAAGCTCTAATTGATGTGTCTGAGAGGGGCTGGAGAAGGAACAGCAAGCTCTAATTGATGTGTCTGAGAGGGGCTGGAGAGGAACAGCAAGCTCTAACTGATGTGTCTGAGAGGGGCTGGAGATGGAACAGCAAGCTCTAATTGATGTGTCTGAGAGGGGCTGGAGAAGGAACAGCAAGCTCTAATTGATGTGTCTGAGAGGGGCTGGAGAAGGAACAGCAAGCTCTAATTGATGTGTCTGAGAGGGGCTGGAGCTGGAACAGCAAGCTCTAATTGATGTGTCTGAGAGGGGCTGGAGAAGGAACAGCAAGCTCTAATTGATGTGTCTGAGAGGGGCTGGAGAAGGAACAGCAAGCTCTAATTGATGTGTCTGAGAGGGGCTGGAGAAGGAACAGCAAGCTCTAATTGATGTGTCTGACAGGGGCTGGAGAAGGAACAGCAAGCTCTAACTGATGTGTCTGAGAGGGGCTGGAGAAGGAACAGCAAGCTCTAATTGATGTTTTAAAGAGAGGGGCTTGAGAAGGAACAGCAAGCTCTAATTGATGTGTCTGAGAGGGGCTGGAGAAGGAACAGCAAGCTCTAATTGATGTGTCTGAGAGGGGCTGGAGAAGGAACAGCAAGCTCTAATTGATGTGTCTGAGAGGGGCTGGAGAAGGAACAGCAAGCTCTAATTGATGTGTCTGAGAGGGGCTGGAAGGAACAGCAAGCTCTAATTGATGTGTCTGAGAGAGGCGGGAGAAGGAACAGCAAGCTCTAATTGATGTGTCTGAGAGGGGCTGGAGAAGGAACAGCAAGCTCTAATTGATGTGTCTGAGAGGGGCTGGAGAAGGAACAGCAAGCTCTAACTGATGTGTCTGAGAGGGGCTGGAGATGGAACAGCAAGCTCTAATTGATGTGTCTGAGAGGGGCTGGAGAAGGAACAGCAAGCTCTAATTGATGTGTCTGAGAGGGGCTGGAGAAGGAACAGCAAGCTCTAATTGATGTGTCTGAGAGGGGCTGGAGAAGGAACAGCAAGCTCTAACTGATGTGTCTGAGAGGGGCTGGAGATGGAACAGCAAGCTCTAATTGATGTGTCTGAGAGGGGCTGGAGAAGGAACAGCAAGCTCTAATTGATGTGTCTGAGAGGGGCTGGAGAAGGAACAGCAAGCTCTAATTGATGTGTCTGAGAGGGGCTGGAGCTGGAACAGCAAGCTCTAATTGATGTGTCTGAGAGGGGCTGGAGAAGGAACAGCAAGCTCTAATTGATGTGTCTGAGAGGGGCTGGAGAAGGAACAGCAAGCTCTAATTGATGTGTCTGAGAGGGGCTGGAGAAGGAACAGCAAGCTCTAATTGATGTGTCTGACAGGGGCTGGAGAAGGAACAGCAAGCTCTAACTGATGTGTCTGAGAGGGGCTGGAGAAGGAACAGCAAGCTCTAACTGATGTGTCTGAGAGGGGCTGGAGAAGGAACAGCAAGCTCTAACTGATGTGTCTGAGAGGGGCTGGAGAAGGAACAGCAAGCTCTAACTGATGTGTCTGAGAGGGGCTGGAAGGAACAGCAAGCTCTAATTGATGTGTCTGAGAGGGGCTGGAGAAGGAACAGCAAGCTCTAATTGATGTGTCTGAGAGGGGCTGGAGAAGGAACAGCAAGCTCTAATTGATGTGTCTGAGAGGGGCTGGAGAAGGAACAGCAAGCTCTAACTGATGTGTCTGAGAGGGGCTGGAGATGGAACAGCAAGCTCTAATTGATGTGTCTGAGAGGGGCTGGAGAAGGAACAGCAAGCTCTAATTGATGTGTCTGAGAGGGGCTGGAGAAGGAACAGCAAGCTCTAATTGATGTGTCTGAGAGGGGCTGGAGAAGGAACAGCAAGCTCTAATTGATGTGTCTGAGAGGGGCTTGAGAAGGAACAGCAAGCTCTAATTGATGTGTCTGAGAGGGGCTGGAGAAGGAACAGCAAGCTCTAATTGATGTGTCTGAGAGGGGCTGGAGAAGGAACAGCAAGCTCTAATTGATGTGTCTGAGAGGGGCTGGAGAAGGAACAGCAAGCTCTAATTGATGTGTCTGAGAGGGGCTGGAGAAGGAACAGCAAGCTCTAACTGATGTGTCTGAGAGGGGCTGGAAGGAACAGCAAGCTCTAATTGATGTGTCTGAGAGGGGCTTGAGAAGGAACAGCAAGCTCTAATTGATGTGTCTGAGAGGGGCTGGAGAAGGAACAGCAAGCTCTAATTGATGTGTCTGAGAGGGGCTGGAGAAGGAACAGCAAGCTCTAATTGATGTGTCTGAGAGGGGCTGGAGAAGGAACAGCAAGCACTAATTGATGTGTCTGAGAGGGGCTGGAAAAGGAACAGCAAGCTCTAATTGATGTGTCTGAGAGAGGCGGGAGAAGGAACAGCAAGCTCTAATTGATGTGTCTGAGAGGGGCTGGAGAAGGAACAGCAAGCTCTAACTGATGTGTCTGAGAGGGGCTGGAGAAGGAACAGCAAGCTCTAACTGATGTGTCTGAGAGGGGCTGGAAGGAACAGCAAGCTCTAATTGATGTGTCTGAGAGGGGCTGGAGAAGGAACAGCAAGCTCTAACTGATGTGTCTGAGAGGGGCTGGAGAAGGAACAGCAAGCTCTAATTGATGTGTCTGAGAGGGGCTTGAGAAGGAACAGCAAGCTCTAATTGATGTGTCTGAGAGGGGCTGGAGAAGGAACAGCAAGCTCTAATTGATGTGTCTGAGAGGGGCTGGAGAAGGAACAGCAAGCTCTAATTGATGTGTCTGAGAGGGGCTGGAGAAGGAACAGCAAGCACTAATTGATGTGTCTGAGAGGGGCTGGAAAAGGAACAGCAAGCTCTAATTGATGTGTCTGAGAGAGGCGGGAGAAGGAACAGCAAGCTCTAATTGATGTGTCTGAGAGGGGCTGGAAGGAACAGCAAGCTCTAATTGATGTGTCTGAGAGGGGCTGGAGAAGGAACAGCAAGCTCTAATTGATGTGTCTGAGAGGGGCTGGAGAAGGAACAGCAAGCTCTAATTGATGTGTCTGAGAGGGGCTGGAGAAGGAACAGCAAGCTCTAACTGATGTGTCTGAGAGGGGCTGGAGAAGGAACAGCAAGCTCTAACTGATGTGTCTGAGAGGGGCTGGAGAAGGAACAGCAAGCTCTAATTGATGTGTCTGAGAGGGGCTTGAGAAGGAACAGCAAGATCTAATTGATGTGTCTGAGAGGGGCTGGAGAAGGAACAGCAAGCTCTAATTGATGTGTCTGAGAGGGGCTGGAGAAGGAACAGCAAGCTCTAATTGATGTGTCTGAGAGGGGCTGGAGAAGGAACAGCAAGCACTAATTGATGTGTCTGAGAGGGGCTGGAGAAGGAACAGCAAGCTCTAATTGATGTGTCTGAGAGAGGCGGGAGAAGGAACAGCAAGCTCTAATTGATGTGTCTGAGAGGGGCTGGAGAAGGAACAGCAAGCTCTAATTGATGTGTCTGAGAGGGGCTGGAAGGAACAGCAAGCTCTAATTGATGTGTCTGAGAGGGGCTGGAGAAGGAACAGCAAGCTCTAACTGATGTGTCTGAGAGGGGCTGGAGAAGGAACAGCAAGCTCTAATTGATGTGTCTGAGAGGGGCTGGAGAAGGAACAGCAAGCTCTAACTGATGTGTCTGAGAGGGGCTGGAGAAGGAACAGCAAGCTCTAATTGATGTTTTAAAGAGAGGGGCTTGAGAAGGAACAGCAAGCTCTAATTGATGTGTCTGAGAGGGGCTGGAGTAGGAACAGCAAGCTCTAATTGATGTGTCTGAGAGGGGCTGGAGAAGGAACAGCAAGCTCTAATTGATGTGTCTGAGAGGGGCTGGAGAAGGAACAGCAAGCTCTAATTGATGTGTCTGAGAGGGGCTGGAAGGAACAGCAAGCTCTAATTGATGTGTCTGAGAGAGGCGGGAGAAGGAACAGCAAGCTCTAATTGATGTGTCTGAGAGGGGCTGGAGAAGGAACAGCAAGCTCTAATTGATGTGTCTGAGAGGGGCTGGAGAAGGAACAGCAAGCTCTAACTGATGTGTCTGAGAGGGGCTGGAGATGGAACAGCAAGCTCTAATTGATGTGTCTGAGAGGGGCTGGAGAAGGAACAGCAAGCTCTAATTGATGTGTCTGAGAGGGGCTGGAGAAGGAACAGCAAGCTCTAATTGATGTGTCTGAGAGGGGCTGGAGAAGGAACAGCAAGCTCTAACTGATGTGTCTGAGAGGGGCTGGAGATGGAACAGCAAGCTCTAATTGATGTGTCTGAGAGGGGCTGGAGAAGGAACAGCAAGCTCTAATTGATGTGTCTGAGAGGGGCTGGAGAAGGAACAGCAAGCTCTAATTGATGTGTCTGAGAGGGGCTGGAGCTGGAACAGCAAGCTCTAATTGATGTGTCTGAGAGGGGCTGGAGAAGGAACAGCAAGCTCTAATTGATGTGTCTGAGAGGGGCTGGAGAAGGAACAGCAAGCTCTAATTGATGTGTCTGAGAGGGGCTGGAGAAGGAACAGCAAGCTCTAATTGATGTGTCTGACAGGGGCTGGAGAAGGAACAGCAAGCTCTAACTGATGTGTCTGAGAGGGGCTGGAGAAGGAACAGCAAGCTCTAACTGATGTGTCTGAGAGGGGCTGGAGAAGGAACAGCAAGCTCTAACTGATGTGTCTGAGAGGGGCTGGAGAAGGAACAGCAAGCTCTAACTGATGTGTCTGAGAGGGGCTGGAGAAGGAACAGCAAGCTCTAACTGATGTGTCTGAGAGGGGCTGGAGAAGGAACAGCAAGCTCTAATTGATGTGTCTGAGAGGGGCTGGAAGGAACAGCAAGCTCTAATTGATGTGTCTGAGAGGGGCTGGAGAAGGAACAGCAAGCTCTAACTGATGTGTCTGAGAGGGGCTGGAGAAGGAACAGCAAGCTCTAATTGATGTGTCTGAGAGGGGCTGGAGAAGGAACAGCAAGCTCTAATTGATGTGTCTGAGAGGGGCTGGAGAAGGAACAGCAAGCTCTAATTGATGTGTCTGAGAGGGGCTGGAGAAGGAACAGCAAGCTCTAATTGATGTGTCTGAGAGG
Organism: Salmo salar; assembly: GCF_965601325.2. Taxonomy (NCBI): domain Eukaryota; kingdom Metazoa; phylum Chordata; class Actinopteri; order Salmoniformes; family Salmonidae; genus Salmo; species Salmo salar. The sequence goes on from NC_138316.1 coordinate 38,273,049, forward strand.
GGCTGGAGAAGGAACAGCAAGCTCTAATTGATGTGTCTGAGAGGGGCTGGAGAATGAACAGCAAGCTCTAATTGATGTGTCTGAGAGGGGCTGGAGAAGGAACAGCAAGCTCTAATTGATGTGTCTGAGAGGGGCTGGAGAAGGAACAGCAAGCTCTAACTGATGTGTCTGAGAGGGGCTGGAGAAGGAACAGCAAGCTCTAACTGATGTGTCTGAGAGGGGCTGGAAGGTACAGCAAGCTCTAATTGATGTGTCTGAGAGGGGCTGGAGAAGGAACAGCAAGCTCTAACTGATGTGTCTGAGAGGGGCTGGAGAAGGAACAGCAAGCTCTAATTGATGTGTCTGAGAGGGGCTTGAGAAGGAACAGCAAGCTCTAATTGATGTGTCTGAGAGGGGCTGGAGAAGGAACAGCAAGCTCTAATTGATGTGTCTGAGAGGGGCTGGAGAAGGAACAGCAAGCTCTAACTGATGTGTCTGACAGGGGCTGGAGAAGGAACAGCAAGCTCTAACTGATGTGTCTGAGAGGGGCTGGAGAAGGAACAGCAAGCTCTAACTGATGTGTCTGAGAGGGGCTGGAGAAGGAACAGCAAGCTCTAACTGATGTGTCTGAGAGGGGCTGGAGAAGGAACAGCAAGCTCTAACTGATGTGTCTGAGAGGGGCTGGAGAAGGAACAGCAAGCTCTAATTGATGTGTCTGAGAGGGGCTGGAGAAGGAACAGCAAGCTCTAACTGATGTGTCTGAGAGGGGCTGGAGAAGGAACAGCAAGCTCTAATTGATGTGTCTGAGAGGGGCTGGAAGGAACAGCAAGCTCTAATTGATGTGTCTGAGAGGGGCTGGAGAAGGAACAGCAAGCTCTAACTGATGTGTCTGAGAGGGGCTGGAGAAGGAACAGCAAGCTCTAATTGATGTGTCTGAGAGGGGCTGGAGAAGGAACAGCAAGCTCTAATTGATGTGTCTGAGAGGGGCTGGAGAAGGAACAGCAAGCTCTAATTGATGTGTCTGAGAGGGGCTGGAGAAGGAACAGCAAGCTCTAATTGATGTGTCTGAGAGGGGCTGGAGAAGGAACAGCAAGCTCTAATTGATGTGTCTGAGAGGGGCTGGAGAATGAACAGCAAGCTCTAATTGATGTGTCTGAGAGGGGCTGGAGAAGGAACAGCAAGCTCTAATTGATGTGTCTGAGAGGGGCTGGAGAAGGAACAGCAAGCTCTAACTGATGTGTCTGAGAGGGGCTGGAAGGAACAGCAAGCTCTAATTGATGTGTCTGAGAGGGGCTGGAGAAGGAACAGCAAGCTCTAACTGATGTGTCTGAGAGGGGCTGGAGAAGGAACAGCAAGCTCTAATTGATGTGTCTGAGAGGGGCTTGAGAAGGAACAGCAAGCTCTAATTGATGTGTCTGAGAGGGGCTGGAGAAGGAACAGCAAGCTCTAATTGATGTGTCTGAGAGGGGCTGGAGAAGGAACAGCAAGCTCTAATTGATGTGTCTGAGAGGGGCTGGAGAAGGAACAGCAAGCACTAATTGATGTGTCTGAGAGGGGCTGGAGAAGAAACAGCAAGCTCTAATTGATGTGTCTGAGAGAGGCGGGAGAAGGAACAGCAAGCTCTAATTGATGTGTCTGAGAGGGGCTGGAGAAGGAACAGCAAGCTCTAATTGATGTGTCTGAGAGGGGCTGGAAGGAACAGCAAGCTCTAATTGATGTGTCTGAGAGGGGCTGGAGAAGGAACAGCAAGCTCTAACTGATGTGTCTGAGAGGGGCTGGAGAAGGAACAGCAAGCTCTAATTGATGTGTCTGAGAGGGGCTGGAGAAGGAACAGCAAGCTCTAACTGATGTGTCTGAGAGGGGCTGGAGAAGGAACAGCAAGCTCTAATTGATGTTTTAAAGAGAGGGGCTTGAGAAGGAACAGCAAGCTCTAATTGATGTGTCTGAGAGGGGCTGGAGAAGGAACAGCAAGCTCTAATTGATGTGTCTGAGAGGGGCTGGAGAAGGAACAGCAAGCTCTAATTGATGTGTCTGAGAGGGGCTGGAGAAGGAACAGCAAGCTCTAATTGATGTGTCTGAGAGGGGCTGGAAGGAACAGCAAGCTCTAATTGATGTGTCTGAGAGAGGCGGGAGAAGGAACAGCAAGCTCTAATTGATGTGTCTGAGAGGGGCTGGAGAAGGAACAGCAAGCTCTAATTGATGTGTCTGAGAGGGGCTGGAGAAGGAACAGCAAGCTCTAACTGATGTGTCTGAGAGGGGCTGGAGATGGAACAGCAAGCTCTAACTGATGTGTCTGAGAGGGGCTGGAGAAGGAACAGCAAGCTCTAACTGATGTGTCTGAGAGGGGCAGAAGAAGGAACAGCAAGCTCTAACTGATGTGTCTGAGAGGGGCTGGAGAAGGAACAGCAAGCTCTAACTGATGTGTCTGAGAGGGGCTGGAGAAGGAACAGCAAGCTCTAACTGATGTGTCTGAGAGGGGCTGGAGAAGGAACAGCAAGCTCTAATTGATGTGTCTGAGAGGGGCTGGAAGGAACAGCAAGCTCTAATTGATGTGTCTGAGAGGGGCTGGAGAAGGAACAGCAAGCTCTAACTGATGTGTCTGAGAGGGGCTGGAGAAGGAACAGCAAGCTCTAATTGATGTGTCTGAGAGGGGCTGGAGAAGGAACAGCAAGCTCTAATTGATGTGTCTGAGAGGGGCTGGAGAAGGAACAGCAAGCTCTAATTGATGTGTCTGAGAGGGGCTGGAGAAGGAACAGCAAGCTCTAATTGATGTGTCTGAGAGGGGCTGGAGAAGGAACAGCAAGCTCTAATTGATGTGTCTGAGAGGGGCTGGAGAATGAACAGCAAGCTCTAATTGATGTGTCTGAGAGGGGCTGGAGAAGGAACAGCAAGCTCTAATTGATGTGTCTGAGAGGGGCTGGAGAAGGAACAGCAAGCTCTAACTGATGTGTCTGAGAGGGGCTGGAGAAGGAACAGCAAGCTCTAACTGATGTGTCTGAGAGGGGCTGGAGAAGGAACAGCAAGCTCTAACTGATGTGTCTGAGAGGGGCTGGAGAAGGAACAGCAAGCTCTAACTGATCAGTCTGAGAGGGGCTGGAGAAGGAACAGCAAGCTCTAACTGATGTGTCTGAGAGGGGCTGGAGAAGGAACAGCAAGCTCTAACTGATGTGTCTGAGAGGGGCTGGAGAAGGAACAGCAAGCTCTAACTGATGTGTCTGAGAGGGGCTGGAGAAGGAACAGCGAGCTCTAATTGATGTGTCTGAGAGGGGCTGGAGAAGGAACAGCAAGCTCTAATTGATGTGTCTGAGAGGGGCTGGAGAAGGAACAGCAAGCTCTAATTGATGTGTCTGAGAGGGGCTGGAGAAGGAACAGCAAGCTCTAATTGATGTGTCTGAGAGGGGCTGGAGAAGGAACAGCAAGCTCTAATTGATGTGTCTGAGAGGGGCTGGAGAAGGAACAGCAAGCTCTAATTGATGTGTCTGAGAGGGGCTGGAGAAGGAACAGCAAGCTCTAATTGATGTGTCTGAGAGGGGCTGGAGAAGGAACAGCAAGCTCTAATTGATGTGTCTGAGAGGGGCTGGAGAAGGAACAGCAAGCTCTAACTGATGTGTCTGAGAGGGGCTGGAGAAGGAACAGCAAGCTCTAACTGATGTGTCTGAGAGGGGCTGGAGAAGGAACAGCAAGCTCTAACTGATGTGTCTGAGAGGGGCTTGAGAAGGAACAGCAAGCGCTAACTGATGTGTCTGAGAGGGGCTGGAGAAGGAACAGCAAGCTCTAACTGATGTGTCTGAGAGGGGCTGGAGAAGGAACAGCAAGCTCTAATTGATGTGTCTGAGAGGGGCTGGAGAAGGAACAGCAAGCTCTAATTGATGTGTCTGAGAGGGGCTGGAGAAGGAACAGCAAGCTCTAATTGATGTGTCTGAGAGGGGCTGAAGAAGGAACAGCAAGCTCTAACTGATGTGTCTGAGAGGGGCTGGAGAAGGAACAGCAAGCTCTAACTGATGTCTCTGAGAGGGGCTGGAGAAGGAACAGCAAGCTCCAATTGATGTGTCTGAGAGGGGCTGGAAGGAACAGCAAGCTCTAATTGATGTGTCTGAGAGGGGCTGGAGAAGGAACAGCAAGCTCTAACTGATGTGTCTGAGAGGGGCTGGAGAAGGAACAGCAAGCTCTAATTGATGTGTCTGAGAGGGGCTTGAGAAGGAACAGCAAGCTCTAATTGATGTGTCTGAGAGGGGCTGGAGAAGGAACAGCAAGCTCTAATTGATGTGTCTGAGAGGGGCTGGAGAAGGAACAGCAAGCTCTAATTGATGTGTCTGAGAGGGGCTGGAGAAGGAACAGCAAGCTCTAATTGATGTGTCTGAGAGGGGCTGGAGAAGGAACAGCAAGCTCTAATTGATGTGTCTGAGAGAGGCGGGAGAAGGAACAGCAAGCTCTAATTGATGTGTCTGAGAGGGGCTGGAGAAGGAACAGCAAGCTCTAATTGATGTGTCTGAGAGGGGCTGGAGAAGGAACAGCAAGCTCTAACTGATGTGTCTGAGAGGGGCTGGAGATGGAACAGCAAGCTCTAATTGATGTGTCTGAGAGGGGCTGGAGAAGGAACAGCAAGCTCTAATTGATGTGTCTGAGAGGGGCTGGAGAAGGAACAGCAAGCTCTAATTGATGTGTCTGAGAGGGGCTGGAGATGGAACAGCAAGCTCTAATTGATGTGTCTGAGAGGGGCTGGAGAAGGAACAGCAAGCTCTAACTGATGTGTCTGAGAGGGGATGGAGAAGGAACTGCAAGCTCTAACTGATGTGTCTGAGAGGGGCTGGAGAAGGAACAGCAAGCTCTAACTGATGTGTCTGAGCGGGGCTGGAGAAGGAACAGCAAGCTCTAATTGATGTGTCTGAGAGGGGCTGGAGAAGGAACAGCAAGCTCTAATTGATGTGTCTGAGAGGGGCTTGAGAAGGAACAGCAAGCTCTAATTGATGTGTCTGAGAGGGGCTTGAGAAGGAACAGCAAGCTCTAATTGATGTGTCTGAGAGGGGCTGGAGAAGGAACAGCAAGCTCTAATTGATGTGTCTGAGAGGGGCTGGAGAAGGAACAGGAAGCTCTAACTGATGTGTCTGAGAGGGGCTGGAGAAGGAACAGCAAGCTCTAACTGATGTGTCTGAGAGGGGCTGGAGAAGGAACAGCAAGCTCTAATTTATGTGTCTGAGAGGGGCTGGAAGAAACAGCAAGCTCTAATTGATGTGTCTGAGAGGGGCTGGAGAAGGAACAGCAAGCTCTAACTGATGTGTCTGAGAGGGGCTGGAGTAGGAACAACAAGCTCTAATTGATGTGTCTGAGAGGGGCTTGAGAAGGAACAGCAAGCTCTAATTGATGTGTCTGAGAGGGGCTGGAGAAGGAACAGCAAGCTCTAATTGATGTGTCTGAGAGGGGCTGGAGAAGGAACAGCAAGCTCTAATTGATGTGTCTGAGAGGGGCTGGAGAAGGAACAGCAAGCTCTAATTGATGTGTCTGAGAGGGGCTGGAGAAGGAACAGCAAGCTCTAATTGATGTAACTGAGAGGGGCTGGAGAAGGAACAGCAAGCTCTAATTGATGTGTCTGAGAGGGGCTGGAGAAGGAACAGCAAGCTCTAACTGATGTGTCTGAGAGGGGCTGGAGAAGGAACAGCAAGCTCTAACTGATGTGTCTGAGAGGGGCTGGAGAAGGAACAGCAAGCTCTAATTGATGTGTCTGAGAGGGGCTGGAGAAGGAACAGCAAGCTCTAACTGATGTGTCTGAGAGGGGCTTGAGAAGGAACAGCAAGCTCTAATTGATGTGTCTGAGAGGGGCTGGAGAAGGAACAGCAAGCTCTAATTGATGTGTCTGAGAGGGGCTGGAGAAGGAACAGCAAGCTCTAACTGATGTGTCTGAGAGGGGATGGAGAAGGAACAGCAAGCTCTAACTGATGTGTCTGAGAGGGGCTGGAGAAGGAACAGCAAGCTCTAACTGATGTGTCTGAGCGGGGCTGGAGAAGGAACAGCAAGCTCTAATTGATGTGTCTGAGAGGGGCTGGAGAAGGAACAGCAAGCTCTAATTGATGTGTCTGAGAGGGGCTTGAGAAGGAACAGCAAGCTCTAATTGATGTGTCTGAGAGGGGCTTGAGAAGGAACAGCAAGCTCTAATTGATGTGTCTGAGAGGGGCTGGAGAAGGAACAGCAAGCTCTAATTGATGTGTCTGAGAGGGGCTGGAGAAGGAACAGGAAGCTCTAACTGATGTGTCTGAGAGGGGCTGGAGAAGGAACAGCAAGCTCTAACTGATGTGTCTGAGAGGGGCTGGAGAAGGAACAGCAAGCTCTAATTTATGTGTCTGAGAGGGGCTGGAAGAAACAGCAAGCTCTAATTGATGTGTCTGAGAGGGGCTGGAGAAGGAACAGCAAGCTCTAACTGATGTGTCTGAGAGGGGCTGGAGTAGGAACAACAAGCTCTAATTGATGTGTCTGAGAGGGGCTTGAGAAGGAACAGCAAGCTCTAATTGATGTGTCTGAGAGGGGCTGGAGAAGGAACAGCAAGCTCTAATTGATGTGTCTGAGAGGGGCTGGAGAAGGAACAGCAAGCTCTAATTGATGTGTCTGAGAGGGGCTGGAGAAGGAACAGCAAGCTCTAATTGATGTGTCTGAGAGGGGCTGGAGAAGGAACAGCAAGCTCTAATTGATGTAACTGAGAGGGGCTGGAGAAGGAACAGCAAGCTCTAATTGATGTGTCTGAGAGGGGCTGGAGAAGGAACAGCAAGCTCTAACTGATGTGTCTGAGAGGGGCTGGAGAAGGAACAGCAAGCTCTAACTGATGTGTCTGAGAGGGGCTGGAGAAGGAACAGCAAGCTCTAATTGATGTGTCTGAGAGGGGCTGGAGAAGGAACAGCAAGCTCTAACTGATGTGTCTGAGAGGGGCTTGAGAAGGAACAGCAAGCTCTAATTGATGTGTCTGAGAGGGGCTGGAGAAGGAACAGCAAGCTCTAATTGATGTGTCTGAGAGGGGCTTGAGAAGGAACAGCAAGCTCTAATTGATGTGTCTGAGAGGGGCTTGAGAAGGAACAGCAAGCTCTAATTGATGTGTCTGAGAGGGGCTGGAGAAGGAACAGCAAGCTCTAACTGATGTGTCTGAGAGGGGCTGGAGAAGGAACAGCAAGCTCTAATTGATGTGTCTGAGAGGGGCTTGAGAAGGAACAGCAAGCTCTAATTGATGTGTCTGAGAGGGGCTTGAGAAGGAACAGCAAGCTCTAATTGATGTGTCTGAGAGGGGCTGGAGAAGGAACAGCAAGCTCTAATTGATGTGTCTGAGAGGGGCTGGAGAAGGAACAGCAAGCTCTAATTGATGTGTCTGAGAGGGGCTGGAGAAGGAACAGCAAGCTCTAACTGATGTGTCTGAGAGGGGCTGGAGAAGGAACAGCAAGCTCTAATTGATGTGTCTGAGAGGGGCTGGAGAAGGAACAGCAAGCTCTAATTGATGTGTCTGAGAGGGGCTGGAGAAGGAACAGCAAGCTCTAATTGATGTGTCTGAGAGGGGCTGGAGAAGGAACAGCAAGCTCTAACTGATGTGTCTGAGAGGGGCTGGAGAAGGAACAGCAAGCTCTAACTGATGTGTCTGAGAGGGGCTGGAGAAGGAACAGCAAGCTCTAATTGATGTGTCTGAGAGGGGCTGGGAAGGAACAGCAAGCTCTAATTGATGTGTCTGAGAGGGGCTGGAGAAGGAACAGCAAGCTCTAACTGATGTGTCTGAGAGGGGCTGGAGAAGGAACAGCAAGCTCTAATTGATGTGTCTGAGAGGGGCTTGAGAAGGAACAGCAAGCTCTAATTGATGTGTCTGAGAGGGGCTGGAGAAGGAACAGCAAGCTCTAATTGATGTGTCTGAGAGGGGCTGGAGAAGGAACAGCAAGCTCTAATTGATGTGTCTGAGAGGGGCTGGAGAAGGAACAGCAAGCTCTAATTGATGTGTCTGAGAGGGGCTGGAGAAGGAACAGCAAGCTCTAATTGATGTGTCTGAGAGGGGCTGGAGAAGGAACAGCAAGCTCTAATTGATGTGTCTGAGAGGGGCTTGAGAAGGAACAGCAAGCTCTAACTGATGTGTCTGAGAGGGGCTGGAGAAGGAACAGCAAGCTCTAACTGATGTGTCTGAGAGGGGCTGGAGAAGGAACAGCAAGCTCTAATTGATGTGTCTGAGAGGGGCTGGAGAAGGAACAGCAAGCTCTAACTGATGTGTCTGAGAGGGGCTGGAGAAGGAACAGCAAGCTCTAATTGATGTGTCTGAGAGGGGCTGGAGAAGGAACAGCAAGCTCTAATTGATGTGTCTGAGAGGGGCTTGAGAAGGAACAGCAAGCTCTAATTGATGTGTCTGAGAGGGGCTTGAGAAGGAACAGCAAGCTCTAATTGATGTGTCTGAGAGGGGCTGGAGAAGGAACAGCAAGCTCTAATTGATGTGTCTGAGAGGGGCTGGAGAAGGAACAGCAAGCTCTAATTGATGTGTCTGAGAGGGGCTGGAGAAGGAACAGCAAGCTCTAATTGATGTGTCTGAGAGGGGCTGGAGAAGGAACAGCAAGCTCTAACTGATGTGTCTGAGAGGGGCTGGAGAAGGAACAGCAAGCTCTAACTGATGTGTCTGAGAGGGGCTGGAGAAGGAACAGCAAGCTCTAATTGATGTGTCTGAGAGGGGCTGGAGAAGGAACAGCAAGCTCTAACTGATGTGTCTGAGAGGGGCTTGAGAAGGAACAGCAAGCTCTAATTGATGTGTCTGAGAGGGGCTTGAGAAGGAACAGCAAGCTCTAATTGATGTGTCTGAGAGGGGCTGGAGAAGGAACAGCAAGCTCTAATTGATGTGTCTGAGAGGGGCTGGAGAAGGAACAGGAAGCTCTAACTGATGTGTCTGAGAGGGGCTGGAGAAGGAACAGCAAGCTCTAACTGATGTGTCTGAGAGGGGCTGGAGAAGGAACAGCAAGCTCTAATTGATGTGTCTGAGAGGGGCTGAGAAGGAACAGCAAGCTCTAATTGATGTGTCTGAGAGGGGCTGGAGAAGGAACAGCAAGCTCTAACTGATGTGTCTGAGAGGGGCTGGAGAAGGAACAGCAAGCTCTAATTGATGTGTCTGAGAGGGGCTTGAGAAGGAACAGCAAGCTCTAATTGATGTGTCTGAGAGGGGCTGGAGAAGGAACAGCAAGCTCTAATTGATGTGTCTGAGAGGGGCTGGAGAAGGAACAGCAAGCTCTAATTGATGTGTCTGAGAGGGGCTGGAGAAGGAACAGCAAGCTCTAATTGATGTGTCTGAGAGGGGCTGGAGAAGGAACAGCAAGCTCTAATTGATGTGTCTGAGAGGGGCTGGAGAAGGAACAGCAAGCTCTAACTGATGTGTCTGAGAGGGGCTGGAGAAGGAACAGCAAGCTCTAACTGATGTGTCTGAGAGGGGCTGGAGAAGGAACAGCAAGCTCTAATTGATGTGTCTGAGAGGGGCTGGAGAAGGAACAGCAAGCTCTAACTGATGTGTCTGAGAGGGGCTGGAGAAGGAACAGCAAGCTCTAATTGATGTGTCTGAGAGGGGCTGGAGAAGGAACAGCAAGCTCTAATTGATGTGTCTGAGAGGGGCTTGAGAAGGAACAGCAAGCTCTAATTGATGTGTCTGAGAGGGGCTTGAGAAGGAACAGCAAGCTCTAATTGATGTGTCTGAGAGGGGCTGGAGAAGGAACAGCAAGCTCTAATTGATGTGTCTGAGAGGGGCTGGAGAAGGAACAGCAAGCTCTAATTGATGTGTCTGAGAGGGGCTGGAGAAGGAACAGCAAGCTCTAACTGATGTGTCTGAGAGGGGCTGGAGAAGGAACAGCAAGCTCTAATTGATGTGTCTGAGAGGGGCTGGAGAAGGAACAGCAAGCTCTAATTGATGTGTCTGAGAGGGGCTTGAGAAGGAACAGCAAGCTCTAACTGATGTGTCTGAGAGGGGCTGGAGAAGGAACAGCAAGCTCTAATTGATGTGTCTGAGAGGGGCTGGAGAAGGAACAGCAAGCTCTAATTGATGTGTCTGAGAGGGGCTGGAGAAGGAACAGGAAGCTCTAACTGATGTGTCTGAGAGGGGCTGGAGAAGGAACAGCAAGCTCTAACTGATGTGTCTGAGAGGGGCTGGAGAAGGAACAGCAAGCTCTAATTGATGTGTCTGAGAGGGGCTGGAAGGAACAGCAAGCTCTAATTGATGTGTCTGAGAGGGGCTGGAGAAGGAACAGCAAGCTCTAACTGATGTGTCTGAGAGGGGCTGGAGAAGGAACAACAAGCTCTAATTGATGTGTCTGAGAGGGGCTTGAGAAGGAACAGCAAGCTCTAATTGATGTGTCTGAGAGGGGCTGGAGAAGGAACAGCAAGCTCTAATTGATGTGTCTGAGAGGGGCTGGAGAAGGAACAGCAAGCTCTAATTGATGTGTCTGAGAGGGGCTGGAGAAGGAACAGCAAGCTCTAATTGATGTGTCTGAGAGGGGCTGGAGAAGGAACAGCAAGCTCTAATTGATGTAACTGAGAGGGGCTGGAGAAGGAACAGCAAGCTCTAATTGATGTGTCTGAGAGGGGCTGGAGAAGGAACAGCAAGCTCTAACTGATGTGTCTGAGAGGGGCTGGAGAAGGAACAGCAAGCTCTAATTGATGTGTCTGAGAGGGGCTGGAGAAGGAACAGCAAGCTCTAATTGATGTGTCTGAGAGGGGCTGGAGAAGGAACAGCAAGCTCTAACTGATGTGTCTGAGAGGGGCTTGAGAAGGAACAGCAAGCTCTAATTGATGTGTCTGAGAGGGGCTGGAGAAGGAACAGCAAGCTCTAATTGATGTGTCTGAGAGGGGCTTGAGAAGGAACAGCAAGCTCTAATTGATGTGTCTGAGAGGGGCTTGAGAAGGAACAGCAAGCTCTAATTGATGTGTCTGAGAGGGGCTGGAGAAGGAACAGCAAGCTCTAACTGATGTGTCTGAGAGGGGCTGGAGAAGGAACAGCAAGCTCTAATTGATGTGTCTGAGAGGGGCTGGATGGAACAGCAAGCTCTAATTGATGTGTCTGAGAAGGGCTGGAGAAGGAACAGCAAGCTCTAACTGATGTGTCTGAGAGGGGCTGGAGAAGGAACAACAAGCTCTAATTGATGTGTCTGAGAGGGGCTTGAGAAGGAACAGCAAGCTCTAATTGATGTGTCTGAGAGGGGCTGGAGAAGGAACAGCAAGCTCTAATTGATGTGTCTGAGAGGGGCTGGAGAAGGAACAGCAAGCTCTAATTGATGTGTCTGAGAGGGGCTGGAGAAGGAACAACAAGCTCTAATTGATGTGTCTGAGAGGGGCTTGAGAAGGAACAGCAAGCTCTAATTGATGTGTCTGAGAGGGGCTGGAGAAGGAACAGCAAGCTCTAATTGATGTGTCTGAGAGGGGCTTGAGAAGGAACAGCAAGCTCTAATTGATGTGTCTGAGAGGGGCTTGAGAAGGAACAGCAAGCTCTAATTGATGTGTCTGAGAGGGGCTGGAGAAGGAACAGCAAGCTCTAACTGATGTGTCTGAGAGGGGCTGGAGAAGGAACAGCAAGCTCTAATTGATGTGTCTGAGAGGGGCTGGATGGAACAGCAAGCTCTAATTGATGTGTCTGAGAAGGGCTGGAGAAGGAACAGCAAGCTCTAACTGATGTGTCTGAGAGGGGCTGGAGAAGGAACAACAAGCTCTAATTGATGTGTCTGAGAGGGGCTTGAGAAGGAACAGCAAGCTCTAATTGATGTGTCTGAGAGGGGCTGGAGAAGGAACAGCAAGCTCTAATTGATGTGTCTGAGAGGGGCTGGAGAAGGAACAGCAAGCTCTAATTGATGTGTCTGAGAGGGGCTGGAGAAGGAACAGCAAGCTCTAACTGATGTGTCTGAGAGGGGCTGGTGAAGGAACAGCAAGCTCTAACTGATGTGTCTGAGAGGGGCAGGAGAAGGAACAGCAAGCTCTAATTGATGTGTCTGAGAGGAGCTGGAGAAGGAACAGCAAGATCTAACTGATGTGTCTGAGAGGGGCTTGAGAAGGAACAGCAAGCTCTAATTGATGTGTCTGAGAGGGGCTGGAGAAGGAACAGCAAGCTCTAATTGATGTGTCTGAGAGGGGCTTGAGAAGGAACAGCAAGCTCTAATTGATGTGTCTGAGAGGGGCTGGAGAAGGAACAGCAAGCTCTAATTGATGTGTCTGAGAGGGGCTGGAGAAGGAACAGCAAGCTCTAACTGATTTGTCTGAGAGGGGCTGGTGAAGGAACAGCAAGCTCTAACTGATGTGTCTGAGAGGGGCTGGAGAAGGAACAGCAAGCTCTAATTGATGTGTCTGAGAGGAGCTGGAGAAGGAAAAGCAAGATCTAACTGATGTGTCTGAGAGGGGCTTGAGAAGGAACAGCAAGCTCTAATTGATGTGTCTGAGAGGGGCTTGAGAAGGAACAGCAAGCTCTAATTGATGTGTCTGAGAGGGGCTGGAGAAGGAACAGCAAGCTCTAATTGATGTGTCTGAGAGGGGCTGGAGAAGGAACAGGAAGCATTAACTGATGTGTCTGAGAAGGGCTGGAGAAGGAACAGCAAGCTCTAACTGATGTGTCTGAGAGGGGCTGGAGAAGGAACAGCAAGCTCTAATTGATGTGTCTGAGAGGGGCTGGAAGGAACAGCAAGCTCTAATTGATGTGTCTGAGAGGGGCTGGAGAAGGAACAGCAAGCTCTAACTGATGTGTCTGAGAGGGGCTGGAGAAGGAACAACAAGCTCTAATTGATGTGTCTGAGAGGGGCTTGAGAAGGAACAGCAAGCTCTAATTGATGTGTCTGAGAGGGGCTGGAGAAGGAACAGCAAGCTCTAATTGATGTGTCTGAGAGGGGCTGGAGAAGGAACAGCAAGCTCTAATTGATGTGTCTGAGAGGGGCTGGAGAAGGAACAGCAAGCTCTAATTGATGTGTCTGAGAGGGGCTGGAGAAGGAACAGCAAGCTCTAATTGATGTAACTGAGAGGGGCTGGAGAAGGAACAGCAAGCTCTAATTGATGTGTCTGAGAGGGGCTTGAGAAGGAACAGCAAGCTCTAACTGATGTGTCTGAGAGGGGCTGGAGAAGGAACAGCAAGCTCTAACTGATGTGTCTGAGAGGGGCTGGAGAAGGAACAGCAAGCTCTAATTGATGTGTCTGAGAGGGGCTGGAGAAGGAACAGCAAGCTCTAACTGATGTGTCTGAGAGGGGCTTGAGAAGGAACAGCAAGCTCTAATTGATGTGTCTGAGAGGGGCTGGAGAAGGAACAGCAAGCTCTAATTGATGTGTCTGAGAGGGGCTTGAGAAGGAACAGCAAGCTCTAATTGATGTGTCTGAGAGGGGCTGGAGAAGGAACAGCAAGCTCTAATTGATGTGTCTGAGAGGGGCTGGAGAAGGAACAGCAAGCTCTAATTGATGTGTCTGAGAGGGGCTGGAGAAGGAACAGCAAGCTCTAACTGATGTGTCTGAGAGGGGCTGGTGAAGGAACAGAAAGCTCTAACTGATGTGTCTGAGAGGGGCTGGAGAAGGAACTGCAAGCTCTAATTGATGTGTCTGAGAGGGGCTGGAGAAGGAACAGCAAGATCTAACTGATGTGTCTGAGAGGGGCTTGAGAAGGAACAGCAAGCTCTAATTGATGTGTCTGAGAGGGGCTTGAGAAGGAACAGCAAGCTCTAATTGATGTGTCTGAGAGGGGCTGGAGAAGGAACAGCAAGCTCTAATTGATGTGTCTGAGAGGGGCTGGAGAAGGAACAGGAAGCTCTAACTGATGTGTCTGAGAAGGGCTGGAGAAGGAACAGCAAGCTCTAACTGATGTGTCTGAGAGGGGCTGGAGAAGGAACAGCAAGCTCTAATTGATGTGTCTGAGAGGGGCTGGAAGGAACAGCAAGCTCTAATTGATGTGTCTGAGAGGGGCTGGAGAAGGAACAGCAAGCTCTAACTGATGTGTCTGAGAGGGGCTGGAGAAGGAACAACAAGCTCTAATTGATGTGTCTGAGAGGGGCTTGAGAAGGAACAGCAAGCTCTAATTGATGTGTCTGAGAGGGGCTGGAGAAGGAACAGCAAGCTCTAATTGATGTGTCTGAGAGGGGCTGGAGAAGGAACAGCAAGCTCTAATTGATGTGTCTGAGAGGGGCTGGAGAAGGAACAGCAAGCTCTAATTGATGTAACTGAGAGGGGCTGGAGAAGGAACAGCAAGCTCTAATTGATGTGTCTGAGAGGGGCTGGAGAAGGAACAGCAAGCTCTAACTGATGTGTCTGAGAGGGGCTGGAGAAGGAACAGCAAGCTCTAACTGATGTGTCTGAGAGGGGCTGGAGAAGGAACAGCAAGCTCTAACTGATGTGTCTGAGAGGGGCTGGAGAAGGAACAGCAAGCTCTAACTGATGTGTCTGAGAGGGGCTGGAGAAGGAACAGCAAGCTCTAATTGATGTGTCTGAGAGGGGCTGGAGAAGGAACAGCAAGCTCTAACTGATGTGTCTGAGAGGGGCTTGAGAAGGAACAGCAAGCTCTAATTGATGTGTCTGAGAGGGGCTGGAGAAGGAACAGCAAGCTCTAATTGATGTGTCTGAGAGGGGCTTGAGAAGGAACAGCAAGCTCTAATTGATGTGTCTGAGAGGGGCTTGAGAAGGAACAGCAAGCTGTAATTGATGTGTCTGAGAGGGGCTGGAGAAGGAACAGCAAGCTCTAATTGATGTGTCTGAGAGGGGCTGGAGAAGGAACAGCAAGCTCTAATTGATGTGTCTGATAGGGGCTGGAGAAGGAACAGCAAGCTCTAACTGATGTGTCTGAGAGGGGCTTGAGAAGGAACAGCAAGCTCTAATTGATGTGTCTGAGAGGGGCTGGAGAAGGAACAGCAAGCTCTAATTGATGTGTCTGAGAGGGGCTTGAGAAGGAACAGTAAGCTCTAACTGATGTGTCTGAGAGGGGCTGGAGAAGGAACAGCAAGCTCTAATTGATGTGTCTGAGAGGGGCTGGAGAAGGAACAGCAAGCTCTAATTGATGTGTCTGAGAGGGGCTGGAGAAGGAACAGGAAGCTCTAACTGATGTGTCTGAGAGGGGCTGGAGAAGGAACAGCAAGCTCTAACTGATGTGTCTGAGAGGGGCTGGAGAAGGAACAGCAAGCTCTAATTGATGTGTCTGAGAGGGGCTGGATGGAACAGCAAGCTCTAATTGATGTGTCTGAGAGGGGCTGGAGAAGGAACAGCAAGCTCTAACTGATGTGTCTGAGAGGGGCTGGAGAAGGAACAACAAGCTCTAATTGATGTGTCTGAGAGGGGCTTGAGAAGGAACAGCAAGCTCTAATTGATGTGTCTGAGAGGGGCTGGAGAAGGAACAGCAAGCTCTAATTGATGTGTCTGAGAGGGGCTGGAGAAGGAACAGCAAGCTCTAATTGATGTGTCTGAGAGGGGCTGGAGAAGGAACAGCAAGCTCTAATTGATGTGTCTGAGAGGGGCTGGAGAAGGAACAGCAAGCTCTAATTGATGTAACTGAGAGGGGCTGGAGAAGGAACAGCAAGCTCTAATTGATGTGTCTGAGAGGGGCTGGAGAAGGAACAGCAAGCTCTAACTGATGTGTCTGAGAGGGGCTGGAGAAGGAACAGCAAGCTCTAATTGATGTGTCTGAGAGGGGCTGGAGAAGGAACAGCAAGCTCTAATTGATGTGTCTGAGAGGGGCTGGAGAAGGAACAGCAAGCTCTAACTGATGTGTCTGAGAGGGGCTTGAGAAGGAACAGCAAGCTCTAATTGATGTGTCTGAGAGGGGCTGGAGAAGGAACAGCAAGCTCTAATTGATGTGTCTGAGAGGGGCTTGAGAAGGAACAGCAAGCTCTAATTGATGTGTCTGAGAGGGGCTTGAGAAGGAACAGCAAGCTCTAATTGATGTGTCTGAGAGGGGCTGGAGAAGGAACAGCAAGCTCTAACTGATGTGTCTGAGAGGGGCTGGAGAAGGAACAGCAAGCTCTAATTGATGTGTCTGAGAGGGGCTGGATGGAACAGCAAGCTCTAATTGATGTGTCTGAGAAGGGCTGGAGAAGGAACAGCAAGCTCTAACTGATGTGTCTGAGAGGGGCTGGAGAAGGAACAACAAGCTCTAATTGATGTGTCTGAGAGGGGCTTGAGAAGGAACAGCAAGCTCTAATTGATGTGTCTGAGAGGGGCTGGAGAAGGAACAGCAAGCTCTAATTGATGTGTCTGAGAGGGGCTGGAGAAGGAACAGCAAGCTCTAATTGATGTGTCTGAGAGGGGCTGGAGAAGGAACAGCAAGCTCTAATTGATGTGTCTGAGAGGGGCTGGAGAAGGAACAGCAAGCTCTAATTGATGTAACTGAGAGGGGCTGGAGAAGGAACAGCAAGCTCTAATTGATGTGTCTGAGAGGGGCTGGAGAAGGAACAGCAAGCTCTAACTGATGTGTCTGAGAGGGGCTGGAGAAGGAACAGCAAGCTCTAACTGATGTGTCTGAGAGGGGCTGGAGAAGGAACAGCAAGCTCTAATTGATGTGTCTGAGAGGGGCTGGAGAAGGAACAGCAAGCTCTAACTGATGTGTCTGAGAGGGGCTTGAGAAGGAACAGCAAGCTCTAATTGATGTGTCTGAGAGGGGCTGGAGAAGGAACAGCAAGCTCTAATTGATGTGTCTGAGAGGGGCTTGAGAAGGAACAGCAAGCTCTAATTGATGTGTCTGAGAGGGGCTTGAGAATGAACAGCAAGCTCTAATTGATGTGTCTGAGAGGGGCTGGAGAAGGAACAGCAAGCTCTAACTGATGTGTCTGAGAGGGGCTGGAGAAGGAACAGCAAGCTCTAATTGATGTGTCTGAGAGGGGCTTGAGAAGGAACAGCAAGCTCTAATTGATGTGTCTGAGAGGGGCTTGAGAAGGAACAGCAAGCTCTAATTGATGTGTCTGAGAGGGGCTGGAGAAGGAACAGCAAGCTCTGATTGATGTGTCTGAGAGGGGCTGGAGAAGGAACAGCAAGCTCTAACTGATGTGTCTGAGAGGGGCTGGTGAAGGAACAGCAAGCTCTAACTGATGTTTCTGAGAGGGGCTGGAGAAGGAACAGCAAGCTCTAATTGATGTGTCTGAGAGGGGCTGGAAGGAACAGCAAGCTCTAATTGATGTGTCTGAGAGGGGCTGGAGAAGGAACAGCAAGATCTAACTGATGTGTCTGAGAGGGGCTTGAGAAGGAACAGCAAGCTCTAATTGATGTGTCTGAGAGGGGATGGAGAAGGAACAGCAAGCTCTAACTGATGTGTCTGAGAGGGGCTGGAGAAGGAACAGCAAGCTCTAACTGATGTGTCTGAGAGGGGCTGGAGAAGGAACAGCAAGCTCTAACTGATGTGTCTGAGAGGGGCTGGAGAAGGAACAGCAAGCTCTAACTGATGTGTCTGAGAGGGGCTGGAGAAGGAACAGCAAGCTCTAACTGATGTGTCTGAGAGGGGCTTGAGAAGGAACAGCAAGCTCTAATTGATGTGTCTGAGAGGGGCTGGAGAAGGAACAGCAAGCTCTAATTGATGTGTCTGAGAGGGGCTTGAGAAGGAACAGCAAGCTCTAATTGATGTGTCTGAGAGGGGCTTGAGAAGGAACAGCAAGCTCTAATTGATGTGTCTGAGAGGGGCTGGAGAAGGAACAGGAAGCTCTACCTGATGTGTCTGAGAGGGGCTGGAGAAGGAACAGCAAGCTCTAACTGATGTGTCTGAGAGGGGCTGGAGATGGAACAGCAACCTCTAATTGATGTGTCTGAGAGGGGCTGGAAGGAACAGCAAGCTCTAATTGATGTGTCTGAGAGGGGCTGGAGAAGGAACAGCAAGCTCTAACTGATGTGTCTGAGAGGGGCTGGAGAAGGAACAACAAGCTCTAATTGATGTGTCTGAGAGGGGCTTGAGAAGGAACAGCAAGCTCTAATTGATGTGTCTGAGAGGGGCTTGAGAAGGAACAGCAAGCTCTAATTGATGTGTCTGAGAGGGGCTTGAGAAGGAACAGCAAGCTCTAATTGATGTGTCTGAGAGGGGCTTGAGAAGGAACAGCAAGCTCTAATTGATGTGTCTGAGAGGGGCTGGAGAAGGAACAGCAAGCTCTAACTGATGTGTCTGAGAGGGGCTGGTGAAGGAACAGCAAGCTCTAACTGATGTGTCTGAGAGGGGCTGGAGAAGGAACAGCAAGCTCTAATTGATGTGTCTGAGAGGGGCTGGAAGGAACAGCAAGCTCTAATTGATGTGTCTGAGAGGGGCTGGAGAAGGAACAGCAAGATCTAACTGATGTGTCTGAGAGGGGCTGGAGAAGGAACAGCAAGCTCTAATTGATGTGTCTGAGAGGGGCTGGAGAAGGAACAGCAAGCTCTAATTGATGTGTCTGAGAGGGGCTTGAGAAGGAACAGCAAGCTCTAATTGATGTGTCTGAGAGGGGCTGGAGAAGGAACAGGAAGCTCTACCTGATGTGTCTGAGAGGGGCTGGAGAAGGAACAGCAAGCTCTAACTGATGTGTCTGAGAGGGGCTGGAGATGGAACAGCAACCTCTAATTGATGTGTCTGAGAGGGGCTGGAAGGAACAGCAAGCTCTAATTGATGTGTCTGAGAGGGGCTGGAGAAGGAACAGCAAGCTCTAACTGATGTGTCTGAGAGGGGCTGGAGAAGGAACAACAAGCTCTAATTGATGTGTCTGAGAGGGGCTTGAGAAGGAACAGCAAACTCTAATTGATGTGTCTGAGAGGGGCTTGAGAAGGAACAGCAAGCTCTAATTGATGTGTCTGAGAGGGGCTTGAGAAGGAACAGCAAGCTCTAATTGATGTGTCTGAGAGGGGCTTGAGAAGGAACAGCAAGCTCTAATTGATGTGTCTGAGAGGGGCTGGAGAAGGAACAGCAAGCTCTAACTGATGTGTCTGAGAGGGGCTGGTGAAGGAACAGCAAGCTCTAACTGATGTGTCTGAGAGGGGCTGGAGAAGGAACAGCAAGCTCTAATTGATGTGTCTGAGAGGGGCTGGAAGGAACAGCAAGCTCTAATTGATGTGTCTGAGAGGGGCTGGAGAAGGAACAGCAAGATCTAACTGATGTGTCTGAGAGGGGCTGGAGAAGGAACAGCAAGCTCTAATTGATGTGTCTGAGAGGGGCTGGAGAAGGAACAGCAAGCTCTAACTGATGTGTCTGAGAGGGGCTTGAGAAGGAACAGCAAGCTCTAATTGATGTGTCTGAGAGGGGCTTGAGAAGGAACAGCAAGCTCTAATTGATGTGTCTGAGAGGGGCTGGAGAAGGAACAGGAAGCTCTACCTGATGTGTCTGAGAGGGGCTGGAGAAGGAACAGCAAGCTCTAACTGATGTGTCTGAGAGGGGCTGGAGATGGAACAGCAACCTCTAATTGATGTGTCTGAGAGGGGCTGGAAGGAACAGCAAGCTCTAATTGATGTGTCTGAGAGGGGCTGGAGAAGGAACAGCAAGCTCTAACTGATGTGTCTGAGAGGGGCTGGAGAAGGAACAACAAGCTCTAATTGATGTGTCTGAGAGGGGCTTGAGAAGGAACAGCAAGCTCTAATTGATGTGTCTGAGAGGGGCTTGAGAAGGAACAGCAAGCTCTAATTGATGTGTCTGAGAGGGGCTTGAGAAGGAACAGCAAGCTCTAATTGATGTGTCTGAGAGGGGCTTGAGAAGGAACAGCAAGCTCTAATTGATGTGTCTGAGAGGGGCTGGAGAAGGAACAGCAAGCTCTAACTGATGTGTCTGAGAGGGGCTGGTGAAGGAACAGCAAGCTCTAACTGATGTGTCTGAGAGGGGCTGGAGAAGGAACAGCAAGCTCTAATTGATGTGTCTGAGAGGGGCTGGAAGGAACAGCAAGCTCTAATTGATGTGTCTGAGAGGGGCAGGAGAAGGAACAGCAAGATCTAACTGATGTGTCTGAGAGGGGCTTGAGAAGGAACAGCAAGCTCTAATTGATGTGTCTGAGAGGGGCTTGAGAAGGAACAGCAAGCTCTAATTGATGTGTCTGAGAGGGGCTGGAGAAGGAACAGCAAGCTCTAATTGATGTGTCTGAGAGGGGCTGGAGAAGGAACAGCAAGCTCTAACTGATGTGTCTGAGAGGGGCTGGAGAAGGAACAGCAAGCTCTAATTGATGTGTCTGAGAGGGGCTGGAGAAGGAACAGCAAGCTCTAATTGATGTGTCTGAGAGGGGCTGGAAGGAACAGCAAGCTCTAATTGATGTGTCTGAGAGGGGCTGGAGAAGGAACAGCAAGCTCTAACTGATGTGTCTGAGAGGGGCTGGAGAAGGAACAGCAAGCTCTAATATATGTGTCTGAGAGGGGCTTGAGAAGGAACAGCAAGCTCTAATTTATGTGTCTGAGAGGGGCTGGAGAAGGAACAGCAAGCTGTAATTGATGTGTCTGAGAGGGGCTGGAGAAGGAACAGCAAGCTCTAATTGATGTGTCTGAGAGGGGCTGGAGAAGGAACAGCAAGCTCTAATTGATGTGTCTGAGAGGGGCTGGAGAAGGAACAGCAAGCTCTAATTGATGTGTCTGAGAGGGGCTGGAGAAGGAACAGCAAGCTCTAATTGATGTGTCTGAGAGGGGCTGGAGAAGGAACAGCAAGCTCTAACTGATGTGTCTGAGAGGGGCTGGAGAAGGAACAGCAATTGTATGTGTCTGAGAGGGGCTGGAGAAGGAACAGCAAGCTCTAATTGATGTGTCTGAGAGGGGCTGGAGAAGGAACAGCAAGCTCTAATTGATGTGTCTGAGAGGGGCTGGAGAAGGAACAGCAAGCTCTAACTGATGTGTCTGAGAGGGGCTGGAGAAGGAACAGCAAGCTCTAATTGATGTGTCTGAGAGGGGCTGGAAGAAACAGCAAGCTCTAATTGATGTGTCTGAGAGGGGCTGGAGAAGGAACAGCAAGCTCTAACTGATGTGTCTGAGAGGGGCTGGAGAAGGAACAGCAAGCTCTAATTGATGTGTCTGAAAGGGGCTGGAGAAGGAACAGCAAGCTCTAATTGATGTGTCTGAGAGGGGCTGGAGAAGGAACAGCAAGCTCTAATTGATGTGTCTGAGAGGGGCTGGAGAAGGAACAGCAATTGATGTGTCTGAGAGAGGCTGGAGAAGGAACAGCAAGCTCTAATTGATGTGTCTGAGAGGGGCTGGAGAAGGAACAGCAAGCTCTAACTGATGTGTCTGAGAGGGGCTGGAGAAGGAACAGCAAGCTCTAATTGATGTGTCTGAGAGGGGCTGGAGAAGGAACAGCAAGCTCTAATTGATGTGTCTGAGAGGGACTGGAGAAGGAACAGCAAGCTCTAATTGATGTGTCTGAGAGGGGCTGGAGAAGGAACAGCAAGCTCTAATTGATGTGTCTGAGAGGGGCTGGAGAGGGAACAGCAAGCTCTAACTGATGTGTCTGAGAGGGGCTGGAAGGAACAGCAAGCTCTAATTGATGTGTCTGAGAGGGGCTTGAGAAGGAACAGCAAGCTCTAATTGATGTGTCTGAGAGGGGCTGGAGAAGGAACAGCAAGCTCTAATTGATGTGTCTGAGAGGGGCTGGAGAAGGAACAGCAAGCTCTAATTGATGTGTCTGAGAGGGGCTGGAGAAGGAACAGCAATTGATGTGTCTGAGAGGGGCTGGAGAAGGAACAGCAAGCTCTAATTGATGTGTCTGAGAGGGACTGGAGAAGGAACAGCAAGCTCTAATTGATGTGTCTGAGAGGGGCTGGAGAAGGAACAGCAAGCTCTAATTGATGTGTCTGAGAGGGGCTGGAGAAGGAACAGCAAGCTCTAATTGATGTGTCTGAGAGGGGCTGGAGAAGGAACAGCAAGCTCTAATATATGTGTCTGAGAGGGGCTTGAGAAGGAACAGCAAGCTCTAATTTATGTGTCTGAGAGGGGCTGGAGAAGGAACAGCAAGCTGTAATTGATGTGTCTGAGAGGGGCTGGAGAAGGAACAGCAAGCTCTAATTGATGTGTCTGAGAGGGGCTGGAGAAGGAACAGCAAGCTCTAATTGATGTGTCTGAGAGGGGCTGGAGAAGGAACAGCAAGCTCTAATTGATGTGTCTGAGAGGGGCTGGAGAAGGAACAGCAAGCTCTAATTGATGTGTCTGAGAGGGGCTGGAGAAGGAACAGCAAGCTCTAACTGATGTGTCTGAGAGGGGCTGGAGAAGGAACAGCAATTGTATGTGTCTGAGAGGGGCTGGAGAAGGAACAGCAAGCTCTAATTGATGTGTCTGAGAGGGGCTGGAGAAGGAACAGCAAGCTCTAATTGATGTGTCTGAGAGGGGCTGGAGAAGGAACAGCAAGCTCTAACTGATGTGTCTGAGAGGGGCTGGAGAAGGAACAGCAAGCTCTAATTGATGTGTCTGAGAGGGGCTGGAAGAAACAGCAAGCTCTAATTGATGTGTCTGAGAGGGGCTGGAGAAGGAACAGCAAGCTCTAACTGATGTGTCTGAGAGGGGCTGGAGAAGGAACAGCAAGCTCTAATTGATGTGTCTGAAAGGGGCTGGAGAAGGAACAGCAAGCTCTAATTGATGTGTCTGAGAGGGGCTGGAGAAGGAACAGCAAGCTCTAATTGATGTGTCTGAGAGGGGCTGGAGAAGGAACAGCAATTGATGTGTCTGAGAGAGGCTGGAGAAGGAACAGCAAGCTCTAATTGATGTGTCTGAGAGGGGCTGGAGAAGGAACAGCAAGCTCTAACTGATGTGTCTGAGAGGGGCTGGAGAAGGAACAGCAAGCTCTAATTGATGTGTCTGAGAGGGGCTGGAGAAGGAACAGCAAGCTCTAATTGATGTGTCTGAGAGGGACTGGAGAAGGAACAGCAAGCTCTAATTGATGTGTCTGAGAGGGGCTGGAGAAGGAACAGCAAGCTCTAATTGATGTGTCTGAGAGGGGCTGGAGAGGGAACAGCAAGCTCTAACTGATGTGTCTGAGAGGGGCTGGAAGGAACAGCAAGCTCTAATTGATGTGTCTGAGAGGGGCTTGAGAAGGAACAGCAAGCTCTAATTGATGTGTCTGAGAGGGGCTGGAGAAGGAACAGCAAGCTCTAATTGATGTGTCTGAGAGGGGCTGGAGAAGGAACAGCAAGCTCTAATTGATGTGTCTGAGAGGGGCTGGAGAAGGAACAGCAAGCTCTAATTGATGTGTCTGAGAGGGACTGGAGAAGGAACAGCAAGCTCTAATTGATGTGTCTGAGAGGGGCTGGAGAAGGAACAGCAAGCTCTAATTGATGTGTCTGAGAGGGGCTGGAGAAGGAACAGCAAGCTCTAATTGATGTGTCTGAGAGGGGCTGGAGAAGGAACAGCAAGCTCTAATTGATGTGTCTGAGAGGGACTGGAGAAGGAACAGCAAGCTCTAATTGATGTGTCTGAGAGGGGCTGGAGAAGGAACAGCAAGCTCTAACTGATGTGTCTGAGAGGGGCTGGAGATGGAACAGCAACCTCTAATTGATGTGTCTGAGAGGGGCTGGAGATGGAACAGCAAGCTCTAATTGATGTGCCTGAGAGGGGCTGGAGAAGGAACAGCAAGCTCTAATTGATCTGTCTGAGGGGGGCTGGAGAAGGAACAGCAAGCTCTAATTCAGTGGCATTCAAAGTCGTCTGATAACCAGATTTTAATCAGGTAAAGAGGATTTATTCATGATGACATCCGGATGTCATGGAAGACGTCATAGTGAGGTTGTTAGCAGGTCACAATCAACAGTTCAAACCTGGACATCCATCTATCCATCCCCCCACTCACTCACTCACCCACCCATCCATCCATCCCCCCACAATAGGACAAGCTAAGGAACAATAATATCCTGTATGTCAGAATAACTTACTACAACCTCTATCAAGAGGTCTGGACCTGAATGGAAATGGAGGCGGTCCGCTGTCAGTGGAGGACGCCACTTTAAAGTACAGTGATGCACTTTAGCATTGATTTCAGATCATTTTCCCAAAGCAGAAAACACTAGTACGTCTGCCTTTGGGGAGGTCCAAGTACAGCCGTAACAGATAACAAGTCCACTGTTGTTTTAACCTACACCTTCTCCTGCTGACCACATGACCGTCTCAGACTCATAAAGCAGGAATATCATCACCCACGGCAACACAGCCACCTGCATAATAATAATAAAACTGTCTCCCAGCTCATTGGTCAAGAGCAGGGTGCTTGATAGCTAAGATCGTGCTATAAGATTGTGCTAGATTTCCATAAATTATACTTTTGGATAGAGAAATAGAAATCCACACAGTGTAACCCGGCCTGCCACAAAACCTTACCACACCCTTACACACACACACACACACAGATATCTACACAATCACGCATGCACACACACATACCAACAAAGATATCTACACAAAAATGATCGCCATCACACGCACACGGACACACACACACTCACACACACAGGTACCCACGCACACACGGACACAAACACACTCACACACACAGGTACCCACGCACGCACGGACACACACACACTCACACACACAGGCACCCACGCACACACGGACACAAACACACTCACACACACAGGTACCCACGCACGCACGGACACACACAC
>NC_138316.1:38305000-38535000 GCF_965601325.2 Salmo salar
GTCATATTATGTCTATATACAGTGTTGTAACGATGTGCAAATAGTTAAAGTACAAAAGGGAAAATAAATAAACATAAATAATGGTTGTATTTACAATGGTGTTTGTTCTTCACTGGTTGACCTTTTCTTGTGGCAACAGGTCACAAATCTCGCTGCTGTGATGGCACACTGGTATTTCACCCAACAGAAATAGGAGTTGATCAAAATTGGGTTTGTTTTCAAATTATTGTGGGTCTGTGTAATCTGAGGGCAATAAGTGTCTCTAATATGGTCTCTAATATGGTCATAAATTTGGCACTTCAGTTTCCACCTCATTCCACCTTTCTCAATAGCAAGGCTATGCTCACTGAGTCTGTACATAGTCAAAGCTTTCCTTTATTTTGGGTCAGTCACAGTGCTCAGGTATTCTGCCACTGTGTACTCTCTGTTTTTTTGTTAATTCTTTCCAATGTGTCATGTAATTATCTTTTTGTAATCTCGTGATTTTGTTGGGTCTAATTGTGTTGCTGTCCTGGGGCTCTGTGAGGTGTGTTTGTTTGTGAACAGAGCCCCAGGATCAGCTTGCTTAGGGGACTCTTCTCCAGGTTCATCTCTCTGTAGGTGATGGCTTTGTTGTGGAAGGTTTGGGAATCGCTTCCTTTTAGGTGGTTGTAGAATTTAACAGCTCTTTTCTGTATTTTGATCATTTGCAGTGTCGGCCTAATACAGCTCCGCATGCATTATTTGGTATTTTACGTTGTACACAGAGGATATTTTTGCAGAATTCTGCATGCAGTCTCAATTTGGTGAATTCTTGGTTGGTGAGCGGACCCCAGACCTCACAACCATAAAGAGCAATGGGTTTCATAACTGATTCCACTATTCTTAGCCAGATCATAATTGGTATGTCGAATTTGATGTTCCTTTTAATGGCATAGAAGGTCCTTCTTGCCTTGTCTCTCAGCTCGTACACAGCTTTGTGGAAGTTATCTGTGGCGCAGATGTTTAGGCCAAAGTATGTATCGTTTTTTTATTTGCTCTAGGGCAACAGTGTCTAGATGGAATTTGTATTTGTGGTCCTGGCGACTGGACCTTTTTTGGAACACCATTATTTTGGTCTTACTGAGATTATTATTATTTTATTATTTTTTTAAGCCAACAAAGCATGAAAAGTTTGTCAATTAGAGTGTGCAAGGTGAATACGTGGTCTGTCGTATGGTAATTTGGTAAAAAGTCAATTTGACAATTTCTCAGATCTCTCTCTCTCTCGCGTCCTAGATATGAACATATGGAAATCATTTATTTCTACAGGTTGTCTAAGTGCTGGTGGTCTGTGTGGCCGACTCCTTATGTAATGTTTGGGGTAGAGGTCGACCGATTATGATTTATCAACGCCGATACCGATTATTGGAGGACCAAGAAAAGCCGCTACCGATTAATCGGCCAATTTGTTTACTTTATTTGTAATAATGACAATTACAACAACACTGAATGAACACTTATTTTAACTTAATATAATACATCAATAAAATCTATTTAGCCTCAAATAAATAATGAAACATGATCAATTTGGTTTAAATAATGCAAAAAGAAAGTGTTGGACAAGAAAGTAAAAGTGCAATATATGCCATGTAAAAAGCTAACATTTAAGTTCCTTGCTCAGAACATGAGAACATATGAAAGCTGGTGGTTCCTTTTAACATGAGTCTTCAATATTCCCAGGTAAGAAGTTTTAGGTTGTAGTTATTAGAGGAATTATAGGACTATTTCTCTCTATACGATTTGTATTTCATATACCTTTGACTATTGCATGTTCTTATAGGCACTTTAGTATTGCCAGTGTAACAGTATAGCTTCCGTCCCTGTCCTCGCTCCTACCTGGGCTCGAACCAGGAACACATCAGCAACAGCCACCCTCGAAGCAGCGTTGCCCATGCAGAGCAAGGGGAACAACTACTCCAAGTCTCAGAGCGAGTGAAGTCACCGATTGAAACGCTATTAGCGTGCACCCCGCTAACTAGCTAGCCATTTCACATCGGTTACACCAGCCTAACCTCGGGAGTTGATAGGCTTGAAGTCATAAACAGCGCAATGCTTGAAGCATTGCAAGAGCTGCTGGCAAACACACGAAAGTGCTGTTTGAATGAATGCTTACGAGCCTGCTGGTGCCTACCATCGCTCAGTCAGACTGCTCTATCAAATCATAGACTTAATTATAACATAATAACACACAGAAATACGAGCCTTTGGTAATTAAAATGGTTGAATCCGGAAACTATCATTTCGAAAACAAAACGTTTATTCTTTCAGTGAAATACGGAAACGTTCCATATTTTATCTAACGGATAGCATCCCTAAGTCTATATATTGCTGTTACATTGTACAACCTTTAATGTTATGTCATAATTATGTACAATTCTGGCAAATTAATTCCGGCCTTTTTTAGGAATAAATGGACTTCACACAGTTCGCAATGAGCCAGGCGGCCCAAACTGCTGCATATACCCTGACTGCTTGCACGGAACGCAAGAGAAGTGACACAATTGCCCTAGTTATAAGAAATTCATGTTAGGAGGCAATATTAACTAAATATGCAGGTTTAAAAATATATACTTGTGTATTGATTTTAAAGAAAGGCATTGATGTTTATGGTTAGGTACATTGGCGCAACGATAGTGCTTTATTCGCAAATGCGCTTGTTAAATCATCACCCGTTTGTCGAAGTAGGCTGTGATTCAATGAGAAATTAACAGGCAACGCATCGATTATATGCAACGCAGGACACGCTAGATAAACTAGTAATTATGTTAAGATTGATTGTTTTTTATAAGGTAAGTTTAATGCTAGCTAGCAACTTACCTTGGCTTCTTGCTGCCCTCGCATAACAGGTAGTCAGCCTGCAACGCAGGCTCCTCGTGGAGTGCAATGTAAGGCAGGTGGTTAGAGCGTTGGACTAGTAACCGGAAGGTTGCAAAAACGAATCCCCGAGCTGACAAGGTAAAAATCTGTCGTTCTGCCCCTGAACAAGGCAGTTAACCCACCGTTCCTAGGCCGTCATTGAAAATAAGAATGTGTTCTTAACTGAATTGCCTAGTTAAAGATAGTGCACTACAAAGGGAATAGGTTTCCATTTGGAACAGAGACATTGTAGCGAGAAAAACTGTGGGAAGGTTTAAATTGTCTCTGAAGCAACGTGATAGCAACATCATCCAAAACGTGGAGAGCAGTTGCTATTTCCACACAGAAGAAGGAAAAAAAAAAAAAAATGGGCTATTATAGCTATTTGGTTCTTTCCATAAAAGCTTTAACAATATGTTGTTATTGTCTTCCGTGCATCCTGTTTTGACAAGACCTTCATATTTTACCAGAATTCAATAACACAATCTAACAAAACGTCAATGTATTATCTACAATCTAATAGCAGTAGTAGCTGAACTTGTATTACGCAAAATAGACGTCATGACCTCCATGCATTTTATAAAACGCATCCCAAAAGAACTACAAATCCCCAAAATACAGCACCCAAAAGAACTACACATCCAACAATGCAGCCTCCAAAAACACTACAAATCCAACAACGCAGCATCCAAAAACAATACAAAAAAAATATCTAATTAATATATACAATTGAATTCGGAAGTTTAAATACACCTTAGCCAAATACATTTCAACTCAGTTTTTCACAATTCTTGACATTTAATCGTAGTAACAATTCCCTGTCTTAGGTCAGTTAGGATTACCACTTTCTTTGAAGAATGTGGAATGTCTGAATAATAGTAGAGAGAATGATTTATTTCAGCTTTAAATTTGGGTGTGTCAGAAGTTTACATACACTCAATTAGTATTTGGTAGCATTGCCTTTAAATTGTTTAACTTGGGTCAAACGTTTCGGGTAGCCTTCCACAAGCTTCCCACAATAAATTTGGTGAATTTTGGCCCATTCCTCCTGACATAGCTGGTGTAACTGAGTAAGGTTTGTAGGCCTCCTTGCTCGCACACACTTTTTCAGTTCTGCGCACAAATTTTCTATAGGATTGAGGTCAGGGCTTTCTGATGGCCACACCAATACCTTAACTTTGTTGTCCTTAAGCCATTTTGCCACAACTTTGGAAGTATGCTTTGGGTCATTGTCCATTTGGAAGACCCATTTGCGACCAAGCTTGAAACTTCCTGACTGATGTCTTGAGATGTTGCTTCAATATATCCACACAATTCCTCATGATGCCATCTATTTTGTGAAGTGCACCAGTCCCTCCTGCAGTAAAAAACCCCCACAACATGATGTTGCCACCCCCGTGCTTCACGGTTGGGATGGTGTTCTTCGCCTTGCACGCCTCCCCCTTTTTCCTCCAAACATAACGATGGTCATTATGGCCAAACAGTTCTATTTTTGTTTCATCAGACCAGAGGACATTTCTCCAAAAAGTACGATCTTTGTCCCCATGTGCAGTTGCAAAACATAGTCTGGCTTTTTTATGGCGGTTTTGGAGCAGTGGCTTCTTCCTTGCTGAGCGGCCTTTCAGGTTATGTCGATATAGGACTCGTTCTACTGTGGATATAGATACTTTTCTACCTGTTTCCTCCAGCATCTTCACAAGGTCCTTTGGGATTGATTTGCACTTTTCGCACCAAAGTACGTTCATCTCTAGGAGACAGAACGCATCTCCTTCCTGAGCGGTATGACGGCTGCGTGGTCCCATGGTGTTTATACTTGCATAGTATTGTTTGTACAGATGAACATGGTACCTTCAGGCGTTTGGAAATTGCTCCCAAGGATGAACCAGACTTGCGGAGGTATACAATTTTTTCTGAGGTCTTGGCAGATTTATTTTCATTTTCCCATGATGTCAAGCAAAGAGGCACTGAGTTTGAAGGTAGGCCTTGAAATACATCCACAGGTACACCTCCAATTGACTCAAATTATGTCAATTAGCCTTTCAGAAGCTTCTAGAGCCATGGCATAATTTTCTCGAATTTTCCAAGCTGTTTAAAGGCACAGTCAACTTAGTGTTTGTAAACTTCTGTCCCACTGGAATTGTGATACAGTGAATTATAAGTGAAATAATCTGTCTGTAAACAATTCTTGGGAAAATGACTTGTGTCAGGCACAAAGTAGATGTCCTAACCGACTTGCCAAAACTATAGTTTGTTAACAAGAAATTTGTGGAGTGGTTGAAGAACGAGTTTTAACCTGTTAGGGCTAGGGGGCAGCATTTGCACGTCTGGATAAAATTTTTTTACCCGATTTAATCTGGTTACTAATCCTACCCAGTAACTAGAATATGCATATACTTATTATATATGGATAGAAAACACTCTAAAGTTTCTAAAACTGTTTGAATGGTGTCTGTGAGTATAACAGAACTCATTTGGCAGGCAAAACCCTGAGACATTTTCTGACAGGAAGTGGATACCTGATGTGTTGTATTACCTTTAAACCTATCCCATTGAAAAGCACAGGGGCTGAGGAATATTTTGGCACTTCCTATTGCTTCCACTAGATGTCACCAGCCTTTACAAAGTGTTTTGAGTCTTCTGGAGGGAGATCTGACCGAACAAGAGCCATGGAACGATGATGTCCCATTAGACACCTGGCGCGCGAGTTCATGTTGGGTACCCTCGTTCCAATACGTTATAAAAGAGTATGCATTCGTCCACCTTGAATATTATTCATGTTCTGGTTAAAAAAGGCCCTAATGATTTATGCTATACAACGTTTGACATGTTTGAACGAACGTAAATATATTTTTTCCCCTCGTTCATGACGAGAAGTCCGGCTGGCTTAGATCATGTGCTAAC
Organism: Salmo salar; assembly: GCF_965601325.2. Lineage (NCBI taxonomy): Eukaryota > Metazoa > Chordata > Actinopteri > Salmoniformes > Salmonidae > Salmo > Salmo salar. The sequence continues at coordinate 38,310,779 of NC_138316.1, forward strand.
AAGACGGAGATTTTTGGACATAAATGATGAGCTTTTTTGAACAAAACTACATTCGTTATGGACCTGTGATACCTGGAAGTGACATCTGATGAAGAGAATCAAAGGTAATGGATTATTTACATAGTATTTTCGATTTTAGATCTCCCCAACATGACGTCTAGTCTGTATCGCAACGCGTATTTTTCTGGGCGCAGTGCTCAGATTATTGCAAAGTGTGATTTCCCAGTAAGGTTATTTTTAAATCTGGCAAGTTGATTGCGTTCAAGAGATGTAAATCTATAATTCTTTAAATGACAATATAATATTTTACCAATGTTTTCTAATTTTAATTATTTAATTTGTGACGCTGACTTGACTGCCGGTTATTGGAGGGAAACGATTTCCTCAACATCAATGCCATAGTAAAACGCTGTTTTTGGATATAAATATGAACTTGATAGAACTAAAAATGCATGCATTGTCTAACATAATGTCCTAGGAGTGTCATCTGATGGAGATTGTAAAAGGTTAGTGCATCATTTTAGCTGGTTTTATGGTTTTGGTGACCCTGTCTTTGAATCGACAAAACATTACACACAACTCTTGTAAATGTACTGTCCTAACATACTCTAAATTTATGCTTTCGCCGTAAAACCTTTTTGAAATCGTAAAACGTGGTTAGATTAAGGAGATGTTTATCTTTCAAAGGGTGTAAAATAGTTGTATGTTTGAAAAATTTGAATTTTGACATTTATTTGGATTCAAATTTGCCGCTCTTGAAATGCACCTGCTGTTGATGGAGTGCACCACGGGTGGCACGCTAGCGTCCCACCTAGCCCATAGAGGTTAACCTCTTGACGTTACCCTAGGATAGGGGGCGCCACAGCGCATTTTGGAAAAAATTCGTGCCCATTTTCAACGGCCTACTAATCAGACTCAGAAGCTAGGATAATTAATACCTGTGGATAGAAAACACCCTAAAGTTTCTAAAACTGTTTGAATGGTGTCTGTGAGTATAACAGAACTCATATGGCAGTCAAAACCCCGAGACAGATGGAAACAGGAAGTGGAATTCTGAATTGCGAACTCAACTTCATCACGTTGCCTATTAATCACACCGTGAGATATCGTTTATTGAGCACTTCCTATTGCTTCCACAAGATGTCGCCAGTCTTTACAAAGTGTTTTGAGCCTTCTACAGTCGAAACTCAGTGAATGAGACGCGTTGGAAATTGGTCACAGCGGGAGGGCCATCACCATTATGACGCCGGCGGCCCTGTCTACCCCCACCTTTGGAAACGTTTTGAAACACATTGAAATCGTCCCCCTCGAATCTTATTGGCTCTCTTGTTGAAACAGGCCCTGAAGATTTATGTTATACAACGTTTGACATGTTTGAACGAACCTAAATGGGAAAAAATTGCTTTTTTCCAACACGGCTGTCCCGCGGCCGGCAGAGCTTTGGAATACTGCCTTCAGACGCGCTAACAACAGCAAGCTAATGGAACATAAAGGATGGACTTTTTCGACCGAAAATACATCTGTTGTGGACCTGGGATTCCTGGAAGTGCTTTCTGATGAAGACAACTAAAGGTAAGGGATTATTGACAATATTATACAACATTAGATTTGATATGCGATTGTTCCAAGATGGCGCCGAGCTGTATTTACCAGCTCATTTTCTGAGTATCGCATCCCCTTTTATCGCTAAGTGTGATTACCCAGTAAAGTTATTTTTAAATCTGGTATGACAGGTGCTTTCAAGAGATATTCATCTATAAATCTTAGAATGACAATATTACATTTTAAACATGTTTTCGAATAGTAATTCAGTAAATTGTAGCACTGTTTCATCGGATGCTTTTGACGGGAAAATAGTTAGTCAACGTCAGACGCCGATGTAAAATGCTGTTTTCATATATAAATATGAACTTTATTGAACAAAAGAATGCATGCATTGTGTAACATGATGTCCTAGGTGTGTCATCTGATGAAGTTTGTAAAAGGTTAGTGCTGCATTTAGCTGTTTTTTTGGTTATTTGAGATGCTTGTGGTTGGTCGGAAAATGGCTATGTTGCTGCTTTTTACGATGGACTCCTCTAACATAATCTAATGATTTGCTTTTCCTGTAAAACCTTTTTGAAATCGGACGACGTGGGTCGATTCAGGAGAGGTGTATCTATAAAAAAAAAAAAAAAAAAAAAAAAAAAAAAAATTATTACATTTTGTTATGCTAATGGCGATATGATTTTTTGCTGGATTTTGATCCCGCTGACGGGATGAGACGCTGAAGAGGTTTGACTCCAACCTAAGTGTATGTAAACTTCTGACTTCAACTGTATATTTTTTGTATACACTTCATGTACACATTCATTTAACATTCCTTAAAATATACTGATAAAAAAATAAAGGGAACACTTAAACAACACATCCTAGATCTGAATTAAATAAATAATCTTATTAAAGACTTTTTTCTTTACATAGTTGAATGTGCTGAGAACAAAATCACACAAAAATAATCAATGGAAATCCAATTTATCAACCCATGGAGGTCTGGATTTGGAGTCACACTCAAAATTAAAGTGGAAAACCACACTACAGGCTGATCCAACTTTGATGTAATGTCCTTAAAACAAGTCAAAATGAGGCTCAGTAGTGTGTGTGGCCTCCACGTGCCTGTATGACCTGGGCATGCTCCTGATGAGGTGGCAGATGGTCTCCTAAGGGATCTCCTCCCAGACCTGCACTAAAGCATCCGCCAACTCCTGGACAGTCTGTGGTGCAACGTGGCGTTGGTGGATGGAGCGAGACATGATGTCCCAGATGTGCACAATTGGATTCAGGTCTGGGGAACGGGCGGGCCAGTCCATAGCATCAATGCCTACCTCTTGCGGGAACTGCTGACACACTCCAGCCACATGAGGTCTAGCATTGTCTTGCATTAGGAGGAACCCAGGGCCAACTGCACCAGCATATGGTCTCACAAGGGGTCTGAGGATCTCATCTCGGTACCTAATGGCAGTCAGGCTACCTCTGGCGAGCACATGGAGGGCTGTGCGGCCCCCCAAAGAAATGCCACCCCACACCATGACTGACCCACCGCCAAACCGGTCATGCTGGAGGATGTTGCAGGCAGCAGAACGTTCTCCATGGCGTCTCCAGACTCTGTCACGTCTGTCACGTGCTCAGTGTGAACCTGCTTTAATCTGTGAAGAGCACAGGGCGCCAGTGGCGAATTTGCCAATCTTGGTGTTCTCTGGCAAATGCCAAACGTCCTGCACGGTGTTGGGCTGTAAGCACAACCCCCACCTGTGGAAGTCAGGCCCTCATACCACCCTCATGCAGTCTGTTTCTGACCGTTTGAGCAGACACATGCACATTTGTGGCCTGCTGGAGGTCATTTTGCAGGGCTCTGGCAGTGCTCCTCCTGCTCCTCCTTGCACAAAGGCGGAGGTAGCGGTCCTGCTGCTGGGTTGTTGCCCTCCTACGGCCTCCTCCACGTCTCCTGATGTACTGGCCTGTCTCCTGGTAGCGCCTCCATGCTCTGGACACTACGCTGACAGACACAGCAAACCTTCTTGTCACAGCTCGCATTGATGTGCCATCCTGGATGAGCTGCACTACCTGAGCCACTTGTGTGGGTTGTAGACTCCGTCTCATGCTACCACTAGAGTGAAAGCACCGCCAGCATTCAAAAGTGACCAAAACATCAGCCAGGAAGCATAGGAACTGAGAGGTGGTCTGTGGTCCCCACCTGCAGAACCACTCCTTTATTGGGGGTGTCTTGCTAATTGCCTATAATTTCCACTTGTTGTCTATTCCATTTGCACAACAGCATGTGAAATGTATTGTCAATCAGTGGACAGTTTGATTTCACATAAGTGTGATTGACTTGGAGTTACATTGTGTTGTTTAAGTGTTCCCTTTATTTTTTTGAGCAGTGTATTTCAAACTCATGAGACATTGGGACCAAAATACACTATACATTCAAGAATGTAATGTTTTGCACTGTAGTTTTGAAGGCCGGTCGATGATCTGTGAGCCAAACTTTTGTGAGTGTAATGTAAAACTATTCATTTTTTCTGGTCTATTTCACTTTTGTTTAATATCTATTTCACTTGCATTGGCAATGTAAACATATGTTTCCCATGCCAATAAAGCCCCTTTGTCACAACGTCCACAGAAGGTGGCGCCACTCCTCGGTCGGGCAGCGCTTGGCGGTCGTCGTCGCCGGCCTACTAGCTGCCACCGATCCATGTTTCATATGTCTGTTAGTTATGTCTGTTTAGTACGCACCTGTTCCTTGTTTGTAATTAGTGGGAGGCTATTTAGTTTGTCCGTTTCTTGTTTGGGATTTGTGCGGGATTGATTTGTGTTACGTTGAGGTAGAAGGGCTGGATAATTTTTGGATAGGCCATAGGGTTGCCGGGCTGCGCCCCGTGTATTTTTTGAGTTTGGAGCTGTTCTCCCTCTTGTTTGTGGTTTGCACCCTGCCTAGTCGCTGTGTTCACTCTGGACTTTATAAAATATATATTCTACGGACCTTTCATCTCCTGCGCCTGACTCACCCGTTTCCTGCTCCTTTAAATACGTGAAACCCTTAAATTGAAATTGAATTGAAATTGAATTGAGAGAGAAAAAGAGAGAAAAAAAGCGCAGACAGATCAAAAAAGCAAGAGAAAAATAAACAGAGACAGACAGAGAGGGACAGACAGACCGACAGGCAGACAGAGAGACAGTCAGACAGAGACAGACAGACAGAGCAGGCCCCAACAGGAGTTTAAAGAGAGGAAATGCACATTAAAACAAGGCCCAGCTGCCAGCCCTAAAACGCCTCTCCTTCCAACAGATTGAAGCTAAATAAACATCAAAGAATGTAAATATTGCTCAGAAACCCATGATTTATGAGACCTACACCAGGACGACTCCTGAATACTAAACTACTGTACCACAAAGACATGGGGAAGAAGATGGCGTCAAGGATTGGGCAGTAACTGATTACATGTCAGTTACATGTAATTTGATTACAAAAAAACTGTAACTGTAGTCAGTTATTTCACCAGCGAAAAATATTGTAATCAGATTACAGATACTTTTGAAAAACTATACAACAACTTCTTGGAATATTTTATAATTCAGAAAGGATGTTTACGAAAAAATGTATTATGGCACCTTGCTGTTTTCTCAATGAAATTCAATTCAGCATTGAAAAAAGGTGCAAGTTTAAGTTTGTTCCACCTGAGCGAGTCTGACCATGATGAAACACCAAATGGGTTTGATGGATCCTTTTTGTCTTCTTCTAATGCCTCTTAAGGGGATGGCGTTCAAATTGGAAAAGGTTTTAATGCTCTGAGGCATTTCAAGGGGGTCACGTCAATTCAACTCAGTCAATTGACCATCACACAGTCTGCATGGATGGTCTACTTCTCTCCTTCCTTCAAAGCTTCTGATGGATTACTTCTCTCCTTCCTTCAAAGCTTCTGATGGACTACTTCTCTCCTTCCTTCAAAGCTTCTAATGGACTACTTCTCTCCTTCCTTCAAAGCTTCTAATGGACTACTTCTCTCCTTCCTTCAAAGCTTCTGACGGACTACTTCTCTCCTTCCTTCAAAGCTTCTGATGGACTACTTCTCTCCTTCCTTCAAAGCTTCTGATGGACTACTTCTCTCCTTCCTTTACAGCTTCTGATGGACTACTTCTCTCCTTCCTTCAAAGCTTCTGATGGACTACTTCTCTCCTTCCTTCAAAGCTTCTGATGGACTACTTCTCTCCTTCCTTCAAAGCTTCTAATGGACTACTTCTCTCCTTCCTTCAAAGCTTCTGATTACATTTGAACCCTACTGACTAGAATAAGTTATGCATAGAAGTTACAAAGGGGCCTAATAAACTTCCATGTATGGTAATGAAGCTTTTGAAAATCAATTAGACCACAACCATAACATTACTGTTATCTAATGTACATGCAGTTGTCACTTCGACTATTGATTGATCGTTACTAAAACAATGACAAAGTACAGCCACACTTCACAGACATGGAGGATCCACTCTCTCACTCCAATCCCTTTCCTTTCCCTTCCAAAATCCACCAAATCAATCGAAAGTGGCAGTGGCGGTCCAATGGTATCCAATATCCACTATCCACCATTCAACATTTCTGTCACTCACCTGTAATGGTGCCGCAGTCCTTGGGCTGCTTGTCTGCAGCTGTGGATCCAGGGGGAGGGACAGAAGGAGGGCTGGTCTTGGCTGAGCGTCGGTGTCGGACCACCCTGTGCTGCAGCCCGGAGAAGGAGCTGGAAGAACTGCTGGCCGGCTGGATGAAGAGACTGTCCTCTCCTGTATAGACCAGTCCAGTCTGAAGAGAGACAGAGAGAGAGAGAGAGAGAGAGAGAGAGAGAGAGAGAGAGAGAGAGAGAGAGAGAGAGAGAGAAAGAGCAAAAGAACAACAGAGCAGCCGTTAACATTCATACTCCCCTCATGTTTTTAGGCTAGATCAGCTTTTAACATATCTCTTGGTTTTCTCTCACGAGATCCCAGATAGTTGTTTGCATCATGCCACCTCCCCTTTCCCCCCGATCAGAGCTGCCTCAAGCCCCACCTCTATACCCCCAACCTCAACCCCAACCAAAAACCAGCCCCTGGCCAACACCATGCAGGGCCTTATAGGAACAAATACCTTATAGTCTAACCCAAAGCCTTCACTGACGTAGTCCAGTGAAACGTGAATAAACTGCAACGTATAAACACGGCCGGCCCGCTCAATAGGCAGGATTAGTCGGCCGCTTATGGCGGCAGATTGACGAGGGCAGCGTTTTCTGAACTAAACTGACCAACACGCATTTTGTTTGTCCACATTTTGTTACGTTACAGCCTTATTCTAAAATGTATTAAATCGTTTTTTCCCCCTCATCAATCTACACACAATACCCCATAATGACAAACCAAAAACTGTTTTTTATACATTTTTGCAAATGTATTAATAAAAAAAATGAAATATCACATTTACATAAGTATTCAGACCCTTTACTTAGTACTTTATTGAAGCACCTTTGGCAGCGATTACAGCCTTGAGTCTTCTTGGGTATAACGCTACCAGCTTGGCACACCTGTATTTGAGGAGTTTCTCCCATTCTTCTCTGCAGATCCTCTCAAGCTCTGTCAGGTTGGATGGGGAGCGTCGTTGCACAGCTTTTTCAGGTCTCTCCAGAGATGTTCGATTAGGTTCAAATCTGGGCTCTGGCTGGGCCACTCAAGAACATTCAGAGACTTGTCCGGAAGCCACTCCTGCATTGTCTTGGCTATGTGCTTAGGGTTGTTGTCCTGTTGGAAGGTGAACCTTCACCCCTGTCTGAGGTCCTGAGCGCTCTGGAGCAGGTTTTCATCAAGGATATCTCTGTACTTTGCTCCGTTCATCTTTCCCTCGATCCTGACTAGTCTCCCAGTCCCTGCTGCTGAAAAACATTGCCAGGTTTCCTCCAGACGTGATGTTTGGCATTCAGGCCAAAGAGTTCAATCTTGGTTTCATCAGACCAGAGAATCTTGTTTGTCATGGTCTGATAGTCCTTTAGGTGCCTTTTGGCAAACTCCAAGCGGGCTGTCATGTGCCTTTTACTGAGGAGTGGCTTACATCTGCCCACTCAACCATAAAGGCCTGATTGGTGGAGTGCTGCAGAGATGTTTGTCATTCTGGAAGGTTCTCCCATCTCCACAGAGGAACTCTGGAGCTCTGTCAGAATGACCATTGGGTTCTTGGTCACCTCCCTGACCAATGCCCATCTCCCCCATTGCTCAGTTTGGCCGGGTGGGCCAGCTCTAGGAAGAGTCTTAGTGGTTCCAAACTTCTTCCATTTAAGAATGATGGAGGCCATTGTGTTAATGGGGACCTTCAATGCTGCAGAAATGTTTTGGTTCTATTCCCCAGATCTGTGCCTCGACACAATCCTGTCTCAGAGTTCTTCGGACAATTCCTTCGACCTCATGGCTTTGTTTTTACTCTGACATGCACTGTCAACTGTGGGACCTTATATAGACAGGTGTGTGCCTTTCCAAATCATATCCAATCAATTTAATTTACCACAGGTGGACTCCAATCAAGTTGTAGAAACATCTCAAGGATGATCAATGGAAATAGGATGCACCTGAGTCTCATAGCAAAGGGTCTGAATACTTATGTAAATAAGGTATTTCTGTTTTTTATTTCTAAAAAACTGTTTTAGCTTTGTCATTATGGGGTATTGTGTGTAGCTTGATGAGGGAATTTTTTTTTAATAGAATTTTATCAATTTTAGAATAAGTCTGAAATGTAATAAAATGTGGAAAGAGTCAAGGGGTCTGAATACTTTCCGAATGCACTGCAATACTGCCCAAAAACAATGACAATTTCTCTCAACCAATGGCAAATGGGCTTTTTAGTTGAGCACTGATGCTGCCCTGTGATAAACAATGCCCACTTTGTCAAAGGCAGGGGTGCAAAATATTTAGCTTGTCCATTCCCAGCGCGCCTCTCAAGGGTGCTGTTGGAGAGACACATCGCTGCGGCGCTCCACCAACATTTCATCATAAAAATCATCTAACATAAATCATGTAGCAGATATAGGGTATGGTAGAAAGAATATGTGGCCTTTTCTGTAGCCTACAGGCTGGAGATAAAATGGATGACAATGTAATGAGACGGACACTTTTTACATCATGCAGGTTTCTCCAATCAAATAGCCTAACCTAAATGGCACCCAATCAAATTAAAAATGGGCTGTCATGTTAACAAACAAAATACCCTGAGAACAGGACAGGTCAAAGTAAAATGGACATTATGGAATGGACAATCACAACTGTTGTACAGAAGTTTCACCCTGTTGGCATGATCAGTGGTTTCAAGTTTGTATCACAGGAAAAAATAAAATACTTCAACATTTCCCGCTGTGTAAACACACTGCAAAAAGGCTCACGATAACTCCTGATAAAGTTGGGTAGCTGATATTCAGAGCTTAAATCACCAAATTGATTAGTCACAGAATTCCATTGCTGCCGACATGGTAGGCTACACCCCAGTAAGCATGAGCCGACGTCTTTTGGTCCAGACCCTATGTATTTTTTTGTGTTTACAAACGGTAGTCTTACCACATAGATAGGCATTCATAACATTTCATTTTGGAAAATACGTATTTTTCCGCCTAGGGTGGCAGAATGGCAAGAACCAGCCCTGTGCATCACAGCTCCTTGTGTAGGGTGCACTGCCAAAAGAAGAGTCAGCACAAACTCTCCAATTTACATCTCAGCACACACCTCCTCAGGGCTAGGGAGAGGAAGCATGGAGGAGTGCTGAGAGAGAGGGGAGAAGAGAGAGAGAGTTGAAGAGAGAGAAAGAAGCAGAGAGGAGTGCTGAGAGAAATAAGGAGGAAGAGAGAGAGAGAGAAAGAAAGAAAGAAAGAAAGAAAGAAAGAAAGAAAGAAAGAAAGAAAGAAAGAAAGAAAGAAAGAAAGAAAGAAAGAAAGAAAGAAAGAAAGCAAGAAAGAAAGACCATAAACCTCACTCTTTCATCCTCTCTGACAGGTACAGACAGACACAAACTCCCTACAACATGAATCATGGTGGGAAAAGTAGAAGTGGAGTGCTTTAAGGTTTTGTAAGGCTTTACAAAGGATCCATCGTTGTATTGTAAAGGTGCGCCTGGCAGGGCTAGTAAAATGAGTTGACATGGCATTAACAAGCAATCCAGAGCCACACACAGTGTCTTAAAGGTATTCCAAAAGCCCAGCGGCAGCAATTATAGGACCTATGAGCCGTTTCCATGGCAACTAGCATTGGAGGGATAATGTTGTCTTCTTCTCGGTCAGAACAAGCTGAAGGTAAAAAAGACGCAGATGATTAATTGTCCATTCAGCAATCACGGTTATGTACACAGTGAAGTAGAGAGAGAGAGAGAGAGAGAGAGGGAGAGAGAGAAAGAGAGATAGAGAGAAAGAGAGAGAGAGAGAGAGAGAGAGAGAGAGAGAGAGAGAGAGAGAGAAAGAGGGAGAGAGAGAGAGAGAGAGAGAGAGAGAGGAGAGAGAGCGAGAGAGAGAGAGAGAGAGAGAGAGCGAGAGAGAGAGAGAGAGAGAGAGAGAGAGCGAGAGAGAGAGAGAGAGAGAGAGCGAGAGAGAGAGAGAGAGAGAGAGAGAGAGAGAGAGAGAGAGAGAGAGAGAGAGAGAGAGAGAGAGAGAGAGAGAGAAAGAAAGAAAGAAAGAAAGAAAGACAGACAGACTTAGCCCTAAACAGGCATGTGGCTGTTCACTTGGCCACATTCACAACACGACACAATGTGAAAGCAGAGAATGCATGCGGCCAGCCTCGGAGCTTCCAGTGTGAGGCAGGGTTAAGTGAATAACGGCTGGTATTTCAAGGTAAAATAGAACACTGTGCTAAGTGTGTTACAACATACTGTAGCCACAGCAGGCTAACACAGGAAAGACATCCACCGGGCAATAGCTCCAAGCTAAGCCTCAGGGTAAACTATGCTGCTGCAGCACAGCAAAGACATCCACCAGGCACTAGCTCCAAGCTAAGCCTCAGGGTAAACTATGCTGCTGCAGCACAGCAAAGACATCCACCAGGCACTAGCTCCAAGCTAAGCCTCAGGGTAAACTATGCTGCTGCAGCACAGCAAAGACATCCACCAGGCACTAGCTCCAAGCTAAGCCTCAGGGTAAACTATGCTGCTGCAGCACAGCAGAAAACCATTTCATATTTCCCCTCACTTAAAGGGTGGTACATCAATCGTATTTTTTCACACCACGTGGCCTGACCAGCAAAATATCTACAGCCAATTATAGTGTATGAAGTTGTTGCCTGGTGATGGTAGTTGTAATGCTGCTGTTCACTCCCGGACACTGATGTACTGTCTCTTGTACTGTATAGGGTCCTATAAACAGACAGACTGACAGACTGACAGACACACACTTCCAAGGCTACAAGGCCAGGTAGGGGGATACTGTCACATGGAATGACGCTGGAGAGACGAAGCAGGTACGGGGAGTCAAACATTTAATAAAGAACGGACATAGAACGAGACAGGAACAGCGTCAGCAAACTAGTAAAACAAAGACAAAAAACAATCAATGCAGAAGCGGGGAACAGAGCTGGGGAACTGACAAATATAGGGGAGGTAATAACAGGTGATGAGTGAGTCCAGGTTGGTCCAATATCGCTGATGTGCGTGACGAGGGAAGGCAGGTGTGCGTGATGGATGATAGGACTGCGTGATACAGGGCAGCCTGGTGCCCTCACGCGCCAGGGGGGGGAAGAGCGGGAGCAGAAGTGACAGATACTTCCAGTGACCTGGCCACAGACAGAGAGAGCTATCCAGGGAAGATAACTATTAGGGCCCACTTTGTCCTGGGTCTTCTCCCCTCAACTAGCCTACTGACACTAACACAGAGAGACCACACACACACACAGACACACAGACACACACACACAGGTGGGACTGGTCTCTCCAATGGTCTTAGTCTGAACTGAACTCCGGCCAAAAACAGCCCAACGATTTAACAACACAAATAAAACTGTCTTGAAGTGCCACTGTACAAAACTAGGGTTTTCACATATACACGCACTTACACACACACACACACAGTTTGTCTTACCTTGCATTTGACCTACTGAGCAAAAACAAACAATTAAATGAACAAAAGGAGGGCCTGCATAGTGTGTCTTTGACATAGTGTGTGTGTGTGCGTGCGCACGTGACTTTGTGTGTGTGTGTGTGCGTATGTGTGTGTGTGTGTGTGTGTGCGTTTCATGCGTGTGTTTGTGCGTACGTGCTGGCACACGCATGTATGTGCACACACACACACACAACTTAAGTCAGCCTTCGTCCTTATATACGGCTGTAGGTGTCAGCTATCCTGACCCACTTCTTTCCCTCCAAGAATGGATAGAACATTTAAACAATCGTGACCTCATTTTCCAGATAATAATATCTCACGCAGGCCTGGGGAGAGAAAACAACCTGCCAGGCCCACTGAGCTTAGAATACATGAAATGCCAAGAAAAAGATCATGCAATTTGTCCAATTCTTTTGACTTTAACTCATATGCTCATGTTGGTTTGGATCCATCCGATCTGACTCTACTGTCAATGACATAAGATGCTGTGTGTAATACAGGGTAGTTATTATGGTGTGTGTAGTACAGGGTAGTTATTATGGTGTGTGTATTACAGGGTAGTTCTATGGTGTGTGTAGTTCAGGGTAGTTATTATGGTGTGTGTAACACAGGGTAGTTATTATGGTGTGTGTAGTACAGGGTAGTTATTATGGTGTGTGTAGTACAGGGTAGTTATTATGGTGTGTGTAGTTCAGGGTAGTTATTATGGTGTGTGTATTACAGGGTAGTTGTAATGGTGTGTGTAGTACAGGGTAGTTATTATGGTGTGTGTAGTACAGGGTAGTTATTATGGTGTGTGTGTAGTCAGGGTAGTTACTATGGTGTGTGTAGTACAGGGTAGTTATTATGGTGTGTGTAGTACAGGGAAGTTATTATGGTGTGTGTAGTACAGGGTAGTTATTATGCTGTGTGTGTAGTTCAGGGTAGTTATTATGGTGTGTGTGTAGTACAGGGTAGTTATTATGCTGTGTGTGTAGTACAGGGTAGTTATTATGGTGTGTGTAGTACAGGGTAGTTATTATGGTGTGTGTAGTACAGGGTAGTTATTATGCTGTGTGTGTAGTACAGGGTAGTTATTATGGTGTGTGTAACACAGGGTAGTTATTATGGTGTGTGTAGTACAGGGTAGTTATTATGGTGTGTGTAACACAGGGTAGTTATTATGGTGTGTGTAGTACAGGGTAGTTATTATGGTGTGTGTAGTACAGGGTAGTTATTATGGTGTGTGTAGTTCAGGGTAGTTATTATGGTGTGTGTAGTACAGGGTAGTTATTATGGTGTGTGTAGGTCAGGGTAGTTATTATGGTGTGTGTAGTACAGGGTAGTTATTATGGTGTGTGTAGTACAGGGTAGTTATTATGGTGTGTGTAGTACAGGGTAGTTATTATGCTGTGTGTGTAGTTCAGGGTAGTTATTATGGTGTGTGTAGTACAGGGTAGTTATTATGGTGTGTGTGTAGTACAGGGTAGTTATTATGGTGTGTGTAGTACAGGGTAGTTATTATGGTGTGTGTAGTACAGGGTAGTTATTATGCTGTGTGTGTAGTTCAGGGTAGTTATTATGGTGTGTGTATTACAGGGTGGTTATTATGGTGTGTGTAGTTCAGGGTAGTTATTATGGTGTGTGTAGTACAGGGTAGTTATTATGGTGTGTGTAGTTCAGGGTAGTTATTATGGTGTGTGTAGTACAGGGTAGTTATTATGTTGTGTGTAACACAGGGTAGTTATTATGGTGTGTGTAGTTCAGGGTAGTTATTATGGTGTGTGTAGTACAGGGTAGTTATTATGGTGTGTGTAGTACAGGGTAGTTATTATGGTGTGTGTAGTACAGGGTAGTTATTATGGTGTGTGTAGTACAGGGTAGTTATTATGGTGTGTGTAGTACAGGGTAGTTATTATGGTGTGTGTAGTACAGGGTAGTTATTATGGTGTGTGTAGTTCAGGGTAGTTATTATGGTGTGTGTAACACAGGGTAGTTATTATGGTGTGTGTAGTACAGGGTAGTTATTATGGTGTGTGTAGTACAGGGTAGTTATTATGGTGTGTGTAGTACAGGGTAGTTATTAAGGTGTGTGTATTACAGGGTAGTTATTATGGTGTGTGTAGTTCAGGGTAGTTATTATGGTGTGTGTAGTACAGGGTAGTTATTATGGTGTGTGTAGTACAGGGTAGTTATTATGGTGTGTGTAGTACAGGGTAGTTATTATGGTGTGTGTAGTTCAGGGTAGTTATTATGGTGTGTGTAGTACAGGGTAGTTATTATGGTGTGTGTAGGTCAGGGCAGTGTTATGAATGGAAGTGACAGTCATCTGAGTGTGTGTGTGTGTGTGTGTGTGTGTGTGTGTGTGTGTGTGTGTGTGTGTGTGTGTGTGTGTGTGTGTAACAATAGAAAGCTACCGTATGAATTCCTGAACACTTAAAACTTCCCAGAATAATATCAGGTGAAGGAGAAGTAGTTTACCAGACCGCCGCAGGTGTTGAGGGAGGCAAAAGAGTCGGTGTGGTTGACAATCCATCCCGAGTAAAAGCAGAGCTGGTCTCTGGCCAGGTGCGACCATTTAGGGGGGTCTCTTTCGCCTCCCCTCTCCTCGACCACAAACCCCTCAGACAGAAAAGAAGCATCCCTTTTCAGGCGTAAGTACAGGTCTTTTCCAAAAGCAGGTAAAGAGAAAAATAAGCTGTCCTCCACAGAGTTTAGTCCACCCCGGGAATCGACAGAGCGCTGGCCGCGTCGACGCGCGCTGCGCCTGGATGAGTCATGTAACAGGTGAGCTTCCTCTCCAGAGAGCTCCACCGGGACCACCATGTCCACTAAGTCCGTGTCATAACAGGAGTGATCTATGGGAAAGGAGAAGGGAATAACTTATTAAACATTGAGTGTAACTTTCAGAGCTTTCTGTGTCAACGTCTGTTAGAAAACAATATGCTATTGTTTTCATATTGCCAAGTCGCCTTGAACTGTCTGTGGTGTGATGTAGGCTAGTTATTCAATGACATAGCAGCCTATTTCACAACAGATGGGGAGAATTGTACTATGTATTGGTAATTAAATATGGTATATTTGGGGTCATCTAAGTTATTCAAGTCACTTATTCAACTCATCTCGCATTGTGCGTAACTTCGTTGTGAGAGGGGCGCTGGAGAACCGCAGAGAAAACGCAGCCAAAGCTGCAGCAAAGTTACTCTTGCAGAGCAGCACAGAACATTTTGAGAGAGAGATAGAGGAAGAGAAAAATAAAAGAGAGCGAGAGAGAGATTCCCCAAGCAAATAAAGCCCATTTAAATTGAATTGAGAGAGAGAGAGAGAGAGAGAGAGAGAGAGAACCGACAACCGCTACAGGCTCCCTGGCAAAACAATGATTCAAAGTTACAAAGTATCTACAACGCTGGTGTTACGTTGTACTTACCAGTCATCGCCTTCACTCCGAAACAGAAGAGGAATATAGACAGGAAAAGCTGCGGAGCATGGCTGTCATACATGATAAAGACTAGCTGAGTGACTGCAGAGGGTGTACGCGCCTGCAAAGCGAACCAGGACTGCAGGGAACTTTGACAAAGTTAATCGGAACTCCAGGCAAAGTGAATTTCAAGCGCTAGACACGCCTGTCGCACTTCGGCACTGCCTCTGTGACCACCGGATTGGTTAGGGTAGTTTAACCAAAACATCTCTAACGTTTGATTGGACAGAAACAACGTTAATCATCGGGGGGCTGCACCTTAACACGTGGTTTTAGTGTAGAGGAGAAAATATTTGGGAATGTTATATTTAGGAAAGTTTTCTTTCAAGGGTTGTGCAGTGCAGTTGCAATATAACCCACTGTTATTTGATATATACTTGTTTATGAACTTGTGGGACAAAGTCCACATTAAATGTGTAGGGCCTGTAATAGCCTATCGACAGTATTTTCAGCCCAAGTGATAGGAATCAATAGGCAACTAAATGAAAGCTGTGAATGAATTCATGCAGTGCAATTGTAGCTTGTTCAGCCTGTATTTGCTAGACTGATTGAGATGACTGTAGGTCTAGCTGGCTACATGTCTGTTCACAGGCCAAGAAACATGTTGCTTCAATTCAAGCTCTTGGATAAAACAAAATGCACAAGAAGAAAAGCATGCAGAAAAACCACAGTACAAATCACATAAGGGGGCTTTAGCTGGGCTAGCTAATGGACTGTTAAAGTCTCTCATCAGCTTCTAATTGCAAATGGGAAGAAAATGTGTTTCAATTAGTGAGGGAGATATTACACATCAGTGGTTGGCCTCTGGCAATGTGTCCCAGTTTGATAAGTCAGGATGAAATTCCCAGCCGTCCTGAGTGTGCTTACATTGTCTAGTGTACCACAACAAGGGCCTCTGTGTGCCGGTCTGCCTCCCTGTCTGTCTGTCTGTCTGTCTGTCTGTCTGTCTGTCTGTCTGTCTGTCTGTCTGTCTGTCTGTCTGTCTGTCTGTCTGTCTGTCTGTCTGTCTGTCTGTCTGTCTGTCTGTCTGTCTGTCTGTCTGTCTGTCTGTCTGTCATGGTTCAATCTGTCTGTCTGTCTGTCTGTCTGTCTGTCTGTCTGTCTGTCTGTCTGTCTGTCTGTCTGTCTGTCTGTCTGTCTGTCTGTCTGTCTGTCTGTCTGTCTGCCTGCCTGCCTGCCTGCCTGCCTGCCTGCCTGTGGGTGTGTCTGTGTGTCTGTGTGTCTGTGTGTCTGTCTGTCTGTCTGTCTGTCTGTCTGTCTGTCTGTCTGTCTGTCTGTCTGTCTGTCTGTCTGTCTGTCTGTCTGTCTGTCTGTCTGTCTGTCTGTCTGTCTGTGGGCGTGTCTGTCTGCCTGTCTGTCTGTATGCGTGTCTGTGTGCCTCTCTGCCCATCTGTCTGCCTATCTGTCTGTCTGTCCATCTGTTTGTCTGTGTGCACACACTGCTCTTTTCATCAACAACCAAACGGTTTTCTAGATGATATAGCCTACAGAGATAAAGGGTGTGGAGAGGGCAATCAGTTTGCCTCTGTCTCCAGCAGGCAGCACAGCCTCTGCATCAGCCACGGTCGAACACTGCCACCAGATATGGATGCAGTCATTTACAATAGGCCAACCCGGTCTATCCTAACCCAGCCCAGAGCCAGCCCCACACACAAAAATACTATTCTGTCTATCCAACTACACTGGCAGTCATTTGATTGCCTTTACTGCTTCATTGGTTATGGGGTGTGCTTCAGAGCATCAATCACAAACAAATAGACTCAGCCCATTGGAAGACACTTTAACAGATCAGCACTGACCGGACAAAAGCTGATTGGTGGCACTACTGCCGACTCACGTTCCTGTTCAATCGAGTAGAAAAATGGCTGAAGTAACTGAATTGTGTGAAAGAAGCATGTGTGTGTGTGTGCGTGTGTGTGTGTGTGTGTGTGTGTGTGTGTGTGTGTGTGTGTGTGTGTGTGTGTGTGTGTGTGTGTGTGTGCGTGCGTGCTACACCAGGACTACATCCCAAATGGCACTCTCTTCCCTATATGGTGCCAGACTTTTGGACCAAAGTAGTACACTATAAGTGGCAATAGGGTTCCATTTGGGACGTGGCCATGGTTCAATCTAATTTCAGTGGTAGCCATGGTTCAATCTAATTCCAATGGTAGCCATGGATCAATCTAATTCCAGGGGTAGCCATGGTTCAATCTAATTCCAATGGTAGCCGTGGTTCAATCTAATCCCAGTGGTAGCCGTGGTTCAATCTAATTCCAGTGGTAGCCGTGGTTCAATCTAATTCCAGTGGTAGCCATGGTCGAATCTAATTCCAGTGGTAGCCGTGGTTCAATCTAATTCCAGTGGTAGCCTTTCTCATAACTCTCTGTCTTCCATCAATAGTCCATACATCATCCAGATCACAGGAGTCTGCTGGGGGAGGACCACTCATAATAATGCCCAGAACGGAGCGAATGGAATGGCATCAGAGAGTTATGAGAAAGGCTACCACTGGAATTAGATTCAACCATGGCTACCACTGGAATTAGATTCAACCATGGCTACCACTGGAATTAGATTCAACCATGGCTACCACTGGAATTAGATTCAACCATGGCTACCACTGGAATTAGATTCAACCATGGCTACCACTGGAATTAGATTCAACCATGGCTACCACTGGAATTAGATTCAACCATGGCTACCACTGGAATTAGATTCAACCATGGCTACCACTGGAATTAGATTCAACCATGGCTACCACTGGAATTAGATTCAACCATGGCTACCACTGGAATTAGATTCAACCATGGCTACCACTGGAATTTGATAACATTCCACCAATTCCGCTCCAGCCATTACCACGAGCCGGTCCTTCCCAATTGAAGTGTCACCAACCTCCTGTGATCCACACCCATATCAACACAGAGATTGTTTTATCATACCTCTGGTTTCCTATCCTGGTCCTATCTGTTTGTACTGCCTTGCCAACTCGTTCATTGTGACACCAAACAGACAGACTATAGGATCTGGTAGGGCAGCAAAGATCTAGGACCAGGCTATACTCTTTTCCTCTGAGAGTGACTGAAAATCTTTTGTCATTGCAGTTTGGTTTTGTTTCATGGACCATGGTTAGACTGTGGGGTAGTGAGTCTGGCGACATTACATTTCTTCTTTTGCCCAAGTGGCTTGAGACCTGACAGACAAGGCCCAGAGTATCAGGACTGAAGGAAGCTAAGCTGTCTTTTCTAAGGAAGGAACAGGTCCTAGACTAATCCTCTATGGAGCCTGTCGTCTGTATAGACCCTCTGTGTATGTATGTGTGTGTGTAACTCTGGAATGAGTCTCTAGAGTGAGTCTGTCTCAATAGACTCCGGCTTGTGTGTGTTTGCGTGCTTGTGTGTGGATTAATCCCAATTCCAGGGCTTTGATTTCTAACGTTCTAAAGCTAGGGGAACCTCCAAGGACCTCTGCTTTCTCTCCTGGACAAGCAGCCAGCCACCATGACGGTTGACCCTAAACACTGATCTGAAGTCCGTCAAATATTTTCCTTATAATGGCAAACGATAGGATTCAGGGAGGGTAAACTGATCCCATATCTGTGCTAACCAATAAAACAGAGCTATCCCACTATAGCAGACCCAGGGACCATCAACTAGATTCAGCCGCCGGCAGATTTTCTTCTTGAGCAGATGGTCGGGGGGCCGTAATGTAATTACAAATAAATTGTAGGCTGCAGATTGACCGCAAAAAGCCGAAACAGATACAATATTTGACAAAAACATAGTAATTTCAAACCTTGCTTACATTTGTATACAATCACATGTCTACTATGCGTGGGAATATTTACAAACAGATTTTCTAAACTAAAATCACTTGGAGATGATTTCCAGGTGTTTTTACAGTCTTAAGTTTACTCAGAAACCTTGGGGGCCAAGTAAAATCACCCATGGGTCAAATTCGTCCCGCGAGCCGCCAGTTATAGAACCCTACAGTGTCGAGTGACTGGGAAGTGATTTTCATCACTGATAGACTAGGACAATGTGATCAACTTGACGCTTTCAAATGACTCCACATCAATCAAATCAAAATTATTGTTCACATACAGATATTTAGCAGATGTTATTGCATCTATAGCGAAATGCTTGTGCGATCACGCATACACACACACAATCTGTGCACCTCACTTTGACATTATAATCCCCAAGCCATAGGGCCCTGAAAAATTGCTTATGTCATAGCAGGCAGTAAGTAGTGCATCCCAAATGACACCCTATTCCCTATAAAGTGCACAATAAAGTGCACTTCTATTGACCAGAACCCGATGCCATTTGGGACAAAGCCTTTTTCTCATTTTTTTGTCCAACATTTCCTTGCTGAATTCAGGGGTGTGTTCATTAGTGCACGTGACTGAAAAAAATTGAAACAAACTACTCAAATGTCTTATTGGACAAACCCGGGTAAGTCCCTCCCTGTTTCAGTTAGTTTTCTTCTGTTTGGTTGAACACGACCCAGGTAAACAGTCTCCACCTCTGACAGACTACGGCCAGCTTTCTATTCTCTCCGTCTCATCCAGGTTTGTGACTCACCATAGTTATACCTGGCTCGTATCAACAATCCTTTCAGCGATGTCCGTCTCTCTTGCCCACCAATGGAAAATGTCTAATTCAAAACTGTTAAAGAATCTCTCCACCTTGTAGATAAGTGTAAACAAGCCTGGCTTGAACCAATGACCATACAGTTCCAATCAAAACAAGCACACTAACTCCTACGCCAAAAAGGTCCAGACCTGCACTCTTCCTACAACATAGTATTCTTTGTTCCAGCCCAGCACTAACACACCTGATTCAACCACCAATTCATTTAACATAGGTGTTTTAGCACTAGGATGCACCCCACCCCCATCCCTGCCTCCCCTCTAGACTTGGAGTTGAGTTTCACATAGGAGGGACCTAGGACATGACCTTTGACCCAGAGGCTGTATGTGTCTTATTTGGGCTCCAGACAGTCAGGCGGTAAGACAGGCCGACGGATAGACAGATGGAAATGGACAGACGGAGACGGACAGACAGATACAGACATACATATACAAACAGACACAGTACATGCAGACAGACAGAAACAGACAGACAGAAGCATCTCTCAGTCTGTGAGTCTGGCATTCCACACGGTGAAGTACAGTTGTGGCCCGTGTAATATTCATGTGTAAACATACTGAATTATAATTGGATGCATTTTACCGCCGTATCATACTGTGCTATGATTGGTTAAGACCACCCAGATGGTTAGGTCATGGTCAGTTGATCATGGTTGGAGATAAGTGAACATGCCAGTTGTAGCTAGCTAATAAAGAGCTACGTTAAGAAATATCCTGTAGTACTGCATTTTATTATTTTGTACAAAGCGTGCAAAACAAGACAGCCCGCATTTGCTGTTTTCAAGCCTGCTCACTCTGGTGGGAACAATCCTGGAAGCATTCAGTGTCAGTCAGGAGTGTGTGTGTGTGTGAGACTTTCATCCCAAGTATGAAAGCCATGACAAGGGAGGTGGAGTTTGAATTTAGTCACTGAATGTGTTGAGAATGATTTCTGCTTCTCAAAGAGGGCTCTCTTTGACTGAATGGGTTACCCTGGGAATCAGTGGTCTTGGATATACGACTCTTAAAACTGCAGAGCCAGCAATCTCCATCCAAGTTGGTTTGACTGAAGACCGTGGGGATCTACTCCCTCTAGAGGCCAGTTGTGGTAACATAGGACTGGTACATCAAACAGATGAATGACACACAAAAGACAATGGCATGATAGTATATAAAATTAAAATAAAACATCAAAAAGACGGCGTCCAAAAATTGCACCTTACTCCCTATATAGTGCAGCAGGGTCCATAGGGCGCAGGGCAACATTATTGCACTATAGGGGATTGGGTACCCCCTGTATATAGCCTCATTATTGTTATTGTGTTACTTTTTTCACTTTAGTTTATTTAGTAAATATTTTCTTAACTGTTGGTTAAGGGCTTGTCAGTAAGCATTTCACGGTAAGGTCTACACCTGATGTATTCGGGAGGCATTTGGGACACATCCCATAGATGTCATCAGATAGCATGGCTTTTGAGAATCTCTCAGGATATTCCCTACAGAGCCATTCCCTACAGAATCTCTATAGTATACAGCTCAATTCCTGTTAACACAGTGCACCTACTTCAATATGATCTTAACACCTTAGAAATGTGTTGGGTTGTATAAATCTGATGAATAGGAAAGATTTGTTTTGGACCAGTAGAAAGATGTCACACACACACACACACACACACGGTGCTGGTCGAAGACAGGTTTATTGCAGTACATAAAACACACGACATTAGACAGTTATAGTTTCAAGGTCACGTGCACAAGTACAGTGAAATGCCTTTCTTTCGAGCTCTAGTTACAGTGGGATGTTCACTATAACATCCCAATCTTCACCTTTTAGAAACCTGTTTTACAGTGCTTCATTAAAACAGTGTAACATTGTTTCATTGTTACGTAAATGTTTCTTCAGCATTCTGAACGACATAGGATCTTTCCTCTGGCTCACACGTTCTCATAAATCATTAAAACAGGTGTAACATTGTCTCATTGTTACGTAAATGTTTATTCAGCATTCTGAACGACATAGGATTTTTCCTCTGGCTCACACGTTCTCTTGATGTAGTATTTAATCATATGATTAAATACTACATCAAATAAATGCACTTGTAAAATACAGACCATAGTTACTGTATGGGTCAATCAATTAGCCAAATATTGGCATGTTGTTTTTAAAAAATCTGAGGAAATGTACATAAAGTACTAAAAAGTGTTGATCGTATTCAATAAAAATGCTTGTGGCAAGAGATGAAAGGAAAGAGAGGACAGAGAGTAGGAGAGAGGGAGAAGGAGAGGGAGTAGGAGAGAAGGAGAGGGAGTAGGAGAGTAGGAGAGAGGGAGTAGGAGAGAGGGAGTAGGAGAGAGGGAGTAGTTAATGAAGGAGAGAGGGAGTAGGAGTCAGGAAGTAGGAGAGAAGGAAAGAGGGAGTAGGAGAGAGAGAGTAAGAAAGAAAGAAAGACCATAAACCTCACTCTTTCATCCTCTCTGACAGGTACAGACAGACACAAACTCCCTACAACATGAATCATGGTGGGAAAAGTAGAAGTGGTGTGATTTAAGGTTTTGTAAGGGAATAGGAGAATGAGAAGGAGAGAGGGATGAGAAGGACTTGTAGAGACACAACCCCCCCCCCCCCCCCCCCCCCATAACTAACCCCCATAGCCAGCAGAGGTTGAAATAAAACATGTCGGCCGCTAGTGAATGAACGCAGCCCATAAACTATAAACCCTTGCCAGGCCTTGATGGATGAAGGGCTCAGGCGGAGCGTCCGTGTGGCACCGCTTTACGACATGCTTGCGCACCACCTTTCTGCAACAATACTGAACAGATTAAATATGACGATGAACAAAAACACAAGGGTTTTAGTGTTTTTTGGTTTTGGTTTTCTGGTCTTTGTCTCATTGCTGTCTGAGGAGGGTTCCATGTGAAACTGTGCCATCGTCAACATTGTTTTCCTTGAAGATGAGAGGAGTTTGGACGTAGAAGAAACTACAGGCCAAGAAAAACGGTCTCTTTCTGTGTGTGATGTATTTCTTTTTTTGCCAGGCTACACTCCAATTTCTAGAGTCATAAATCTTAATCTAAATGTTTGTCTGCTTGCTGTTGTTTTTCCATATGGGATGGAATCTGTTTTGTGTTGTTCCAGCTTCTCCTATGACCTTGATCCCACCACTCCCTGCCTCTGGTGCAGGGCTCCGCCAATCATGACGCGAGCTTGGTCAGTAGACGGTTTTTGATGGGCAGACGTTCTCCGAGAGAGATAAGTGTCTGAAGCAGCCGTTGTTGCCCTCCTTTGTGCCCAGTCCAGAACCGTTGGTGTAACAATAACTGCTCTCCTCTTTTTCCTCTTCAGTCAGACTGCTTTCTTCACCATCCTCCTCATCATCACTTCTTTCATCTCTGGTCATCTGGAGTAGAGAGAAAGAGACACAGAGACACAGAGACAGAGACAGAGAGAGAAAGACACAGAGAGAGAGAAAAAGACAGAGACATAGAGAGACAGAGAGACAGAGAGAGAGAAAAACAATGTACTCAGAACATACATGGAGATATAATGCCACTTTCTACCTCAGAGACCATCATCATCATCATCATCATCATCATCTCTAACACAGTAGTTCCCATAGTTCTCTCTCTAAAGTCATTATTTGTGATCCAAGAAAATAAAACCAGTGTCTCAAGCCAGTACTCTGTCAAAAAATAAATCAGCTGTGCCCAACCATTTGGGAATCGCTGCTCCTGCATCACATACAACACAGTTCTGTGTAGCCCAATATCACTCAGAACAAAACATTCACCTAAAAGTAGCATTGAAACCTGGGGCTGCATGTATTGAGCGTCTCAGAGCAGGAGTGCTGATCAAGGATGAGTTTAGCCTTTCAGATCACAATGAATAAGATTACATGGATAGCTGATCCTAGATCAACAGTCATACTCTGAGACGCTACATACATACAGCCCTGAGCTATTTCAACTAACGCTGAAACCCAATTGGCCGCCTTCGATCAATCAAAAACACCTGGAGTTTAATCCATGGTAGGTCAGGTCAGTCTTTCAAACTTACCATAATAGACTCTATTCTCTCTCCTTGAGCCGTCTGACCACTCTGAGCCACATTGTGTTTTCCAGAAATATAATTATGTTCGGCACAATGCTAAATCACCAATAATTAGGTCCCAATGGCAACCCACTGTTGCCTTGTGACCTCGTGGGGGTTGAGTAATTGCCCCTGGCACCTTAGCTGTTTTCTGCCATTGCCGTAGTTGACAGGGATCAAGCACCTTGCCAAGCCCAACACAATTGCGCACACACACACGCGCGCACACTGTTCTAACTGCTCAGTTACTAAGTCTACATGGACAGAACGAGAACAATGAAACAATGAAAAAAAGGAGCGTTGGGTTTTCGGCTAGATTCTAGACCACACTGACAGAGAACAGACACTGTAGTCAACTGACAGAGAACAGACGCTGTAGTCATCTGACAGAACAGACACTGTAGTCACCTGACAGAGAACAGACACTGTAGTCATCTGACAGAGAACAGACACTGTAGTCAACTGACAGAGAACAGACACTGTAGTCATCAGACAGAGAACAGACACTGTAGTCATCAGACAGAGAACAGACGCTGTAGTCATCTGACAGAACAGACACTGTAGTCATCTGACAGAAAAGACACTGTAGTCAACTGACAGAGAACAGACGCTGTAGTCACCTGACAGAGAACAGACACTGTAGTCACCTGACAGAGAACAGACACTGTAGTCATCTGACAGAGAACAGACGCTGTAGTCACCTGACAGAGAACAGACACTGTAGTCATCAGACAGAGAACAGACACTGTAGTCATCAGACAGAGAACAGACACTGTAGTCACCTGACAGAGAACATACACTGTAGTCATCAGACAGAGAACAGACACTGTAGTCATCAGACAGAGAACAGACACTGTAGTCACCTGACAGAGAACAGACACTGTAGTCACCTGACAGAGAACATACACTGTAGTCACCTGACAGAGAACAGACACTGTAGTCATCAGACAGAGAACAGACACTGTAGTCACCTGACAGAGAACAGACACTGTAGTCACCTGACAGAGAACAGACACTGTAGTCATCAGACAGAGAACAGACACTGTAGTCATCAGACAGAGAACAGACACTGTAGTCATCAGACAGAGAACAGACACTGTAGTCACCTGACAGAGAACAGACACTGTAGTCATCTGACAGAGAACAGACACTGTAGTCAACTGACAGAGAACAGACACTGTAGTCATCTGACAGAGAACAGACACTGTAGTCATCTGACAGAGAACAGACACTGTAGTCATCAGACAGAGAACAGACACTGTAGTCATCAGACAGAGAACAGACACTGTAGTCATCAGACAGAGAACAGACACTGTAGTCACCTGACAGAGAACAGACACTGTAGTCATCTGACAGAGAACAGACACTGTAGTCATCAGACAGAGAACAGACACTGTAGTCATCAGACAGAGAACAGACACTGTAGTCATCAGACAGAGAACAGACACTGTAGTCATCTGACAGAGAACAGACACTGTAGTCATCTGACAGAGAACAGACACTGTAGTCATCTGACAGAGAACAGACACTGTAGTCATCTGACAGAGAACAGACACTGTAGTCATCTGACAGAGAACAGACACTGTAGTCACCTGACAGAGAACAGACACTGTAGTCACCTGACAGAGAACAGACACTGTAGTCAT
Organism: Salmo salar; assembly: GCF_965601325.2. Lineage (NCBI taxonomy): Eukaryota > Metazoa > Chordata > Actinopteri > Salmoniformes > Salmonidae > Salmo > Salmo salar. The sequence goes on from NC_138316.1 coordinate 38,336,202, forward strand.
CTGACAGAGAACAGACACTGTAGTCATCAGACAGAGAACAGACACTGTAGTCATCAGACAGAGAACAGACACTGTAGTCATCTGACAGAGAACATACACTGTAGTCACCTGACAGAACAGACACTGTAGTCACCTGACAGAGAACAGACACTGTAGTCACCTGACAGAGAACAGACGCTGTAGTCACCTGACAGAACAGACACTGTAGTCACCTGACAGAGAACAGACACTGTAGTCACCTGACAGAGAACAGACACTGTAGTCATCAGACAGAGAACAGACACTGTAGTCATCAGACAGAGAACAGACACTGTAGTCATCTGACAGAGAACAGACACTGTAGTCATCTGACAGAGAACAGACACTGTAGTCATCAGACAGAGAACAGACACTGTAGTCATCTGACAGAGAACAGACACTGTAGTCATCAGACAGAGAACAGACACTGTAGTCATCTGACAGAGAACATACACTGTAGTCACCTGACAGAACAGACACTGTAGTCACCTGACAGAGAACAGACACTGTAGTCACCTGACAGAGAACAGACGCTGTAGTCACCTGACAGAACAGACACTGTAGTCACCTGACAGAGAACAGACACTGTAGTCACCTGACAGAGAACAGACACTGTAGTCACCTGACAGAGAACAGACACTGTAGTCACCTGACAGAGAACAGACACTGTAGTCACCTGACAGAACAGACACTGTAGTCACCTGACAGAACAGACACTGTAGTCAACTGACAGAGAACAGACACTGTAGTCAACTGACAGAACAGACACTGTAGTCACCTGACAGAGAACAGACACTGTAGTCATCTGACAGAACAGACACTGTAGTCACCTGACAGAGAACAGACAATGTAGTCATCTGACAGAACAGACACTGTAGTCACCTGACAGAGAACAGACACTGTAGTCACCTGACAGAGAACAGACACTGTAGTCATCTGACAGAACAGACACTGTAGTCACCTGACAGAGAACAGACACTGTAGTCACCTGACAGAGAACAGACACTGTAGTCATCTGACAGAACAGACACTGTAGTCACCTGACAGATAACAGACACTGTAGTCACCTGACAGAGAACAGACACTGTAGTCATCTGACAGAGAACAGACACTGTAGTCATCAGACAGAGAACAGACACTGTTGTCATCAGACAGAGAACAGACACTGTAGTCATCAGACAGAGAACAGACACTGTAGTCATCAGACAGAGAACAGACACTGTAGTCATCTGACAGAGAACAGACACTGTAGTCAACTGACAGAGAACAGACACTGTAGTCATCTGACAGAGAACAGACGCTGTAGTCAACTGACAGAGAACAGACACTGTAGTCACCTGACAGAGAACAGACGCTGTAGTCAACTGACAGAACAGACACTGTAGTCACCTGACAGAGAACAGACACTGTAGTCACCTGACAGAGAACAGACACTGTAGTCACCTGACAGAGAACAGACACTGTAGTCACCTGACAGAGAACAGACACTGTAGTCACCTGACAGAACAGACACTGTAGTCATCAGACAGAACAGACACTGTAGTCAACTGACAGAGAACAGACACTGTAGTCAACTGACAGAACAGACACTGTAGTCACCTGACAGAGAACAGACACTGTAGTCATCTGACAGAGAACAGACACTGTAGTCATCTGACAGAACAGACACTGTAGTCACCTGACAGAGAACGGACACTGTAGTCACCTGACAGAGAACAGACACTGTAGTCATCTGACAGAACAGACACTGTAGTCACCTGACAGATAACAGACACTGTAGTCACCTGACAGAGAACAGACACTGTAGTCACCTGACAGAACAGACACTGTAGTCATCTGACAGAGAACAGACACTGTAGTCATCAGACAGAGAACAGACACTGTAGTCATCTGACAGAGAACAGACACTGTAGTCAACTGACAGAGAACAGACACTGTAGTCACCTGACAGAGAACAGACACTGTAGTCACCTGACAGAGAACAGACACTGTAGTCACCTGACAGAGAACAGACACTGTAGTCATCTGACAGAGAACAGACACTGGTGTAGTCATCTGACAGAGAACAGACACTGTAGTCACCTGACAGAGAACAGACACTGTAGTCATCTGACAGAGAACAGACACTGGTGTAGTCATCTGACAGAGAACAGACACTGGTGTAGTCATCTGACAGAGAACAGACACTGGTGTAGTCATCTGACAGAGAACAGACACTGGTGTAGTCATCTGACAGAGAACAGACACTGGTGTAGTCATCTGACAGAGAACAGACACTGGTGGAGTCATCTGACAGAACAGACACTGTAGTCAACTGACAGAGAACAGACACTGGTGTAGTCATCTGACAGAGAACAGACACGGGTGGAGTCATCTGACAGAGAACAGACACTGGTGGAGTCAACTGACAGAGAACAGACACTGTAGTCATCTGACAGAGAACAGACACTGTAGTCACCTGACAGAGAACAGACGCTGTAGTCAACTGACAGAACAGACACTGTAGTCACCTGACAGAGAACAGACACTGTAGTCACCTGACAGAGAACAGACACTGTAGTCACCTGACAGAGAACAGACACTGTAGTCATCTGACAGAGAACAGACACTGTAGTCAACTGACAGAACAGACACTGTAGTCACCTGACAGAGAACAGACACTGTAGTCATCTGACAGAGAACAGACACTGTAGTCATCTGACAGAGAACAGACACTGTAGTCACCTGACAGAGAACAGACACTGTAGTCACCTGACAGAGAACAGACACTGTAGTCATCTGACAGAACAGACACTGTAGTCATCTGACAGAGAACAGACACTGTAGTCACCTGACAGAGAACAGACACTGTAGTCATCTGACAGAACAGACACTGTAGTCACCTGACAGATAACAGACACTGTAGTCACCTGACAGAGAACAGACACTGTAGTCACCTGACAGAGAACAGACACTGTAGTCACCTGACAGAGAACAGACACTGTAGTCACCTGACAGAACAGACACTGTAGTCATCTGACAGAGAACAGACAGTGTAGTCATCTGACAGAACAGACACTGTAGTCAACTGACAGAACAGACACTGTAGTCATCAGACAGAGAACAGACACTGTAGTCATCTGACAGAGAACAGACACTGTAGTCATCTGACAGAGAACAGACACTGTAGTCAACTGACAGAGAACAGACACTGTAGTCACCTGACAGAGAACAGACACTGTAGTCACCTGACAGAGAACAGACACTGGTGTAGTCATCTGACAGAGAACAGACACTGTAGTCATCTGACAGAGAACAGACACTGGTGTAGTCATCTGACAGAGAACAGACACTGGTGTAGTCATCTGACAGAGAACAGACACTGGTGTAGTCATCTGACAGAGAACAGACACTGGTGTAGTCATCTGACAGAGAACAGACACTGGTGTAGTCATCTGACAGAGAACAGACACTGGTGTAGTCATCTGACAGAGAACAGACACTGGTGTAGTCATCTGACAGAGAACAGACACTGGTGGAGTCATCTGACAGAACAGACACTGTAGTCAACTGACAGAGAACAGACACTGGTGTAGTCATCTGACAGAGAACAGACACTGGTGGAGTCATCTGACAGAGAACAGACACTGGTGGAGTCATCTGACAGAGAACAGACACTGGTGGAGTCATCTGACAGAACAGACACTGTAGTCAACTGACAGAGAACAGACACTGTAGTCATCTGACAGAGAACAGACACTGTAGTCACCTGACAGAGAACAGACACTGTAGTCACCTGACAGAGAACAGACACTGTAGTCAACTGACAGAGAACAGACGCTGTAGTCACCTGACAGAGAACAGACACTGTAGTCACCTGACAGAGAACAGACACTGTAGTCATCTGACAGAGAACAGACACTGTAGTCACCTGACAGAGAACAGACACTGGTGGAGTCATCTGACAGAGAACAGACACTGGTGGAGTCATCTGACAGAACAGACACTGTAGTCAACTGACAGAGAACAGACACTGTAGTCATCTGACAGAGAACAGACACTGTAGTCATCTGACAGAGAACAGACACTGGTGTAGTCATCTGACAGAGAACAGACACTGTAGTCACCTGACAGAGAACAGACACTGTAGTCACCTGACAGAGAACAGACACTGTAGTCACCTGACAGAGAACAGACACTGTAGTCACCTGACAGAGAACAGATACTGGTGTAGTTATCTGCACCACAGCACCAATCAGAAGCTACTGACTCATAACACCACATGGACGTCAATGCAGGAGGGCTGAGGTCTCTGTTACCCTCCACCCACATCAGACAGCACTGAGTTTCAAAGAGACCACCTGTTGGCTCTGCATGATCTAGTCAGGCCAGTCAAGCAGCTGTAGGCTGGGGCTCTATGTGTGTTTAGAGCAATGTTTCCCAGAGCTCTCCCATAGTAGGATCCACTTACATCTAACATTTTAGTCATTCAGTAACTTTAGTGCATTCATCTTCACATAGCTGGGTGAGACAACCACATCAAAATCAAATCACATTTTATTGGTTGAGTAAACATATTTTGCAGATGTTATTAAGGGTGTAGTGAAATGCTTATGTTCCTAGCTCCAACAGTGCAGTAATACCTAACAACACAAAACAATACATGCAAATCCCAAAAATAATTGAATCAAGAAATATTAGAATATAAATATATATGTACTGTAAAGGATGGTGTGTAGAGACAGTATGGACAGTATATGAATAGAAAAAGTGTGTGCAGCAGTAGTTATACTAGTACACCCGTTTCAGCTGGACAACCCCTCATCAACCTCTGGTCAACTCATCATCAACCTCTGGTCAACTCATCATCAACCTCTGGTCAACTCATCATCAACCTCTGGTCAACTCATCATCAACCTCTGGTCAACTCATCATCAACCTCTGGTCAACCCATCATCAACCTCTGGTCAACTCATCATCAACCTCTGGTCAACTCATCATCAACCTCTGGTCAACTCATCATCAACCTCTGGTCAACTCATCATCAACCTCTGGTCAACTCATCATCAAGTTGATATTCTGTCAGTTTGTACCATCACAGTCGTAGCAAGATCATGTTCTGTCAATAAAGTAGTTATCAAAGTCAGTGTTAGTAGGAAAATACTTTTAAATACTTGATTCATTTAAGGTACTATTTGAAGAGGTAGGGTTTCAGATGTTTTCAGAAGATAGCCAGGGACTCTGCTGTCCTAGCTTCAGGCGGAGGCTGGTTCCACCATTGGGGTGCCAGGAGAAAGAAGAGCATTGACTAGGCTGAGTGGTAGCTGACATCCCCCCCGTAGGTTATTCCACTTATTTGTCTCATACAAAAACCAGCAAACCTAATTCCAACTAATCAAGAACGTGATGATGAGTTGACCAGATGAAACAGGTATGCTAGTACTGGGTAGATCAGTGGAAGACCACCTGTTGATGGAAGTAGAATGGCTGGGGGTACTCGGAGAGCGGTTTGGGGACCACTGGTTTGAGTGTCAGACTGGAATGATTCAGGCCTGCTTTAAGTGGTGACGTTGTGACCACATGATGGCTGTCATAAAGGGAATGGATGAAGAATGGAAAAGAAAGAGTGAAATAAACCACTGCCAAAAAGATGACTCACTTTGCCAAAGAGGAACTTGTTGACCATGCGCAGGATGAGGTAGGCCCAGAAGATGTGCAGGAACAGGAGGACCACCAGCATGACGTTGAAGAAGTAGTAACCAAAGAACGGGGGGTACTGGAGTGTGGGGTACACCCACGTACAGTGGATCAGCCTGGAATGACAACCAATACACACAATGATGGTGATGATGATGGTAATGCATTTTATTTGCAAGATATTTTTTCACAAACCCGAAGTGCTAAAATATAGATTTATATGATACATACTACTAGATATGATAAGCTCTGTTAAACATTTAAACTTGTCCTGGGTGGTGTTCAGTGTGCAGGGAACGTGAGAAAACGACTTGAAGGAGAGGCGGTATAACCAGTAAGAATTCAATAAGATTATTTTTCCTATTCAAAAAATGTTTTTCTTTCCATGCCTACTAAACACAAGCCTTTGTGAAGGAAAATAACGGCTACGCTTTGCTTTATAGGGATTTTTCATTATTGAAATAAGTAGGTAAATACTATGTAACTATCTGTATAAAAATGATAGCTAAGAAATCTGGTATTCTGTCAATTTGTAAGTAATGTCCATGAGAGAAAGGGGACATTGTTCAGCTTTCCAGCTTTCGTGCTCATTCAATGCTGTCCAACGCAGGAAAGTTAACCAGTTGCGGAAACACTGGATCATATTCAATAGGCACCAGACTGAAACAGGAAGGGAAAACCTGAGCCTGACCAAAAAGAAACATTCGATTTTTGGTGGGGGGGCTGACTACAGAAAAAAAAAAATCTAGAATTAAAACATGTGGGGGGAAAAAAATCAAACGTTTGTTTTCGCTTTCAGTTGCATAACCTTTTTCTACGGTGTGCACTAATGAACACGACCCTGGTTTATTTTCTCTGCAGAGAACAGAACATGATGTTTTGTGCTTTTGCAAAGTTCAACGTCTCTTTGTTTGGCCTTTCAGAGTGAAATGAGATGGTTGATTGTTTCTCACAGGAGAGGTAGACAGAACATAATTCAATAAATATTGGCTTCTGTATCACTGAGCGCTCATGAGACAAAGACATTCCCCTGACAATTACTCCTCCTGTGTGCCTACTGGTGAACATACAATAGAGAGACACACACACACACACACACACACACACACACGCGCACACGCGCACACAGCTAGGGTTCGTCAGTTGCCTTACCAGAATGGGAAGATGATCAGTCTGGTTACCATGAACACAATGGCAAACACCACAAAGAGACTGTTGCAGGTTGTCTCCCATTTGGCGTAGTTAAACAACTTGGCAGACTGGGGTAGGAGAGAGAAGAGAGAAAAACACAGTGAGTCTCCCCGCTACCAGAAACACACGACACAGCTCACTCTATGGGGGTGTTCTATATGCACCCATTTCTCTTCAGTGCACTACTTTTAACATGAGCCCTATGTTTACCAGGGGGCCATTTGGGACGTATCCGTTGCTCTGGATAAAAGTGTCTGCCACTCTTGGCCTCCCGAGTGGCTCAGTGGTCTAAGGCACGGCATCGCAGTGCTAGCTGTGCCACCAGAGATTTTGGGTTCGAGTCCAGGCTCTGTCGCAGCCGGCCGCAAACCGGGAGACCCATGTGGCGGCGCACAATTGGCCCAGCATCGTCCGGGTTAGGGAGGGTTTGGCCGGCAGGGATGTCCTTGTCTCATCGCGCACTAGCAACTCCTGTGGCGGGCCGGGCGCAGTGCACGCTGACACGGTGGCCAGGTGCACGGTGTTTCCTCCGACACATTGGTGCGGCTGGCTTCAGGGTGAAGTGGGCATTGTGTCAAGAAGCAGTGTGGCTTGGTTGGGTTGTGTTTCGGAGGATGCACGGCTCTCGACCTTCGCCACTCCAGAGTCCGTACGGGAGTTGCAGCGATGAGACAAGACTGTAACTACCAATTGGATACCACAAAATTGGGGAGAAAAAGGGGTAAAATAAATAAATAGAAAAACACACACAGAACACACCACACAGAACACACCACACACCACACACCACACAGAGACACTCCACATGGTAGCAGACCTCTAGCAGGACGTCGGAGGCATCGTGGATGAGCATCACCAGGGTTCCTATACGGATGTAGTTGACACACCAAGAGAAGGACAGCAGTGTCAGGGTGGCCAAATGGTGGATGATCTGTTCCTTAAAGTCCTAGAGGAGACAACACAACAAACATCTTCACCTGTTGTTTCTGTTGCTACTGTTGTTATTCTACTACGTGTCTTCAAAATCACTTGATAGTGTGACATGCATAACTAAGCAGGCAGATGGTCAATGTTAGGCATGTTGGAACAACTAATAAACGGCTAATAGTGTGTATCATATAGTGGAAATGATAATTAACTGTAATTGCTTCTGAGTAGCCAACTGCAATTTACTTTGATAAAAAATACTTTGTTGATTTCCTGATATGGTCATTTCTACATACTTTCTACTTTTCATCTCCATAAGACATTTAATGCTCTGGCCTGTCAGAGGTGGCAGGCAGGCCGCTATCTAATTAGGACTGCAGTAGGAAACTAATGTGAGAAAGCAGAGCTTCAGGACCTCTTGTTTTTCCATTTTATGAGAAGCAGCTAAACGGGTCAGAGAGTGGAAGATAATGCAGGTGTATGGGAAAGAAAGCAGAGCTTGAGAAAAGCCCATAGGGGCTGGCAGGGACTGGGATCCCCGACTCTCACCTTCCTCTTGACATCAAAGGTGACTCTGAAGAGAAGAGAACCATAGAAGCTCATCTCCAGGATGTAGTACCAGTACTGAGAATCCAGCATAGTCTATAGAGGGAGAGAGGGAGAGAGGGAGAGAGAGGGAGAGAGGGAGAGAGAGAGAGAGAGAGAGATAGATAATGAGATGTGTGTAGAGAGAGAGAGAGAGAGAGAGAGAGATAATGAGATGTGTGTAGAGAGAGGGAGAGAGAGAAACACCAGTAACAGGTAACATAATCTTACAGTGCCATGAATGAATCACAGTCCAACAGAACGGGCTCAAAACAAAGAGCTCTCCAAATCCCTTCTCCTTTGTCTGAGTGTTTGCGTCTGAAATGGCACCGTATTCCCTATATAGTGCAAATGCCTCTGTACAAAAGTAGTGCACTAAATAGGGAGCCATTTCGAACGGAGACAGTGTCTCTAGCTGGGGCAAAGAAATCAGGGGCTGTGTAGCCATCAAGCATCTTACAGTAGAGTGATGATTTAAGATCAGTTTTGACATTTAGATCACAATGAATAAGAGAACATGGACAGGGGACAACTGGTCCTAGATCAGCACTCCTACTTAGAGACCCCTGTTTCAAGGACAGCTTTTTCCATCTACGTAACATTGCAAAAATCTTAAACTTTCTGTCCAAAAATGATGCCAAAAAATGAATCTATGCTTTTGTCACTTCTAGATTAGACTACAGCAATGCTCTCCTTTCCAGCTACCCGGATAAAGCACTAAATAAACTTCAGTTAGTGCTAAACACGGCTGCTAGAATCTTGACTAGAACCAAAAAATTGCATCATATTACTCCAGTGCTAGCCTCTCTACACTGGCTTCCTGTTAAAGCAAGGGCTGATTTCAAGGATTTACTGCTAACCTACAAAGCATTACATGGGTTTGCTCCTACCTATCTTACCGATTTAGTCCTGCCGTACACACCTACACGTACGCTACGGTCACAAGACGCAGGCCTCCTTACTGTCCCTAGAATTTCTAAGCAAACAGCTGGAGGCAGGGCTTTCTCCTATAGAGCTTAATTTTTATGGAATGGTCGCCTATCCATGTGAGAGACGCAGACTCGGTCTCGACCTTTAAGTCTTTATTGAAGACTCATCTCTTCATTAGGTCCTATGATTGAGTGTAGTCTGGCCCAGGAGTGTGGAGGTGAACGGAAAGGCACTGCTGTCTCTGCCTGGGCGGTTCCCCTCTCTCCACTGGGATTCTCTGCCTCAAACCATTTTACGGGGGCTGAGTCACTGGCTTACTGGTGCTCTTCCACCTAGGAGGGGTGTGTCACTTGAGAGGGTTGAGTTTTTGACGTGATCTTCCTGTCCGGGTTGGTGCCCCCTTGGGTTGGTGCTGGGGGGAGACCTTCGTGGGCTATACTCTGCCTTTTCTCAGGGTAGTAAGTTGGTGGTTGAAGATATCCCTCTGGTGGTGTGGGGGCTGTGCTTTGGCAAAATGGGTGGGGTTATATCCTGCTTGGTTGGCCCTGTCCGGAGGTATAGTCGGATGGGCCCACAGTGTCTCCCAACCCCTCCTGTCTCAGCCGCCTGTAATTATGCTGCAATAGTTTATGTGTCGGGTGGCTAGGGTCAGTTGGTTATATCTGGAGTATTTCTCCTGTCTTATCCGGTGTCCTATGTAAATTTAAGTATGCTCCCTCTAATTCTTCCTAGGTTACTGCCTTTCTAGGCAGTTTTTCCTGGCCACCGTGATTCAACATCTGCATTGCTTGCTGTTTGGGGCTTTAGGTTGGGTTTCTGTATAGCACTTGTGACATCGGCTGACGTAAAAAGGGCTTTATAAATACATTTGATTGATTGAATTTGATTGATATATACCCCAGAGCTACATGGTGTTTTATACTACGCTACACCTGGTTTTTACTTAGCAACTACATGGTTAAAATTGCAATTGCGTAATAATTAGTCTATCTAATACCACTTTTTATTTTGGGGATTCATCAAAATGAGCCCTACTAAGTAGGCCAACAAGTTGGATACCAAGTAGTTACCAACTGTGTTGAATTCTTTGTTGCAAATACGATCACATAAAACACATCCAAAATCTCTCTACAAACTATGCCTTCATCCCAAATGGCACTCTAGTCCTGATATAGTGCACTACGTTTGACCAGGGCCAATTGGAGGTGCCATCTGGGACGTGACCTGTATATACTTAGACCTGCTTTAAACACCAAGCAACATTGTTAGGTGTGGAGCCTGGTCAAACATAATCCTAGCCTCGCCGTTCCAGTTTGGGTGACATCATCATTCCTTTGATTAGGACTTGGCACCCAGTAAAGACTGAACAGCAATCTAAGCCATACACACATTCCCCCACTTGTTAAAAATAAATACAAAAATAGTCTCACTACTAAATATGGACCTGTGTATGTGTATTTTGGACCTGAGAATAAGTATTATCAACAAGCTTTATGCTTTATGTGTGAGCAAACTCGTAAATCTGGACATGGTTTGAAAATGTTAGCCAAGTTGCGGCTGTTCAAGTATGATATGTTGTTGTTCTTCCTGGTTGGTTATACTAGTGTGGAGACACGTGAGAAGAGTCTTCAAAATCACCCTGGTAAATGACCAGTAGTGCTGAGCGATTAACCGAAAACATTTAACAACTAATTGACCAACGTCAGTTCAATTATTCAAATTTTTTCTGTGAGCTCAATGCGCAGTTTCTCTAGAGAGAAATCAGATCAAGCCTGAACTGTGCGATGTAGTAGGGAGTTGAAGTTTCCAACCCACTAATGTTCTATATGCCTACTTGTCCGGTCGGTGTGGGCAGAGATCTGTATATAACGACGAGATGATCATGTCTCCGTCACAACAATGGGAGTCGTTGTCCCAAAGGCGGGAAGGCAGGCGACAAGCTTAGGTCCAAAATAAGCCCCAAAAATATTTTATTAAAGTAAAGTAATGTGAATAATAAGCAGTAATGGGCGGTCACTACCATCACGGCACTGTTATTCACTGTTTTATTCTGTGTTGTTTCAGCATTCAATCCACATAATGCATACAGAAACCAAAAATACTGATCATTTGATTAATAATCGAACTGACCTCAAAAAGCACTAATCGCTCAGTACAAGGCCTAATGACTAGAACACACACACACACACACACACACACACACACACACACACACACACACACACGTGTCCATACTCACACACACTATTCACACACATACATACACACCTGTTTTGGAAATCCATTCCACACTTCCCGCGTATCATAAAACCATTCTTTCTGAAATACAAAACAAAAGGAGAAACATGCAGTGAAATCTTTAAAGAACATTACAGGACAATCTCATCATGATGCTTTCAATTTCAACTGGCATTGCCCTCGAGGCCTTCAGACACTTGCTGAAGCCATCACCGTCAAATTCCCATAGAGCTTACCGCTCTGTCCTCTCCTCCCCTCTTCCCCTCATCCACCTCTCCCCTCCTTCACTTCAGGGCAGAAGGACTGAAAAGAAGTTCAGCTCAGCTCAGATAATATTTTTATCCAGCAATTGAGTCTTCCATTTTGACCTCCTCCCTGCTTTTACCCGGGACAACCAGTTAAAGTTCTACTTTGAGGATGTTAATTTGATGTGTATAACATATCATAAAGTGTTAGGAATTTGTAGCCGGTGTGTGTTTTGGTGGTTCTGAATGTAACAGAGTTAAGATACAGTAACCTCACTCCACATCTTGAGATCTCTCCACACGCGCTGAATTGCTATCTTGTAAACACTTGTGTTTGTGAAGCAGAGGATCACTAGAGTCACTACTCACATCATACAGGGACACAACTCCTCCAATTAACGCCAACAGATAGAACACAAACCTCCAACTGCAAGACAGAGACAGACAAGGGACACTAATATAAGAAGAAGAAGAATAACACTACTGAGTGAAAGGTGAAAATGTGGAATAAGCATACTCTCACACACAGCACACCGTTTTACCTCGCCTCTCTGAACTTCTTCACTACTCCGGGACGATCCTGGTTTCTTCTCTTTCTGAACCAGCGCTCCACCTGCCTAACGCACCAGCCGCTCTTCTTAGAGAGACCATCTATACCTGCCTGGGACACACACACACACACACACACACACACGAGTTCAGAACCAAGTGTGTTTGATTAGTGCCAGCTGCCAGCTAAACAGAGGACTACTAACCCCTATGCTAAATTGACTTCAATAAATTGGGGTAAATCAGATGTCACCAAATTCGCTTTAGTAGGGCAAATGTGTCCCCACTAGCTGGCTACTTGTTTCATTACGCTGCCTACTTGTTTCATTACGCTGGCTACTTGTTTCATTACGCTGGCTACTTGTTTCATTACGCTGGCTACTTGTTTCATTACGCTGGCTACATGTTTCATTACGCTGGCTACTTGTTTCATTACGCTGCCTACTTGTTTCATTACGCTGGCTACTTGTTTCATTACGCTGGCTACTTGTTTCATTAAGCTGGCTACTTGTTTCATTAAGCTGGCTACTTGTTTCATTACGCTGGCTACTTGTTCCATTACGCTGGCTACTTGTTTCATTACGCTGGCTACTTGTTTCATCAAGCTGGCTACTTGTTTCATTAAGCTGGCTACTTGTTTCATTACGCTGGCTACTTGTTTCATTACGCTGGCTACTTGTGTCATCAAGCTGGCTACTTGTTTCATTAAGCTGGCTACTTGTTTCATTACGCTGGCTACTTGTTTCATTACGCTGGCTACTTGAGATTTCGGTAAGACACTGGACCATGAGTGCTGTGTAGCAGCCATCAGCAGACAGTTATTAGCAGATAGAGGAGCTGATAATCTCTCCCTGGAGATCGTCTCCATTCAGCAAAACAACCATCAGGATATTTAGATCTGAGAGAGAGGTCTCGTGGTGTGAGGTTTCACTAATCCCTTCAAAGACTGTCGAGACCGTCTGACGATATACACACATCAGGAGGCTCACACACACACGCACACACACACACACCTCATGTGGAGAGATGGGTAAAGGGCGAAAGTCATGTGGATAAACATTAACATCCCTCATGACCACATGGTGAGTCATGGACTAAAACATTTGGCCTGGAGCATAGCATCTGCATTAAAGGTTGGTTAGCTGGACATTTGGGTGATGTACACGATCACAGGTCTGAACAGGAGATAAACTGTATGATAGTACCCCTGTCTGAGCCAGAATGGCCCATAGGGCTGGAGCCCATCTCCTATACCTGTAGCCTGAGGCAGCTGGACAAGTACACCCCCTGGACAGGTGATTTAACTTGAATCCAACCAAATTTACTTGAATTTCTATCGCAGGGCCATATGCTACAATCCAGCTCCTTAATGCTGACTCCCTAGCAGAGCAGTGTCAGGAAATATTTGTCGTCTTTGGTATGACTAGACCAGGGATCAAACCCCCAACCTTCCAATCTCAGGGCTGACACTCTAACCACAAGGCCACTGAGTTGGTCAGAGCATCAGCATCCTCCAACCAGGATTTCATGAGTGACAGATTGGTCAAACCCTGCCATCTGGCACCCTGCCTGAGTGCCAGATGGGCAGGGTTTGACCAGAGTGCCAGATGGGCAGGGTTTGACCAGAGTGCCAGATGGGCAGGGTTTGACCAGAGTGCCAGATGGGCAGGGTTTGACCAGAGTGCCAGATGGGCAGGGTTTGTACTATTCAGGCTATTAGAATGTCTATGATCTCATAGTGCAATGACGTTTGATATTGACACTAATATTTAGGTCTATATGTAAAAGGTGTAAGTGTGATTTCTAATATGTAGGGTTAATACCTGGCCAGGGTTTCTGGAGTGAGAGAGATAGTAGAGTTCGAGGATGGGGTTGTCTGCTACTCTCAGTCTGGCCTTCTCCTGGATCCCCACTGAGGCTGCTAGAGGCGTGGCTATCAACCTGGGGGACAACATACAGATGCAGTCAAATATATTGGACTACAATGGGCAGAATGTTCAGATTTTTTAATTTTCAAAACTGGTGGAATTTTTACCTTGTAGGCACATGCAAGTTACCACAGGTGAGATTAACTACACAGCAAACACGAATCATTGCCTCCAACTAAATTAACTTGAATAAAGACACGCACGCACGCACGCACGCACGCACAAACACAGTAGAAAAGCAGGTTAAATTGTAACTTAACATCTACTTCCCTGTAGCAACCTATAAAAGGGGCTTTTTTTTGTTCAGCAAGCTCTCCTTTCAAACTGGTATCTGATGAGTAGGAATTCTATGATGTAGGGAGACAGTGAGGTAGAGGTTTGAACTAAAGGTTTGATCTAAACATGGTTTAGTAGTATATAAACAGCACAGAGTATGAGCCGGTTCTCTGGACACAGCACAGTCCTGGACTAGAAACCATTTCAATGGAAAATCTCCATTGAACAAAATATAATATTATACAGTGCTGTGAAAAGGTATTTGCCCCCTTTCTAATTTTCTCTACTTTCACATATTGTTTACACTGAATGTTACCAGATATTCAACCAAATCTTAAAATTAGATAAAGGAACCTGAGTGAACAAATAACACAACAATTACATACTTATTTCATAAACAAAGTTATGCAACACCCAATGCCCCTGTGTGAAAAAGTAATGCCCCCTTAGACTCAATAAGTGGTTGTGCCACCTTTAGCTGCAATGTGTGGCAGGTAGCCCCTAGTGGTTAGAGCATTGGGCCAGCAACTTAAAGGCTGCTGAGTCGAATCCCCAAGCCGAAAATACTCTGTCAACGTGCCCTTGAGCAAGGCACTCAAACCTAATTGACCCATGACGCCCAAAATGTTATACTTTTGACTCATCTGTCCATAGAACATTCTTCCAAGAGTCTTGATGATCATCCAGGTGTTTCCAGGTGCTTTTTGGCAAACTAGTCAACTTTTTAGACGACTTGGTTCCCATTATGTCTGGAGAAAAGCAAACACTGCATTCCACAGTAAGAACTTCATACCAACACTCAAGCATGGTGGTGGTAGTGTGATGGTTTGGGGATGCTTTGCTGCTACAGGAGTCAGGACCTGGACGACTTGCCTTAATAAAAGGAGCCATGAATATTGCTCTGTATCACAGAATTCTACAGGAGAATGTCAGGCCATCCGTCTGTGAGCTGAAACTGAGCTGAGTCATGCTGTAAGACAGTGATCCAAAACACAGCATCAAGTTTACATGAAAATGGCTAAAAAGCAACACATTTTAATTTTTGGAATGGCCTGGCCAAAGTCCAGACCTAATCCCAATTGAGATGTTGTGGCAGGACTTGAAACGAGCAGTTCATGCTTGAAAACCCACAAATGTCGCTGAGTTAAAGCAGTCCTGCATGCAAGAGTGGGACAAAATTCCTCCACAACAATGTGAGAGACTGATCAACAACTACAGGAAGTGTTTGCTTGCGGTCATTACAGCTAAAGGAGGCACAACCAGTTATTGAGTGTAAGGGGGCAATTACTTTTCACACAGGAGAATTGGGTGTTGGATAACTTTGTTAATTAAATAAATAAAACAAGAATCCATTTGTTTGTGTTATTTGTAAACTCAGGTTGCCTTTATCTAATACTAGGTTTAGGTTGAAGATCTGATAACATTCAGTATCAAAAATCAGGCAAATACCTTTTCACTGCACTGTACATGCTATTTAGCAGACTTTTATCCAAAGCCACATACAGTCAAGTGTGCATACATTTTAGGTATGGGTGGTCCCGGGAATCAAACCATCAATCCTGGCAATGCA
Organism: Salmo salar; assembly: GCF_965601325.2. Lineage (NCBI taxonomy): Eukaryota > Metazoa > Chordata > Actinopteri > Salmoniformes > Salmonidae > Salmo > Salmo salar. The sequence goes on from NC_138316.1 coordinate 38,352,335, forward strand.
AGCGCCATGCTCTGCTAACTGAGCCATACAGGACTACAGGAGAACATGTTTCTTAGTCAAGACTTAATCTTTGTCTGGGAAACTGCCCCTATATGTTCAGCAAGCTCACCTTTCGAACAGGTATCTGACCAGTAGGAAGGCTATGGCGCAAGGCAACGTCACATAGAGGTCAGAGGCTTTGGCGTAGACACGCCCATCTCGGTCCTCTAGGTCCGCCCAGGTCAGGTTGACTGGCAGCCAGAAGCGGTCCCACCAGATCCACTCGTATAGGGTGTCAATCATCCTGACAACATAGGGGTGGAAGAGGAGGGTTATGTTAGAAAACACATGTCAATAGGTATCACGTTACCGAACAGAGGAGGCTGGTGAGGAGAGGACGGCTCATAGTAATGGCTAAAATGGTGTGAATGGAATGCTTACAAAAACATGCAACAAGTGTTTGATACCATTCCATTTATTCCGTTCCAGCCGTACTAAGCTCTCGTCTTCCGATTTAACGTGCCACCAGCCACCACTGTTATCAAGTGAGGCCTGAGGAAGACCTAAAGTAAAGTGGAAACGATGTCGCTAATTAACCACATGGGAACAAGATTGCAGTGTGCAGAGTCTCTTTCAATCATTTGCTGAATAGATGTTTTTATATCCAGACATTGTACCATCTAAACCGCTGTGAAATATATTTAACAACCAAAAAACATCGTATTTTCAGCAGTTTGAACCTGGTGTACGAAACGCTAAGTTAAAAAAACGCAAAAAGGAAACTTCGAGAGGGGAAGCATAGAAATAGTGCACATGGAATTGCTTCAATGACAGATCTATAACTCCCATTTATATCTGAATTGTGTCAGGTTGCGCACAAAGCGATGCAGCTTTAACCATGTTTTGAAGCAATGCAGTTTGTTTACAAGTACACTGTTAACAAACAACAGAGTAAAACAAACAAGCTAATATGTTGGGTTCTGATGGGGTTAGGCAATTGAACTAAGCTGATTAGGCATTTATAAAAGTTATATTCTTCAAGAAACAATGTGTATATACCGTTAATTTATAAGTCCAAAAATAGAAGTATCAAATCGCAGATTGACCCTTAAAGATGGAATCCGCAGTAGAGGAAACAGAGTCACTGTCCGCCCCATGGCCGCTGTTATTGTTTGTTTTGTCAACGAAGGTGAGTGTCGCAAAGTAAAATTGCAGTACACTATTCTGCTGTTCTATTACGTGTGCAATGATGTCCAAGAGAAAAACAAATGTTGGTATGTGTTCTAATCTGGCAAACTGACATGGCAGTTGAACCAATAAGGATTCCAGTTAAGGGGTTGAACTTAGAATTGGGTAAAGTAGCAACTTAATTTGCATGTACTTTATTTATTAACCAGGAATTGATAATGATATATTGCTCATAAATCACAGGTTCCGGATTTCAAGAGTGCATTCATTCACCATCAGTCAGATTTGATACCATTTTACAACATGAACTCATAAACTCATTGGACACCAGTGCTATAGGTTGTGTAGATAGTGTGGGTGTGTATAACCTAGGTCACTCCAGTCAAGTGCACATGCAGTTCTTTATTTCCAATTCAAATATTGACACAACAGCCTTCGCCTCTTTCTCAAGATGCTTCCCCACACCTAGTCCAACACACACACGTCAGCAGAGAAAACATCACTGGCTGCGGTAGACAATGAAATCCAGGGCTGCAGTCTAACAACATATATCCCAGTAAATCACGGACTACAAAAAACTTTGTCGTTTTTTCTAAACCAAGGTCAATGCTGAAACGGATCACAACCCCTAGTGGTCAAGTCATGGTTAAATAGTTATGGAGTTCTTCGAATCCCAGATGGCAGTGAGTTGACATACAGCAGGGTTCCCCCAATGGGTGGTTTTATTAGGCCCCCAAAGTTTTCAGCCCAATTATTTATTTATTGTTGGACATAAGACTGTAAAAACACCTGGAAATCAGCTCCAAGTGATTTTAATTTTGCAAATCTGTTCCCAAGTATTCCCACGCATAGTAGAGAGACGTGGCGTATACAAATGTAAGCAAGGATTGAAATGACTATGTCTTAGTCAAATATTATATCTGTTTGGGCTTCTTGCGGTCAATTTGCAGTCTACACCCCGACCATCCACTCAAGAAAGAAATCGTCTCTAGGCTGAATCTAGTTGATGATCCCTAACAGACAGACTGATTAATGTGAAGGGAAAACAAACTACTACTGAATATCAATATCAATAGGGGGCCTCTATGGCCCTGGGCAGGTTCTGATGACACACACACACACACACACACACACACACACACACCCCTAAACGAGCGCAGATTATTTATTCTTCTTGTCATTTAGTCTTTCACACAGATGTGTGTGTGTGTGTGTGTGACGTGCTCTCGTTTGTGTGTGAGACTCGTTGCCCCCATGGGGACCATTTTGATGACATCACTGCTGATGTCAGCACATCCCGGGGCTCTCTGCAGTGTTCTGTATAGTCAGTGTGTAACTCAGCACATTTCACTGCCCTGCAAAAACATAACAACAACGCCACATCACAATGACTTTGCGGAGACAATGGAACCACCAACCAAACACATCTACAGGTTGAAATGGAACAACAAAACAACCTTTTAACCACAGAAATGGAATACTAGTTAAATTGCTGTGGTCTGATGGGCAACGTCCTTTCTAGTAAATCTATGTCTACGTGTTTAACCTTATCTTGCACTGATTACACATCTGTGACGCAATTGCATTATGATTCAAAGATAATATCATGGCGCCAAGCGTATTACATACTGGCGCTACCTAGCCTGGGCACCTGTATGTTTCTTTGTTTTACAACATCAGATACAAACTACCTATCAAACACCTGTCTATCAAGTACCTTTCTATCAACACCTAAACAGCAATAAGTCCAACTGAGCTGTGTTAGTATGCCACAGAGAACATTCTGGAATGGCAGTGTACAATATGTATTGTGTATGTTGCCGTATGAGACGAGTTCAATGTGTTTGACATTGGTAATATTCAATGTACAGTATTATTATGTTGAGGGTGTAATGTACAGTATGTATTATGTTGAGGGTGTAATGTACAGTGGGGTGTAATGTACAGTATGTATTATGTTGAGGGTGTAATGTACAGTATGTATTATGTTGAGGGTGTAATGTACAGTGGGGTGTAATGTACAGTATGTATTATGTTGAGGGTGTAATGTACAGTATGTATTATGTTGAGGGTGTAATGTACAGTATGTATTATGTTGAGGGTGTAATGTACAGTGGGGTGTAATGTACAGTATGTATTATGTTGAGGGTGTAATGTACAGTGGGGTGTAATGTACAGTATGTATTATGTTGAGGGTGTAATGTACAGTGGGGTGTAATGTACAGTGGGGTGTAATGTACAGTATGTATTATGTTGAGGGTGTAATGTACAGTGGGGTGTAATGTACAGTATGTATTATGTTGAGGGTGTAATGTACAGTATGTATTATGTTGAGGGTGTAATGTACAGTATGTATTATGTTGAGGGTGTAATGTACAGTGGGGTGTAATGTACAGTATGTATTATGTTGAGGGTGTAATGTACAGTATGTATTATGTTGAGGGTGTAATGTACAGTGGGGTGTAATGTACAGTATGTATTATGTTGAGGGTGTAATGTACAGTATGTATTATGTTGAGGGTGTAATGTACAGTGGGGTGTAATGTACAGTATGTATTATGTTGAGGGTGTAATGTACAGTGTTTATCATGTATACAGCAGTACTGTGTGTCTAAGACCATTTTCACCTGGGGAACATTACAGTTTCTCCTATACTAGCAGCCATGCTAGACACACTAGTCACGTTGGACTGGTCCATAGAGCGATGAGCAGTGTGTATTAGCGGTGTACTGCCAGAACACAGCCGATAAGGAAGGCCTTTTGTATTGTTAGCGTTCTGATGTTGAAGATCATCTGGGGATTCAGACATTCAGTCAATGAAGAACATGACAAAGCACACTCTGTCTGCATATTGTAAGGGGATGTTTCCTTCTCTTTCTCCTCTCCCTCCCTGGTCTCGCTCTGTTTCTTTCTCTCTCTCCCTCTGATATGTGTCCATCTCTTATTCTCCTCTCTCTCTCTCTCTCTCTCTCTCTCTCTCTCTCTCTCTCCGCTCTCTCTCTCTCTCTCTCTCTCCGCTCCTCTCTCTCTCTCTCTCTCTCTCTCTCTCTCCGCTCTCTCTCTCTCTCTCTCTCCCCCTCTCTCCTCTCTCTCTCTCTCTCTCTCTCTCCGCTCTCTCTCTCACTCTCTCTCCATCCCACATACAGGGGCACAGGGTTCAACTGTACTGGTATCATACTTTTTCATCAACTTTCTCAGGCATGAAAAACGTTTTTCAGTAGGGAAGCATACCAGAACTAGGGAGTGATTTCTTATCTTTGACGTGCATGATGAGATAAAATACATACATCACGCAAAAGAGGTTTGCAGAATATGACTTAGTGGGAAAGACGTTATACGTGAATACAGAGACATGATTAAGACAGAACCTAGAACAGACTGTATGCTCAACTCACATAGTATTTTAATGATTGAAAAACAATGGCTCCAATGTATCAAAGATGATCTTTACATTTTAACCCTGAAAATGACTGTTCGGTCCAAAACTTACAACTAAGTGCAGAATAGGAGGCCAAAAGGTGAAAGGGAGGATAAATAGAGTGTTTTCCTCATTCACACACACACACACACACACACACCACTAGATATCCCAAAGAACTGTGACAGGCACTGTTAACTGTAAAGCAATCCGTTTCCATGAGTACATGCTCTCCAAACACAAACATATTTAGAGTACAGTAAACCCAGTCAAGATTTATCTTAAAACTCTGATTACATTTGGAGATATTTTTTTATAGTTCCATTTAAACCAAAATGGTAATTACTCGTCACTGGTTAAATGCTGATGACTTCACGTGGGCTATCCAGCTAAAGTGCCAGAGATCCTTCATAGTTTGAGTTTAGTTACAAAACTATAAATCAATCAACCTCGAGAGCGTTCAGAAAAGCCTTAGGTGGAGGATCTCTATACACTCACTGACCTACTAAGAAAACAGAGGGTCTATTCAGTCCAATCCTAACATGTAAGATAGAGCTTAGCTCCTCTAACAAGGGGACATGCTCACCTGAAGAGACGATTCCACGTCAACCTCACTCATACAACTCCCACCGGTTGCTTCGGACAGACTCGAGTTGAAACCCGCTCCTCCGTTAACTAGAGCAGGTGTAAAACAAAAGAAAATCAGCGATAGCTATTTACATCCCAGGTAGAAGAGCCCAGACAACACTACTACAGCACATTCCCTGAAACCATCCAATGAATCCAAGGTCATAGGGAAACAGAATATACCACTCAGCTTCCCACCGTTCCACCCTCAATATGCAAACCAGGTAACGTAGGTCCTGTCCTCACCCTCAATATGCAAACCAGGTAAGGTAGGTCCTGTCCTCACCCTCAATATGCAAACCAGGTAAGGTAGGTCCTGTCCTCACCCTCAATATGCAAACCAGGTAATGTAGGTCCTGTCCTCACCCTCAGTAGGGAAACCAGGTAAGGTAGGTCCTGTCCTCACCCTCAGTAGGGAAACCAGGTAATGTAGGTCCTGTCCTCACCCTCAATATGCAAACCAGGTAAGGTAGGTCCTGTCCTCACCCTCAATATGCAAACCAGGTAATGTAGGTCCTGTCCTCACCCTCAGTAGGGAAACCAGGTAAGGTAGGTCCTGTCCTCACCCTCAGTAGGGAAACCAGGTAAGGTAGGTCATGTCCTCACCCTCAGTAGGGAAACCAGGTAAGGTAGGTCCTGTCCTCACCCTCAGTAGGGAAACCAGGTAATGTTGGTCCTGTCCTCACCCTCAGTAGGGAAACCAGGTAAGGTAGGTCCTGTCCTCACCCTCAGTAGGGAAACCAGGTAAGGTAGGTCCTGTCCTCACCCTCAGTAGGGAAACCAGGTAAGGTAGGTCCTGTCCTCACCCTCAGTAGGGAAACCAGGTAATGTTGGTCCTGTCCTCACCCTCAGTAGGGAAACCAGGTAAGGTAGGTCCTGTCCTCACCCTCAGTAGGGAAACCAGGTAAGGTAGGTCCTGTCCTCACCCTCAGTAGGGAAACCAGGTAAGGTAGGTCCTGTCCTCACCCTCAGTAGGGAAACCAGGTAATGTTGGTCCTGTCCTCACCCTCAGTAGGGAAACCAGGTAATGTAGGTCCTGTCCTCACCCTCAGTAGGGAAACCAGGTAAGGTAGGTCCTGTCCTCACTAGAGCTGTTGATGTAATGTTGACTGTGGGAAACCAACAGGCGTGACAGTCCCTCCATTCAGTAGGCAGACTCTCTCCCTCGCTACCTCTCCCTGTCTTTGTTTGACATTCTTTAAAGGGTCACACCCAGCTCAGGCACAATTGGACAGGAGTTTTTTCCTACCCCTCCAGGTACGTTGTCGTAGAGGGACGATAATGGAAGTGTCACGACGCAACACACACACACACACACAGAGAGAGATAGAGTGAGAGGCACACACACGAACAGCCCCCACTACCTGCAGCCATTGGTGCCCTCAGGTGATAATCTGTGGCTTGTTTGCATTGTTCTCCAGATAACACAGACAGGAGCTACTCCTCTACACAATAGTCCCTCTAGTAAAACATAGAACGAGGTGAAAACAGGAGTAAGGAGAGGATCAGCAGAGACAGGTGGGAAAAATAGTGCTGTTTAAGTGACGTTTGGATGGACTGAAGGGAGGAAGCCAAAAGGAAATATACATAGTTGAAAGAGGTGTGTGTTTACTTACAATGGTCATGCAAACAGGACATGAAATGTAGTTGGAAATAAAAGGAAGTGGTTATCATAACCATCCCTTCATAAACAATCATCCAACCACAAGGTCCCCAAAAAGAGCATCCATTAACAAATAGGAAATGTATATGTATTAAAATATACATTTAAGAAATCTAGAAGCCGCTGTTGAAGGATTCCCACAATTCATGCTTATTCCATCCTGATTCCAGGAGTCTTCCAAAAGCAATTTATTTCTGTCAAACTGGAAATTTTGGTAAAGTTATTGGAATTTTACAACACTCAAAATATTACAAATGAGACCAAATGCATTTACCACCATGTAACATTTATTTAGTCATTATGGAATTCAACGCTGTGAACAACTTCTCTTCGCTTCAATCTGTGTCAGCAGTTTCAAGAGCGAGGTGGCATTGTAAGGGAACAGACTCCTCCTCTGCAGTCTAGTCACCACCACTCTGAGCTCTGTCAGACACATAACCGTCCTATCAAAAGAGTGGCTGTTGTGTGTGTGAACCACAGAGTCGCTGTGTAGCCTATCCTGTGTAAGGCCTGATGGGAGGTCACCGTCCTCAGTCTCAGACTCCTCTGAGCTGCCGTAGTCCACCAGACGGGGAGGGGGAGTAGAGGCCAGGGCAGTTGCACTCCCTGAAGGGAGACACAAGCTGGGCTGCAGACATGGAGCTGGCTCTGGGTCCACGATGGTAACTGATCCTCCAGAATGGCTCCAAGTAGACACACTTCCACGAGAGAGACACAACGACTGCTGGAGTTCCTCTCTCAGGTTGTCCAATAGTTGATTGTCTTTCTGGCTAATCTTCCAGCTCAGTTTACACCGGTCCGACCCATCAATCTTCTGACAGACCGTTCGGAAGCCTTCCCAGTCATCCCGGAGGTGTTTTAGGTAACGGACAAAGTACTCGAGGAAGCAGGTTTCCGTTGAGATGAGGAAATCGAGGAGAATGCTGTGGTCAAAGGAGATGCTGCGGAGGAGGAAGAGAAAGTGACAGTGGGGGTTGCCGCCGACGACACACGCAGCATCAGCTTCCAGGTCAGAGGACACTCTGTAGGAAGACAGAGAGAAGAGTCAGACATCTCTAGGACATAATAGGCTTGTTTCCCGGACACAAAATAAGACTAATCCTGGATTTGCCTGAATCTGCATTGAGCATTGTTTTTAGTCCAGTGTCTGGGAAATTGGTCCAATCAGGTTCTCAACCTACTACTTTATGTGGGTGACTGATCTCAGATAATCAGAGATTTCAAAATCAAAATGTCAGATTTTCATGAGCAGAATCAAACCAACCACTGACAACACTACAATTCAGAATTCATCCAAAAGAAAGCCACACAGAAATACTGCCTTTTGGCCATCAGCCAGTGTTTCATTATTATAAACCAGCCATTCTACTCTTACTGTTCATCCATGTTGTCCGGACCTCTGGCAGTCTCTATGGGGGTACCACAGGGTTCAATTCTTGGGCTGACTCTTTTTTCTGTATATATCAACGATGTCGCTCTTGCTGCGGGTGATTCCTTGATCCACCTCTACACCATTCTGTATACATCTGGCCCTTCTTTGGACACTGTGTTAACAAACCTCCAAACGAGCTTCAGTGCCATACAACTCTCCTTCCGTGGCCTCCAACTGCTCTTAAAACGCTAGTAAAACTAAATGCATGCTCTTCAACCGATCGCTGCCCACACCGGCCCGCCCGACTAGCATCACTACTCTGGACGGTTCTGACTTAATATGTGGACAACTACAAATACCTAGGTGTCTGGCTAGACTGTAAACTCTCCTTCCAGACTCATTAAGCATCTAAATCTAAAATGAAATCTAGAAACGGCTTCCTATTTCGCAAAACAAAGCCTACTTCACTCACGCTTCCAAACAAACCCTCGTAGAACTGACTATTCTACCGATCATCAACTTCGGCGATGTCAGTTTACAAAATAGCCTCCAACACCTTACTCAGCAAACTGGATGCAGTGTACCACAGTGCCATCCGTTTTCTCACCAAAGCCCCATATACCACCCACCACTGTGACCTGTATGCTCTCGTCGGCTGGCCCTCGGTACATATTCATCGCCAGACCCACTGGCTCCAGGTCATCTATAAGTCTTTGCTAGGTAAAGCTCCGCCTTATCTCAGCTCACTGGTCACCATAACACCCAACCGTAGCACGTGCTCCAGCAGGTCATCCCCAAAGATAACACCTACTTTGGCCGCCTTTCCTTCCAGTTCTCTGCTGCCAACGACTGGAACGAATTGCAAAAATCGCAGAAGCTGGAGACTTAAATCTCCCTCACTAACTTTAAGTATCAGCTATCTGAGCAGCTTACTGACTGCTGCAGCTGTATACAGCCCATCTGTAAATGGCCCATCCAACTACCTACCTCATCCCCATATTGTTTTTATATACTTTTTTTGCACACCAGTATTTCTACTTGCACATCATCATCTGCACATCTATCACGCCAGTGTTAATTTGCTAAATTGTAATTACTTCGCTAATATGGCCTATTAATTGTAGATTTTTGCATTGTTATTGACTGTACGTTTGTTTATGTGTAACTCTGTGTTGTTTTTTGTCGCACTGCTTTGCTTTATCTTGGCCAGGTCACAGTTGTAAATGAGAACTTGTTCTCAACTGGCCTACCTGGTTAAATAAAGGTGAAAGTAAAAAAATAATGACAGTATGTATTAGGTGGTATAGTACCTGTGATGGAGGTATAGTAGGAGTAAAGCCTTTGCCGCTTCCATCATGTCGTCGTCCTGCTCTCCAAACACCAAGGACACCCAGCAGCAGGAGTGAGATCCCTGCTTCAGCTGGACCCCACGCTGGCTCAGGAACAGCAGCAATGCACTTAAATAGCCATGGATGCCTATGGTATTACATACACCTGTGGGACCAGAGACAAGTGAATGGACAGAGTGGGTAGAAGTTGCCTCTACCCACTGATTCCAGATCAGATATTTCACAGCCATAATGGATCTGGGTAGGGTAATCTGATTCTAGACCTGTGGTTAGGGGTCCTGAGGAACTTTTGCCTTGAGAGACAATACTTACTGAAATACTGTTCTTGTGTGTTATGTGTTGGGAGACATTGCCCCCTATTGTATACATCTGTCTGAATTATCGTTCCTGTCATCATTATGTTTTTCTCCTTCTGATTATTTGAGCTTTAGAAACTAGTCATGTTAAAGTTAGACTCAGCGATATGACAGATGCAGAAAGTAAACAGCATAGTGGGTCAATTTCTGCAACAACTTCCACGAGGCTCAACATCGCTGTTTTGGTACCATGGCTACCACGCTCAAACAGAGCAAAGCGAACACGTGCACATGTGCAGATACTGTGTATGACTGTGTGAGAGAGAATTCTTGCATGTCTCTCTTCTCAATATCTGCGGTGCTGCTCGTGGCAACGTCATTTCGCTGAGTCTACCTTTAAGGTAGAATAAACATTGCGCCTAGCGTAGATATGGTTAATAACATTTACAAATAGTCCTATATTACCTTTCCCACCAGCGGATTGGATTTTGTATTCCAGTGACTTGAGCACAACTAGACTAACAGCCCTCAGCATCACATGATCAAACGCATCACTGCTCCCGCCACACAATTGGCCCGTCCCTCCAAAGAAAATGGCCGCCGACTCCACTGGAACACACTGTAACCAATCAGTGTGCACTGCCTGCAACACATCATCAGCCAGTGTAAGAATGTCACTGGTCATGTGATCATCTCCATGCGTTAGGGAGGACGCCTCGCCAAAACCCATGTCCTCGCCTGCCTTCTGAAGGAGAATCCTCTTTAAAAGCAGAAGCACTTGCTTCTTCACAAAGTAGTGGACATGAGAGTCGACTATCCGCAGTAGCGCTGATGCCTGTACGAGGGAGAGCCTTGAGCTGGTGAAACAGACCCTGGTGGTGCTTAGTTTGAACCTGGCTGCAGTGAGCACTTCCAGTAAGTCTAGGAGGTTAGTCAGAGTTGTAGCCCAGTCTGCCGTGTTACTACTGGGGTATGATGCAGAGTTCCCATGGCCCAGACTCTCTACAGGGACAAGCTGGGAGTAAACAGCAGTGAGAGCTGTGTCGAATGTGGCAAGAAGTTTCTCCAAAGTCCCTGAGGGGAAAAGAAAGAGAAGGCCCCACTGTGGCTAAAACCAATGTACATTGTATTTACATGGAAGATGCATAGGTAGGTAGAATACAATTACAATGTCAACACATTCATAGCCACACTGTAGTTACACTATTCCAGCCTATGTGGCCTAACTAACACGTAAATACATGGTAACGACATAGGATTTGGCACCAAGTGGAACTTATTTGGAGTAAAATAAAAGATACATGTTGGTACAATTGATGGATGAATTGTGTTTCAATACCAGGTTTATATTGTGATGTTTCTTTTAGAACTGCTTTCAGGACAGTGGTAAGTGACCATGTGCATGCATCCAGTGCGTTGCCAGAGCAAGGGTTCTGGAGCACTTGCAAGCACTTCCATTCCCAAATCTGGTTGACTGTATTCTAGTCAGAAAAAAAGAGAACTGAATGTAAGAATCTGCTTAAATAAAGCCTGGTAGGCCTGTGTGTAAATAGGATTTTACAGTATCGGGTGACAGATTTGGGTTCTCTAATGTGAGACTGTCTGATGCACACAGATCTCCAAGAGTTACTTGACTAGTATTCAATATAACTTACTTGACTGTGCAATACAATATAGTCATAAATCACACAAGACTTGAGGGCAATCAGAAAACTCACAAAGCAACGCAGCTCATAAATAACATAGGAGGATACACTCTTTGCAGCTAGATGAGACAGCAACCTGTCCTTGCAGCAGGCAAGGTGAACCTGTGAGAGGTGGGAACAAAAATGTTATTACTATAAACAAACCCAAACAAAGGACAATACAATTATATATTCCAATCATATGCAGGAAACCAAACTCACAAGTTTGGACATAAAATCCATATACTGGAATAATACTGTAGAAACATCTTTGAAGTAAAGGCTGGTTTCTTGAGACAGTTGTTGAGATGTCAGCTTGGAGCTTATTTTCTCCACCAGAGTCAACACAAGACAAGCCAGTTCAGTTCCATTTGGGTTTGGAGAATATTTGAAGGACGTTATGGGATCTCTGGACTGGTCCTGGTGCTGAGAACCATCACTGGCATCAAGAGTCAGTTCACATACACATGTGAACATGGAGGATGCCAACTCATGGCTACTCATTTTGTTGGGTAATGTTCTCGACAATAAACTTCTGTAAGCATCATTTAGGACATGAAATTGTTCATTCATGTTGACACAGCGTTTGTGTTTTCAATGATCACGAGGGTCTTGGCAGTGGTCAGATTTTGATTCGATTTCTGCCACGCGAACAACGTTCTACACTTTACTAAGCGCGCATAAAATAAATTGCAAGGATGTTTTCTGTACACTTTTGTATAACGCAACACTGGATATTAAAATGTTATGCCGCCGCAATTAATTTACCTTTTGAAAAATAAGCATTCTTCGACTTTGCGCCGACCATCTCGAAACAATCGTTAACATCTCTTCCTGTTTGGTTTGCGTTGCATGCTGTGACTTGTAGTACGATTTATAATGTACAGTTAAATCACTTTAAATGTTGTCGTACACCCTAACGTTTCTGGACCGAAAATGATCCATTTAGTCTATATTGTATATAAAATATCAGTTTGTAATTTTCTTTTTTTAAGTATTATCTTAATTGTAAGTTCTGGCTGTGTTGTATACAGACAGTGTACCACGTGACTGAACACGGAAGTATAGCGTGCGATAACATTTAGTAGAAAATTGGAAAGGAGTTCACTCATTCTATTGTGTCAACAATGAGAAGAATTATAGCCATACAAACCGTTTGCCTACTTTGTTAGAAATCGAGCTAAACAGACTGAAGTTTATAAAGTTTTGCAGAAGGATGCTGATTTGACAGCTCAAATTCCTCGCTTCTTGTGCCTGATTGGCTAAAACAAGCCCGTTGAAATTGGGGGTTCGTATCGGTGGAGAATGGCTAGCAAGCCTGCTAGCTTCGTATTTTAAGTAAGAATAATGCATTCATTCATCAAAGCTAGCTAACACCTACCTTGTGTAGTTGAAGTATGGTTGCCTTCTCGAGTTGTGCACATGTTCACATAGCTATTAAATTGTTACAAATGTTTTAAAACTCTGAAATCCAATGCAGTCCAAGTAGCTTGAAAACTGGGTAACGATTTAGGCTAATTGCTAACCAGCAGTAGTTGATCGATTAATTTATTCCTTAAAAGGGAATTGTGTGTATATATATAGCAATATATCCGCACAATGTACCGTAGTATCATGCCGTAGTTTGTGGGCATGTAGATATATAATTAAAATAAGTCAGAAAGGAGTGGAACAAGTTGGGGTCGCAGTGCTAGCTAGCTAACGTTAGCTAACTAGCTAACATTCCATTGTTTGAGTGTATAGTTATCTAACTATTAGCTGGCCAGTGGCTACTTAGCTAGATAGGTTGCTGTGAATTATTTTTACTTCAACTTTGTCTAAAATGCATTGTCTAGTCTAGCTTTAAAGAACACCGCTAAAGCTATAACATTGCCCTAATTTGGAAGACAAAAGACAGCAGCCGACCTTCCAATACAAGTAGCTATCTAACTGTTAGCAAGTAAGCTAGCTACCACTACTAGCTAGCTTTTGTTTGTATCGTATTATAAGCAATTAGCCTACTAGCTTGCTTGTTTTTACATTCAACATTGTTATCTAGGTAGTGAAATGGCTATCATACCGCCATCCCATTTGGATAGAATCTAGCTGCAGGTATAGCTAACATTACATTTATGTAAAATGTTTAGCTATTCCCATTTCTCAGTTGCTGTCATAATGTTATGACTGTGTCAATGCAGTAAGTTTTTGAATGCCTTCTAGTGGATAATATAAACTGTTGAATTTGAATACTCATTAAATTGTCTTTGTTTTTTTCAGTCAGTGCTAGCCCACAATCCATTTGAGCGGAGTTCTTATCTGTCTGTCCTACTGTTGCACAAGAGAGACACATGAAAATTGGCTTGACTACATAATCAAGCTTGACAAAAGGTGAACATCTGCTGCTGCACAGTATGGAATACCATAGGGTCCGTAAAGTATACAAGTGTTCTGCACACCTAGAAGTGGTGCTGCGGTGGTCACCAACCCTGATTCCTGCCAAGCATCAAATAGCCTACCTGTTTCAACTGATCACCGGAGCTGGTGACCACTGTGGTATAGTGCAGTGGGGACCCCCAGTTGTCTAACAGATTTCCTCTATTCCACCCGAGCACCCCTCAAGCCCTTGGTTAGTTGAATGAGATGTGCTAGAACTAGAATGTGCAACGGCTTTTGATCCCAGCGGAACAGTTGGATTTAGAAAACCTGCTAATGTATAGTCAGCTGATTTATACCAATAACATAAATGTATCCATGACGATGTAGTGGTATCAAAACGTAGGCCTAGCTATTTTCGACTAATAACCCAAATTAAGTGATGCAGCTTACGTGTTTACTGTCTCAACTCTCCAGACAGAGGACTAGGTGTGGATGACCCCTCCCCTTACGAGATGTAACAGGATGCTGAACCATCACTGTAGAAGGAACCCCGAGCTTCAAGAGGAGCTGCAGATACAGGCAAAGACACTTAATACCAAGACGGTCTACTCTACCGTTAGCATTTCCCACTGGTAAATGACTGCTTATGCTAGAGATGAATGCTAATGCTCTTGGTTTGTTCTGTCTTTGCTCCAGGCTGCAGTGGCAGCGGGGGATGTGTACACTGTCAGGAAGATGCTGGAGCAAGGCTACTCTCCGAAGATCCGTGATGCCAACGGGTGGACCCTGCTCCACTTCTCCGCTGCCAAGGGGAAGGAGAGATGTGTCCGGGTCTTCCTGGAGCACGGAGGTGAATACGAGGGTCTGGTGTTTTGGTCCACAGGATGTTGGGCGCACCTTAATTGGATAGGACGGGCTCCTAGTAATGGCTGGAGCGGAATCAGGGGAATTGTATCAAACACATGGTTTCCATGTGTTGGATTCCATTTGCTCCCCCGTTCTAGCCTTTATTATTTATTATTATGAGCCGTCCTCCCCTTAGCAGCCTCCTGTGCTGTTGTCACATGTCGAATGCAGTGTTCTGCCTTCTTTCTTTTTCCTTAGCAGAACTCAAAAAGCCCCCAAGGTTATAGTCACGGCTAAATTGAAACCAATGGAGGCCAAGTGTTAGTAGAGATGGGTGCTAGGGAAACACTTCTCACAATTGGCCTGGTGACAAGGTCGGTGAAAGGATTTGTGAGGTCCCCTGTCAGAATCCATGTTCACAAAGAAAAGGAGACTAGCAGAGGAAATGGTTGTTACACATCAAGGGTCTGCCATATGATGCTACATGCATCCATTCAGTGGCTTTATATCAGTAATCTAATCACATATTTGTTCATAATGATTATCCTTTCACATGTGTTGTTTGTTTGAGATATATTTCATATTGGTGCACCATGACAGTGCAACCTGAATCAAACTCCACCTTTGAATTGTTGGTCTATAGATGGCAGTATATAACCAGTCTGGGAATGGCAGCAGCTAATCTTCTCCACAGCTTCACTCCCAGGTCATTCTAACACGGTATATAGGCTGTAGGGTGAAGTTGCCCCTCGATGCTGATCTTGGGTCGGTTTTACATTTTCCCCACTAATGGTTAAGGTTAGGACAGGGGGAAGCTCATCCTAGATCTGTACCTAGGGGAAACTTTACCCTATAGCAGTCTAACAGTATGCTTCTGAGCAGAGTGAAAATCATGTTCATTTTAGGAAATTATGATGGAATAGTGTTGCAATCATTTATTGTTTTTATTTTTTGCTATTAAAATGTGTACAGATTTTGATTCCAAATCGTAGATGCAGTGATCATGACATCAAGTCCAGAGGGCGCTGTAGACCGTCTCTCAGTAACTGTTTTTCTCTGAACAGCTCATTGGACGAGTCAGGGATTTATTTTGGATTATGCGCAGAAAAAATTGAGACCGTTGAAATGTATGCATAACCAACAAAGCAAGAGTATGTTGTTACCCTTGACTTAATTGTCTAAAATAATTTAATGATACTCTAAAAATAATCTCTTTGCTAGTCAGTCATATAGCCTACTTAATGGATTTATGTTGGATAAGAGGGGAGCCAGCCATTTTTAACAAGGCTGTTTGAATGGAAAATTCCCCTCTAGGCCCTAGCGGACACTGACGTGGTCATTACCAGCACTCTCGGCCTTGGCTAATTGAAATAGCAGGACTTTAACCCCTGACCCTGCTTTCACACTCTAACGTCTCACTGATGCTAATTGTTCTAATGCTCCAGCATCTGCCGGCCCACTCTTTCCATTCACACCACAGCAGGCTTTAAAGTGGCAATCAGCAGATGAAATAATAACACAGTGGAATCCCCGCTCCTGTTTTGGTAAAAAGCTGAGAGATGGGACTGTTGAACTGTAACCACCCTCAAATTCATAGACAGAGCTATGGATGCAAGGACTGACCATGATATCAAAGTATAGTTTAAACCATTTTTTGAGGCTGTGTAGCGATTGTTTACATTTACTTTGTTTACAAACATTGGCGTAAAACAAGCTTATATTATTGGTTCTGATGGGGTATGATAGTTGAACTGAGCTCATGAGGCATTTATAAGTTATGTTCTTCAAAAATCTATGGAAACATATAATTAATTTGTAAGTTCAGAAATGTATGTAGTAATTGCAGATTGTCCCTTTAATGTTTTACGCTGCTGTCACTCAATCATCCATTCTCTCTCTCTCTCTCTCTCTCTCTCTCTCTCTCTCTCTCTCTCTCTCTCTCTCTCTCTCTCTCTCTCTCTCTCTCTCTCGGAGTCTGTTTGATTGTTATTTGTTAGTGTTTTAACCGACTGGGTCTTTTTGTTGTTGTAATAAAGAGCCTGTAGAAGACAGTTCCCCTCACCCCCCCTTGTCCCCTGTCTATCTCCCGCGCAGCTGACCCCACAGTAAAGGACTTCATCGGCGGCTTCACGGCGCTCCACTATGCCGCCATGCACGGCCGCGCGCGCATCGCCCGCCTCATGCTGGAGTCGGACTTCCGCAGCGACATCATCAATGCCAAGAGCAACGACGGCTGGACGCCGCTGCACGTGGCCGCCCACTACGGCCGTGACTCTTTTGTGCGGCTCCTCCTTGAGTTCCGCGCCGAGGTGGATCCCCTCAGCGACAAGGGCACCACGCCCCTCCAACTCGCCATCATCCGCGAGCGCTCCAGCTGCGTGAGAATCCTGCTGGACCACAGCGCCAACATCGACATTCAAAATGGCTTCCTGCTGCGCTACGCCGTCATCAAGGGGAATCATTCCTACTGTCGTATGTTCCTGCAGCGGGGTGCGGACACTAACCTGGGTCGCCTCGAGGACGGGCAGACCCCGTTGCACCTATCGGCACTAAGAGACGACGTGCTGTGTGCCCAGATGCTCTACAAGTACGGCGCCGACACCAACACAAGGAACTACGAGGGCCAGACTCCCGTGGCGGTGTCGTCGAGCATGTCGGGCATTAGCCGGCCCTGCCTGGACTTCCTACAGGAGGTCACCAGTAAGTCTTGGGCAGGGAGGGGCACCGTCTGGGGACACTAGGCTGTTAGTAGTACTAGTACCGTATCGCTAGTGGATATAAACACTGTTTTTAATGTCATGGCTTGACTGGGACTCAGCGTTTCCCCTAGATTGCTTTATCAGACAGACGGAACGATGACGCCCTAAAATTAACATCCAAGGTTGTGTTAAATATAATTGCCAATGTATCAATTCAACTTAACATATTCGTTGTTGGTTGTCAAAAACATTTGTGCAGATCAGACCAGAAAAGTAAATGAGAACTTTCTATGAACCTGAACAGAAACCTGACTTCAGGACAGGGCGATGGAAACGCTTCAAGTCTGGTTCAGAAAGTGTTGGAGCAAGATTGTAAGTTGAGAGGAGAAAAATAACCTCCAGAAACATAGGGACAGGGAGCGTTGCCATGGTTTTATAATGACCAGTGTTCTGTTGGGGGGGGGCACGACGTTACCTGAAGCAGAAATGATTTTAGAGGCACAATGCCCTGCTGCATTCCTCTGTGTTTCTCACTGAACTTTGATATGGAGATATCAAAGCGCTCTGGGCTGCTCCCAAATGGCACCCTGTCCCCATACTGTATATTCCCCATAGGGCTCTGGTCAAAAGTAGTGCACTATGTAGTGAATGGGGTGGCCATTTGGGACGAAGACCTGCTGTGCTATTTCAGACTGACAGCCATGTGAAGTCAGACCCCTCTATTCATTCAGACCGTAGCAAACGATCAGCCAGATCACATATCCCCCTTATTGATTACACTGACTACCTCAGTGGATGAACCCATCTGCTGCGGCTAGCAGGGCCTTGTTGAAGGATGAATGGCACCCAGCTCTTATGAAGCTCATTGTATATTATGCCATAGATGTATCAGTGTTTCCCTTAGGTTGTTTCTCAGGTGGGTTGGGTGTAGAGAGATGAAATGGAAACGAGAATGTCTTTTAAAAGTTGAAATACAACCAAACAGGATTTCACACTTACCTTGGCTGAAGTTGGTTCACCAACACTGATATTTCACCTGTAGTCTATAAATGATTGTCTTGAAGCCTATGGTTTGTAAAGGAGAACTGCGACTCATCTTCCGCATGATTTCTCTTTATTTAGACAGTGTGGATGAAGGGGTAGCCTATAGTTGAAGAGTGGAGAAAGCATTACCACTGTGCCACGCTGTCACACCTGTCTGAGATTTTTAAACCAAACCTTTAGTTCAGTTTCACCTGGAGAAAGGAAAGGACGGCTTAGTTCTGGAGACTGCAGACAGACACAGAGAGGACAGTATGGTTGTGGTGACTAGGGAGAAAAGAGGACAGTATGGTTGTGACAGGGAGAGGAGGCCAGTATGGTGACAGTAGACGGGGAGAGACGAGGACGGTATGGTTGTGGTGACAGTAGACGGGGAGAGACGAGGACGGTATGGTTGTGGTGACAGTAGACGGGGAGAGACGAGGACGGTATGGTTGTGGTGACAGAAGACTGGGAGAGACGAGGACGGTATGGTTGTGGTGACAGAAGACGGGGAGAGACGAGGACGGTATGGTTGTGGTGACAGAAGACGGGGAGAGACGAGGACGGTATGGTTGTGGTGACAGTAGACGGGGAGAGACCATCCAGCTGGGTTGGGTCCTGCCCTTGTGTTTTTTCCTGCTGGCTTTGGTTGTGGTTGCTTCCTATGGCAGAGAGAACGAGAGACTGGGAGAGGGAATGTGAGGAAGAGGGATTTTTCTCTTGCCACATTAGACTGATAACACTCCAGAGCTAGCTTCCTGGATGCTAATAGATTTTTCCTCCAGTTTCCTAAACATTTTAAAACTGCCAATAAGAGGGTGTTTGGCCTTGAAAGGCTCATTGTTGAAAGGCTCATTGTTGTCCCATTTGAAGTGTGGAATAATCTAAAGTCACAGTGAGAGGGAGCTTACTGACCAGCTGCTTGTTTCACTTTGATTCAGAGTCAAATGTCATGAATCAAAGTGAAACAAGCAAATTCACACCACTAGACATGCTTGTCTGACTCACCCTGGCTGTGACTTCCAGTCTTCTGTTCACCTTTTACATCCTCAGTCTTTTGTGCAAGATTAGTTATCAAAACACGCTTAACTTCAACCTTTTATTTCATACACACGATTGTAGAATGACCAGTTCAAGGGCAATCCGCTTTGATATTGTTAACAGATGTGTTGTATCTTTTCAGGACAACCCAGGACTTTGCAGGACATGTGTCGGATAAACATCCGAAATCGCATAGGCCTCCAGAGCTTGAAGTTTCTGGAGGACCTGCCCATTGCCAAGGTCATGAAAGACTACCTAAAACACAAGTTTGACAATGTGTGATGACAAGAGTTTTTTTTATATATATACACCCCCCCCCCCCGAACCAGGCAGACGGAGAACGTCGTTCTCTCCTTTCATCAGACTATGCAAGCATTGTGCTACCTTCCGTTGTCTGAAGCCTGGAGGAGGTGGAGGACCAGGTTTTTGTACAACCTCCAGAGGTCACTTTGTAACCTCAGTTAAACACGCTGTCGGATGGTGGAGACGGAGTATCTTTCTCTCTCGGCTGTGTTTCCAACCGCGTTATCAGCGTTACGCCTTTGGATGGACGGGAACAGGTGGCAGTGTTTCAAGTAGGGCTTTCTTTCAATCATGATGAATGGTTGATGAAGTGGTGCAGTCCTAATTCATGTTGTGGAATAAAGCTTGTTTTGATAGAAATTAGATGACCGTCGATTCGTTGCTGTCATGTTACCCATAATGTATGTCACATGTCAGATTTCAGTCCACATCGTGCCAATGATTTTCTTTGTGGATATTAAGTGTTCCTATTAGTTTTCATGAAGATGCCAATGTTTCTTTGCTGTGGTAAATCTGGGGAAGTTGAGCGCGAGAGAGAAAGGATTGTCAGACTGGAAAACTTGTTGCAGAATGGGTCAATCTTGTGATACAACATTTCAAATAATCAGGTTATCAAAACCCCTTAATTATTCAAGTATTACAAAAGCTCAGTGCTGAGTTACCTCAAGCTTGAGTTGGCTAAAGTACACCCGTTTTGACTTGATTTATTGATTGAAGGATTCACAAGTGAGCGATACCGAGGAAGGTTTTCAGTAGAGGGAAGGCCTGAGTTTTCCACATTTACAGTAGGTGTTCACAAGATGAGTCATCCAGCATAGCTCGGTGAAGTCTGTCTGCAATGGTTTCCATGTACAGACATAAACATCGAAAAAAACAAATGTAAATAATTGTCATATGTACAGCAGATATTTTTGTAGAATTATTTAAGCGATGATCTCCTCTATTCTTAATGTATTTGTAATTTGTTGGATGGTATTGTGTGTTGATGTGACCCATGTATTGTTTTTCTATGTGTATGCGTGTCTTTTAAGAGTTTTACAAGACACGCACCTGTATTTTTTTTAACTAAATATTTAGTTAAAATACGTTAAAATTATTTTTACTTTGTGGGAGATGGAACGGGTATTGGGTTAAGAATAAATAAGTGAATTTGTGTTTAAATGTCAATGCCCCTGTTTTTAAAGCATATTTGTTCACATTTGTGTGAATTTAAGGTTAATCCAGATTTTTTTCCCCCATCACTTTGATTGTCACTGATACTAATGAATGGTGTTTACATAGATTTAGATGCATGATTTCAAAGACAGTATTTGCATAGTTTTTTTGCCCAACATTTCAAAGTGCAGTGATGTCTGCATTGTAATTCTGAACAGACATAAAGAGGTGGTAGAGGTCTTCCTCTTGCTGATGCAATGTTTTGTTTAATTTGCATCTGGCCTGTGGTCAAACGGCAGTACTCTGCTCCCTACCTTAGATTTGAATTATAAGCGCAGACTTTTCTAATTCACTTTGAATACTTTTAGACAGCACATTATTCAGTTGCAGAGACTTTAAAATGGGGGTTGGCAACAGGTGGCCCGCAGGCCCTCAGGATTTTCCTTTTTGGTCAAAAAATACACAACAGGAATTCAGCAAAAAATATATTTAATTTAGGAAATCTGTTCAAGTATTTCCATAAATAAATGATGATCATGTCTCAATGTAATCAAGGTATGAAATTGTACTTGAAAATAATCTATTTTTGGGATTAGTTGTGTTCAATTTGCAGTGCACAAATTATTAGAAATATGTTCTGGTGACAAACATCAGCCGGTGGTTTGAGTTGCCTACCCCTACCTTAACCAACTGTTAGAAATGTTGAAATGCAGGTTGATCCTCCATCCTTAGTTAATGGAGTTTATTTATCTATATATATATA
Source organism: Salmo salar (assembly GCF_965601325.2). Taxonomy (NCBI): domain Eukaryota; kingdom Metazoa; phylum Chordata; class Actinopteri; order Salmoniformes; family Salmonidae; genus Salmo; species Salmo salar. Next base: position 38,374,097 of record NC_138316.1, read on the forward strand.
TACTGTATGTACCAGTCAAAAGTTTGGACACCTCATTCCAGGTTTTTCTTTATTTGTACTATTTTCTACATCGTAGAATAATAGTGAAGACATCAAAACTATGAAATGACACATGGAATCATGTAGTAACCAGAAGTGTTAAACAAATGTAAATATATTTCAGATTCTTCCAAGTAGCCACCCTTTGCCTTGATGACAGCTTTGCACACTTCGCATTCTCTCAGCCAGCTTCATGAGGTAGTGACCTGGAATGCATTTCAACAAGGCATTGCCTTGTTAATTTGTGGAATTTCTTTCCTTAATGTGTTTGAGCCAATCAGTTGTGTTGTGACATGGTAGGGTTGGTATACAGAAGGTTTCTTCAAGTGCAGTCGCAAAAACCAAGTGCTATGATGAAACTGTCTCACATGAGGACCGCCACAGGAAAGGAAGAACCAGAGTTACCTCTGCTGCAGAGGATAAGGTCATTAGAGTTATGTGATGGTGTGGAGGTGCTTTGCTGGTGACACTGATTTATTTAGAATTCAAGGCACACTTAACCAGCATGGCTACCACAGCATTCAGCAGCAATATGCCATCCATCTGGTTTGCGCTTAGTGGGATTTTCATTTTATTTTTCCACAGGACAATGACCCCAAAACACACCTCCAGGCTGTGTAAGGGCTATTTGACCAAGGAGAGTAATGGAGTGCTGCATCAGATGACCTGGCCTCCACAATCACCCAACCTCAACCCAATTGAGATGGTTTGGGATGAGTCAGACTGCTGAGTGAAGAAAAAGCAGCCAACAAGTGCTCAGCATAGTTGGGAACTCCTTCAAGACTGTTGGAAAAGCATTCCAGGTGAAGCTGGTTGAGAGAATGCCAAGCGTGTGCAAAGCTGTCATCAAGGCAAAGGGTGGCTACTTTGAAGAATCTAAAATATATTTTGATTTTAACACTTTTTTGGTTACTAAATTATTTCATATGTGTTATTTCATAGTTTTGATGTCTTCACTATTATTCTACAATGTAGAAAATAGTAAAAATAAAGAAACTCTTGAATGAGTAGGTGTCAACTTTGATTGATACTGTATATATATATATAGAACACTGCTTGCCATTGATCAGCATCATACATATGGACAAGTGTTTTTCTGACCATCTGTCTGACAAGGAAAAACCATGGGCTGGGGTGTATTCATTATGCCGATTCTGTTGCAAAAAGGAACAAAACGGGGAGGGACCAAGCTGAATTTGTCCAATACAAACTCTGGTTTTAACTGTTTGGACTAATGATTACACCCCTGATATTGTAGCCCATAACTAGGGCCCCAAGTTTTTCCTGGCCAGGTCATGTAGTCAGGAAAAACTGGGCCAAATCACAGAATATAAGCTGACAGGTAGACTAATTCAAGAGTTAGTTTTTAATTCTGTCACTAGTTGTTCCTCCCACAACCACACTTCAGTTGCATTTCCTGTGGTTTAATGTCCTCTGTCTGATTTTGGATACAATACCATTTTGTATGACGGACTGTTTATATACAGTGAGCAGAGAGAGAGAGATTGTTGTATGTGATTCACAGCATATCCTGGGTCTTGTTCATTAGGGCATGCAATGGAAAGCGTTTTAAAATGATTTCTGACAGAAACCAAAAATGTGTGTTTCTTATTGGACAAGTCCAAGTAGTCCCTCCATTTTCTTCAGTTTGGTGCATAATGAACACCACCCTGCATTGTGTGCCTCCACAAGCCTCGGGGGGGGGGATCCAATAGACTCTGGGTCTTTACAGTCAGGGAACAGTTCATACATGTCTTATGTTGTGTTGGGAGTAGGGTGTAGTCACTGCCCCTAGTCACTGATCAGTTTTACATTTGGCCCAGTATTGGTTACGGTTAGGCTTGGAAGAGGGGAAGCTGATCCTAGATCTGTACTTAGGGGAAACATCACCACGAAGCAATATGTTGCAGGGCTAGGAGTTTTACCTGGAAAATGGGATCTGACCAGGAAGATACTCAAGGCCCCTGAGTTTTTCCCAGCCAGGTTACATGGTCTATGGCCCTCAAACTCAACTCTGGACCTCGAAGCAAGTTCCACTGCTTTTTTTCCATTGTTCCCTTCATATCAGGGACTGATTTAGACCTGGGACACCAGGTGTGTGCAATTAATTGTCAGGTAGAACAGAAAACCAGCAGGCTGTTGACATCGTAGGGTAACAGTTGAATACCCTGGTCTATGGGATCTGACCAGGAAGATACCTAAAGCCCCCCCCCCCCCCCCCCCCGAGTTCTTCCCAGTCAGGAGAAACTACTGGTCCCTCCTATGTAGTTCTCTAATGGATATGTCTTCCACAACATCAACTACTGAATGTACATAATATGCAGATTTGTAAATGTAAAAATGTGTGAATAAACAAACGTCATAATATACTAGTCGTTGTGTTGTCTCCGGAATGGGAGAGAGCCAGCTGATAGTAAATTAAATTATAGACTGGTTTTGTAATTGTGAAATATCATTGATGATACTGTTTTTTATCTTTGGGGTCTGTGAAAAAGGAACACATTTTAAGATGCCAGAAATGCACATTAATGCTACTTGAAATCCTGTGCCTTGACTTTCTGCATCGTGGAGATTTTTTGTTTTTATGTGCATTTGTATATAGAAGCATCTTTTGAAATTTTGACTATAGAATATGCCTATACAGTGCAGCTTGTCAAACTATTTTCAACATGAAGCATCAATGGAGAACGTAATTGCAGCCAGGGCATTTAATAGTTTGAATGGCAGAAGTGGTAATGTCCACTCAATCATGTGTTTGTAGCTCTATCATGACCACCGTCTCTTCCTGACTGTTTCCAGGCTGTAAGAGGAAAACATTCTGTCCTGTCTGTCATGTCTAAGCCTGTTTCAGGTGAGGCTTTCCTACTGCTTATTTTCAGATTGAGGTGTGTGCGTGTGCGTGCGTGTGCACGCAAGAGGGGAGATTTATAATATCATCGGTCCCTTTCTATTTGACCACACATTCAAAAAAACAAGCAGATTATCAGAAACAACCAAATCCTAATAGCTGCATATAGATTTCTAAGAGGGAACACCTGGAATCACACATCTTGGCATTTTTTGTCAGCACTCTCCTGAGACATGAATCACTTACTTTACGACGGGTGTTTTTCTCCCTTCATAACCCCATTCCCTCATTCTCCTTTTCTCCCAGAATGATGTCTTAAGTAAAGTGGTTTCTACTTTGGTCCCGCTGTCCTCGCGTCAGGACGCAGGCCAACATTGACTGGCGCGGGTGGCCTAATAGCATTTGTGATATATTTATGTCTAACTTTACCAAACATGGAGTGCTATCGTTGATCAGATCACAGGTAGCATTACAGGATAACACAATGCCATCCCTCTTTAGCCAAGCAGGCCCACAGACAACAGGAACAATGCTGCCTTTGTAAGGAAACCTATACGGTCTGCAGGAAAACCTAGTGTCCTTGTCATGTCTACAAAATACTAATCCCTCTTTCCACTCCTCTGCTATCTCATGTCCTTTCTTCTTCCTGTTCTCTCTCCCTCCTCACCTCTTTCCTCTCCTCTCTTCCCTCTCTCTCTCCCTCACCTCTTTGCTCTCTCCTTTCCCTACTCTCCTCTCTTCCCTCTCTCTCTCCCTCCTCACATCTTTCCTCTTCTTTCCCTCCTCTCTCTTCCCTCTCTCTCCCTCCTCACATCTTTCCTTTTCTTTCCCTCCTCTCTCTTCCCCCTTCTCTCTCCCTCCTCACCTCTTTCCTCTTCCCTCTTCTCTCCCTCCTCACCTCTTTCCTCTTCCCTCTTCTCTCCCTCCTCACCTCTTTCCTCTCTTCTTTCCCCCTCTCCTCTCTTCCCTCTCCTCTCTCCCTCTCTCCTCACCTCTTTCCTCTCCTTTCCCTCCTCTCCTCTCTTCCCTCTCTCTCCCTCCTCACATCTTTCCTCTTCTTTCCCTCCTCTCTCTTCCCTCTTCTCTCTCCCTCCTCACCTCTTTCCTCTCTTCTTTCCCTCCTCTCCTCTCCTCTCTTCCCTCTCCTCTCTCCTCACCTCCTCACCTCTTTCCTCTCCTTTCCCTCCTCTCCTCTCTTCCCTCTCTCTCCCTCTTCACCTCTTTCCTCCCTCCTTTCCTCTCTCTTCCCTCTCTCTCTCCCTCCTCACATCTTTCCTCCTCTCTTCTCCTCTCAGGTAGGGTAACTCGGACCGTTCTTTCCGCTCTTTGCTCCCTCTACCTCTGTGGAAAAGGAAAAACCCAGGAGATAAAACATGAGAGTCTTTTTCCATGAGGCACTCTGCAGAACAGACTCCCCGACAGATTTGTAGAAGTTCTATTGTGCTATCTTAGATAACAGATATTCAGAGCTGCTGCTAAAATCACTGTCCTCTGCAGCTCCAACACAGTCCTGTGTCCAGGCCATTTCAGGTCATCTGTGCCGAGATGACCGTATGGGGTATCTCTCTTTACTGAAATACATTATTACTTCCCACAAGCTTGACTCAATTCAGTGCCTTGCATAGAAGATGAGACGTATGGACCATTCATTCACTAACATGCTCTGCTACTCTACAACAACAATAAAAGAGTCAATTCAATGCAGAATTTACTGACTGTATGGCACAGATATCTTTATTTTTTGCCATTAATCTTCCCCCGTAGGGTCTTCTCTAGTAGGTAGTAACAGCTATGAAAGAAAACAAATACCATTACTGATTTCCCAGTAAATCCCAAGTTGAACTGCAATTACGTGCTTCGTCTTTGGTCTCCTAAGCCACTCCGATGTCTTGAATTAATTTCATCTGAGCATTTTTTTCCCTTGATTTCACCCTTTATTTTGTCTGTTACTTAATGTGATTACAAGCTTTAGGAGAAATCCAATATGTGATTTAGAAACAGGCCCCATTTATGTCCTGGAAGGGTGCCGACACGCCAGAGAGAGGAGGAGGAAGAGAATACAGTATGTTTATTGTGCCGCTCGTTAGATCCTGGGAATAACACCCTTTTGGTTCAGCTTCCATTTTGGCGAGAACTGACAGCCGAATTCCTCTGAAATTTAATCAAATGGATATTTATTTATCAATGTATAATAACAAAGCAGAGATCAGTTAACAAAGTTGCATGGGCAGAAGTGTAGAAGGGAGTCATAGGCTAACAGTTGTACACAGAAAAACCATAAGTGTTAAATCAACACTTAAAAAGTGTCTATATTGTCCTGTTGCAGCTTAGCTTTTCAACCATTTAGTTTAACACTGTAAATACTAGAAAATTGGCCAACACTGGTGATTGTTGCATTCACTGGTGTAAAGTGTTGAAAATTAACTCAGAGTACATTTTTAACTCGTATTAGTTGACTACCATTGTGTAGGCCGTCATTGTAAATAAGAATTTGTTGTTAAATAAATAAATAAATGGTGTTAAAGCTGACATCTGCATAAGGGGAAACAGCACCACTGCTCGCACAGCACGTTTGTTATTGTTGTGATGTTGAAACAGGAGAGGAGCATCGTGCAATGTTTTTTGTTGCTTTACATACAAATTGCAGTAAATAAAAATTGCAGTATATACGGATGTGGCAGTTTCACCATACAAATCCCATCCAGCTTTAAGTAATGTTTTGCAAAATCAACATATAGAGTTGATTATCTTTTAACACTGTATGGTGTAAACTTCAATTAGTAGTAAGCCTAGATGCAATTGTAGTTTATGTAGAAAAGGTTGTAGTAGTCCTAGCAATGTATAGCCTAATCTGTAGCCTACAGTATTATAGTAGTTGGTGGTGGTGAAAACCACAATCCTCTCTTTCCCTTAATTGGCGTCGACACTATCCCTTTCAGCTGTGTAGAAAGGAAGTCATTACGCAGTCATCACACTTACTCAGTGTATCTTATCTGTTTTTAACTTGTTAAATCCTCTAACAGAACGGCAGCAGAATGCCTAGTTCAGGGCCTACGTGCTGTGGAGTGATGCATTGTTGTCAGTCTCGATGAATGAAACGCACACTCGTATTCCAGGAAATGAGAAGGCATTCCGCAGGGGCGCAGGATTGGCCCTTTTCCATATTGGCCGTTCTCAAGGGACTCTTTATCTTATTGCCTCAATCCAGGAGACATCAGAGTATCAACTGGGTCAGTGATGTGACATTGGGCCGCCCTGCGCTGCTCTGTCGCAAGTTCGCAAAAACAAAGAGTCCCTTCTTGACGGCCACTGTTCCTCTGTTACGGTAAGCAGCTGTTAGGAGCTACATTTTTTCTCAAGTCTTCATTTGGTCGGTGAAAGCTCCCGGCTTGACAGACAGATGCACAGGTTACTGGGGCAGAACGGAGGAGCGAGAGAGGCCAGGGAAGGAATGCCCTCCTGCTGGGACAATCTCACATGACAGCCTTGACACTGCCCAACCCTGTCCCAGTCCAACCCAGGCCTGCTCAGGTTCAGGTTCAGCTTGACCAAGACCTAGTCCTAGAACCAGACCCGGACATTCATGTTCATAGACAGGAGTTGTTTTAATTTCCATTGACCTTTATCCAGGTATTTTTTTATTTACAATCTTCTGTCTTGAGAATGAACCATAGTCATTAATGGACATTTCAGTGGTCTGTACAGGTGCAGTAAACCAGGAGGTGGAGTAGCATAACAACTAGTATACAAATGTCTTCCCTTCACTGAAAGTAGATAATACAAGTAGCATCACTTGTTAATACACATTTGAAATAAACGTCTGAAGAAGAGTGGTGGTGGTGGGGGTTAAAACATTAACATCTACCCCTCAGTAGTTTACAGGTGCACCACCACACCAGCAGCCAGAGAACCATAAGGCTGAGTGGCCTGTCATTAACAGGGGGAGACAGACCTCCCGTCCTGGGCACACAGATGTGGGATTCCAACTGGCACTGGGCCCCTGGTGATATGATGTTAAATGCCGCTGTGTAATGAGAAGGTCAACTGCTCACACTAAAATAATTAACTGTAAACAGCTTAAGTCAATTAAGAAAATACCTGAGTGCTTTCAATTGAATAACGCTTTTGTTCCAGAGGGGATCCTTTGTTTTGGTGGCTTATTATGGAATCATTTTCCCCCTTCCTTTATTTTAAAATTTTTCTCGATCTCTCTTTCAATTTTGTCCCATCATAGTGGACCAATCATAACCTCGATACGTGAAGTCCTCTGAAGGAGAATTCAGCTGTTGACATCAACCTACAACGCATGGGGAAAGTATTCAGACCTCTTCCCTTTTTCCACATTTTGTAACGTTACAGCCTTATTCTAAAATTGATTAAATAAAAAAAAATCGAAATTAATCTATGCTCAATACCCCATAATGACAAAGCGAAAACTGTGTGGGGGGGAGGGGGGGACGACGACGCACTGGACTAACACAAAAACAACCCTTTAATACAGTTGAGGGTTTGCTTAATTACCTCGACCACAATCCAACCCCGTTTAACTCTTGCCTCTTGACCGCAGGAACCAGTTCTCCACCTAATGGAACAAAAACAACTGTTTGCCTGTGAGGGGGGAAGTAAATAGAGGGGACACAACAGAGGTAGAAGTAGTGGCATACGCTGAGACTTGCCCCGGCTTCCTCTGGGCACAAATGGCCCTGTTCAATCAAGGATCATTTGCTGTGTGCGATGTAACAATGCCTTGTGCATGTGTTTCGAATCAAGTGTTTCCACTGGCATTCCTATCTTCATCTCTTGACCTCCTCTTCACGAGAACTCTCCCCTTCTCTTTTTCTATCCCTCTCTGAGTAATAGAATGTGATTTCCCCAATTCCTATTGAAGAGAATACCTGACGGGTTCTTTTTTTAGCTCTCCTCTGACTTTCCCATGCTGGGCCAAGTGCTTTTATTCATGCTTTCTCCTACTTTTACATGACATCTATTTGCAAGCCCCTACATTCCTACACAGAAAAATACATGTGCTTGATTATTCCCCTGTCCGCACAAGTGTGTTTTGTTTTGTCTCGCCAAGCGGGCCCTGATTAAATATCCAGTGACAATAAAATGTGATGGCCTCTAATAAAAGACCCTGCATGGCACTGGGGTTGATGGGGTCTGGACCTGGGAGAAATGGGGGAGGAAAGGGGGAGGGGGAAGGGAGAACAGGGGAGAATTAACTCCCATGGGAGGTGGGGGGCAGCACAGTCCAGTCTGTGTGTCTGACTGAAGAAGACTATTGGCCCTGGTCTGACAGAGGGAGAGAGAGAGGGAGACAGAGAGAGGGAGGTAGAGGGTGAGAGAGGGAGGTAGAGAGTGAGAGAGGCAGGTAGAGGGGGAGAGAGGGGGAAGAGAGATACAATCCAGAACAAAAAGAGGGAGAGAGAGTAAGAGCGAGAGATGGAGAGATTTAAGCAAGAGAAAGCGCAAAAGAAAGAGAGAAAGAGGGAGGGAGGGAGGGAGGGAGGGAGGGAGGGAGGGAGGGAGGGAGGGAGGGAGGGAGGGAGGGAGGGAGGGAGGGAGGGAGGGAGGGAGGGAGGGAGGGAGGGAGGGAGAGTTGGATGGCTGTCAGAGTCCTGGGAGCTGTACGACCGGTCAGACAGACCACACTACGAGCAATTATCCAGGACACTCACTCATGCAAGCAGAACGCTTCTTGCTGCACAGCCGGGCGAGGAGAACAGGCCGGCCATACTTGACGGTGAACCAGCCCCTGAGATAGCCCCGGTTTGGGGTTTCCACAATCCACACAATAGGGCGTATTGATTCCGGATGCATGGAAAAAACACAGTGTTTTTTTGATGGAACGGTGTATTTCTAGTAGCCTCTGAGATATACCAAAATGGAAGGGGAGAGAAGTTGATATGGTGCTCTGTGTTTGTGAAGTGTGGCTATGCTATTAAGGCATAGTGTTTCTCAGCAGTAATTGACACCCGTGAGTGTGAGTTGTGTGTGTGTGTCTTCCTAAAACAGTTCCACATTAAATAAGTCTAGGCCGTCATTGTAAATAACAATTTGTTCTTAACTGACTTGCCTAGTTAAATAAAGGTTAAATAAAAAATACAAAAAATAAATAAAAATGAAAAAAATACAAATTCATTATCCACTATTAAACCCTGGAATGATTTGGCATTTGAATACTCCGACAGAGGTAGAAAATCTAAAGTGTTAACTCTCTTGTTTTTCACAGAGGACATTTCCTTCCCCTCGGGACGTGACCCATAAGTGAATATTGTGTTTGCTGTACCAGCTCTTTCTATTTGATCTTCATCTCATTTTACACTGCAAAGCTCTGTGCTTTGATCTGCTGAGTTGTCACAGGCAATGTTTGCAGCCCAAAGGGCACCCTATTCCCTAGATAGTGGGCCCTGGTCTCTATGGGCCCTGGATAAAAGTAGTGCACTATATATGGAATAGGATGCCATTGGGGATGCAGACAATGCCTGTTGTTTTATTTATCAGGTGGTCTTGCTCTCTACACAGCGGTTTGATAGTTAGCTGTATATCAAACCCAATCATGCTTTATTCAGGATGAAGATACACCAAAGTGTAAATCATTTGTAGGCAATTGTGTTTAAAGACCGGGTTGTAAAGACAAAGCCTGGCAGACATTTAGCCTGTTGGTGCGATCTGATTCCACTGTGTGAACGCAGCCTGTCTTGACTTGAGGATCTTGTTTTGTTTTAATTAGTGACTGCTTATTATGGTCTTGGTGCTGTACTAGGTTCTGAAGTATTTATTGGGTATTTACTTACAACAATACCTACATTTTTTTTCCACAGTGTCAGCAACTATAGTACTCACTGTTCCTGTGTCATTGTAATCCAATAATCCACTTGAGGTGTGTGGTTGACTGAATTATATTCATAGTTATGGTTCGCATTTATGGTTTATAAATGATGAACCAAGAGGCAGATTCTTGACACGCACAATAGATGCTGTCAAATAAAATACATTAAGAGTATCTCTATCTCTCTCTCTATCTCTCTCTCCATCACTCTATCTCTCTTGCTCTCTCTCTATCTCTAACTCTCTCGTGGCTCTGCCACAAGAGAAGGTCATCACGATAAAGATTGGGGTCTAACTTGAATGACATCATGAAATGTATTTCTCTCGGTATCTGTCTGTCTCTCTGTGCCATAACTTTATAAATGGTCCTAACCTGACAGAAGATCCGTCCGTGAGGAGAAAGGAAGATGATTATTTAACAACCCACAGATTCCCCTATAAGTGTGTCACCGGCCCATCAACATTTTATTATCCTTTATTACAAAACCCCACAAGACTCAGGTTAGGGTTTCGTCTCATAATATTGCATAACTACTCTCCTCCTACACCACTTTTCTCTTCTTTAATAACAAAGATTCATTTACCTTTTCATTATGCTCATGGGGGTAATAATTTAGACCGATTACAAGCGTAGCCTTGTTGGCGTAATAACACAGACAACTAAAGACGCTTTGTTCCACAAAACCGGTGTTGCTAATAAAAAGCACTCCCTCTATCACTCTATCCCTAGTGTCCCCCACTCCGTGGCCCTCTATCCCTCGATCCCTAGTGTCCCCCACTCCGTGGCCCTCTATCCCTCGATCCCTAGTGTCCCCCACTCCGTGGCCCTCTATCCCTCGATCCCTAGTGTCCCCCACTCCGTGGCCCTCTATCCCTCGATCCCTAGTGTCCCCCACTCCGTGGCCCTCTATCCCTCGATCCCTAGTGTCCCCCACTCCGTGGCCCTCTATCCCTCGATCCCTAGTGTCCCCCACTCCGTGGCCCTCTATCCCTCGATCCCTAGTGTCCCCCACTCCGTGGCCCTCTATCCCTCGATCCCTAGTGTCCCCCACTCCGTGGCCCTCTATCCCTCGATCCCTAGTGTCCCCCACTCCGTGGCCCTCTATCCCTCGATCCCTAGTGTCCCCCACTCCGTGGCCCTCTATCCCTCGATCCCTAGTGTCCCCCACTCCGTGACCCTCCCAGGGCCAAAAGGGAGATGTAAACATTGTTCGGTCATTCAATCCTTCACATTAGGGCCAGTGCTTTTGACAAGAAGCCTTGCATCTCAGGGACAATGCGGACCACGTTCTTCTCTCTCCCCCGAGCGGGGACGCCGGTTCTGACTTCTACCTCATCGTTGATACACTATATCCCAGGCTGCATATCATCTCAAACAGTCAGCCACTGTAGCCACCAAGCAAGAAGACACACTTAGCGAAAAAGCAAGCCGCACTCCATTGCTGAAAGATGGAGGGGATGGTACAACAATTATTAGATAGTTTGTTAACTCGCACAAAACAGTTTTATGATTTTCGTTATGATTTTTATTTAGCTTATGTATTTCACCCAAACCAACTGTGGCCACCAAGCAAGATACACTTAGATAAAAGATTAAGGGGAATAGTAAAATAGTGTTATTGTAGCCTATTGTTGCCTGTAAATTGTGAATATGATTTCAAATTCTGGAAAGCATTGTCTATGGGTCCATTACTGCTTCCCTAACTCTCTACCATGGTTAGTAACAATTTCATTAAGGTTCTGCGTATAAGCTGTTCGTAAAACATAGTTCTACTGTTTCCTAAGCATTTGTAAATCCTTTGTAAATGATCATATTGTGTATGGCAATGTCTAGCATCACTTAAGATAATTATCAATTGCCAGCTAGTCGTCAGCAGTGGTCGAATGTAGACATTTTCCTCTTAAGAATGAGAGACAGCAGAACGGGGAAATTCAGTACATTTCTGTTCAAGTGCACCACAGAAAAGCAACCAAAACAACCACTTGTCATGACAGTCCTATATCAATTTAAAACAATTTCAGATTCAACACCTGGTTCTTAGTGGGTTTTCTCATGATTCATTTTTACTTTTTGGGGGGGGGGGAACTGTCACTGCAAATGGCAATTGTTCAAACCAACACTTTAAGTACAGTATACTGAAAATGACATATCATAGTGTTAAGTGTTTTATAGGCCGATCCCACAGGAGGCTGCTGAGGGGAGAACGGTTCATAATAAAGGCCTTAATCATGTGATCTGATCAATTCTTTTTTATAAAATGTCCTTTTCTCCTTCTATAAACTATGTAACACCTTGACACATCTTAAGTGAATCATCAAATGAGTAGCATAATGAAGAGAGAGGTCAGACTCACCATGTGCTTTTCACTATAGTCCGCCTTCAATGAACATTTGACCCAGTAAGAAGTTGTCATGGGGTGTTGCATTTTTGCTGGTGTTTTTTATAATGGGGTAACACCTGTGACATGACATTGAGGAACGGCTATTCTCTGTCAAAAATTGATATTATTTAGTTGATATTTTAGTTTTTAAAGTAATCCCTTAAATTACTATAATAATTTCCTTTGTATTATGATATTCTTTTTTTTTTACAAATAATATGCCACTAAACCACGACTTCTTATCCAAGGGACAAGCCATTGTTCTACGATATATAAATACAATTACATATGCTTGATGAACAAAAAAACACTTCAATGAAAACAAAAACATAGAGTTTGTGTCATTATCTGAAGTTTTGAAGGGGTTTTCCTGGTGGTTAAGGTGAGGGACAGGAAAGACAACATTTTAATAGAATGACCAAATAATAATAATAATAATAATGACAACAATAATAATACGTTGATGGGTGCTTATATTTGTCCTATTTCACACATTTACTAGTGTGTGTCTTAATTACTAATGTATTTATCTTACTATGTATTCGTCTGTCTGTCTGTCTGTCTGTCTGTCTGTCTGTCTGTCTGTCTGTCTGTCTGTCTGTCTGTCTGTCTGTCTGTCTGTCTGTCTGTCTGTCTGTCTGTCTGTCTGTCTGTCTGTCTGTCTGTCTGTCTGTAGGATAATGTATTGTGTTGACTGTTCTGCTGAAGACACTAGCACCGTACACACTCAAGTTGTACAACTGATGTTCAATGCGTTTGGGCACAACGGTTGTGATACAACAGTCAGTTTTTCAGCAGAAAATTATTAGACAACCTTTGCATGTGACAACGCACAACGACAACGACAACGCACAACGACAACGCACTAAGGTTGTGTGAACTTTTGTGTGCAGGCAAACTCTCCGTGATTTATTACTCTATGGATTATTCCCACTTTATAATGGATGCAAGTTTGTTTTGGAAGAGAAAAGGAAACATGTTTCTGGAGGGGCAGTGGCATGTAACAGTCAGAACTATTAGCTAACTGCATGGGTTGGAATTGGGAGGCGGTGCTGTGAATATGACAAGGCTCTATGTCTTATCAATGCTTTATGTCTCACAAGGGACAGAGTTAATCAGTTGTGTATGTTTTCAGAGAGTGGAGAGTGAAGATAAATATTTAAGGTGTCAAGAGCTATCTCTCTAGTATGTTTGTGCTAACATTCCACTCCTTGCCACTCCTTGTCATGTCAAACATAGCAGTGGTACAGAGTAAAAGGAGTAGAATGTTAGCACAAAACAGGTTCTGGATTTCAGGCTATTACCTCCCATCTTTCAGAGTTAATGTTAAACATATAGTTTCATGTATAGGTGGGCTTGGAGATTGCTTATTGTGGTGAAATTCACTAAAGCCGTTTGAGCTTTTTGTTGACAGCGTTCAACACCATTACCACGATTACCACACATAGACATACTGTAGCATTTAAATTTAAACTGCAGTTATATTTCAAATACTTGTAAAAAAAAAATTATCATCTTAAAATGGAATGTAACCTTGAAACAATTTTTTCATACATTTTTCATTGGTCCACTTTTGATATAGTCCCACAAAATTGTGCATTTCAACATTCACATTTTCACTATATGACAGTATATGGCTTTCAGTCTTCCAATGCTTCATATAATCTACACTTTTGCTCTGAGAACTGACAAAATAATTCAAGATTGTTTGCTTGTCTGTATATTTGTCTATTTGATCCATTTTATACTTCTTGGCCAGGTCTACCTTGCAAAATAGGTCTTCTGACATCACTTGTGAATTCCTGGTTTAATAAATGTTAAATATACAGTATATATATATTTTTTATAAAAATGTAGTCAATTCAATCTAAAGTTGTGTAAATAAGGTGTACATAAAATCTCTCTCCACTGCACTATACTGTAGAATTGTCGAACTGGCTCTGGACTGGTGATATGTCATCAAGTGGGAAAGTAATCTACAGACGGAGAGAAACGATGATGATGGATTCTATATCTAAGCTTCCTTTGTTTCACGGTGTTCCTCAATGAGCTTGCAAATTGCTCTGATCTTAAACACAAAGCGCTCTCTCACTCCCTTTAACTGACTGGATAAGCGGCCCGGCGGGACCCCGGCAGGACGATGTGAATCGGTGAGAAACGACAGAGGATAAGAATCTCTTCCCTACATCAAAGGCTGAGTCACCTCTTTCATTCATGTCTACGCTCTTAGAATTTTTTTTTTTGACTGTCCTCATAGGAGAACCCTTTGTAGAACCCTTTTTGGTTCCAGGTAGAACCCTTTTGGGTTCCATGTAGGACCCTTTCCACAGAGGGTTCTACATGGAACCCAAAAGGGTTCTATGGGGAATGAAAAAGGGTTCTCCTGTGGGGACAGCTGAAGAACCCTTTTGGAACTCTTTTCTCTAGGTCTAGCTCTATCAGAGGCAACGCCTCTCCTTCATTTGCATCTTACTGAGTTTTGCCTCTGTTGTATCATATCTGCTGTTGTAATTTGGACACAATCTCCCATTAATTAAAGTTAGAATCCTTAGTTGAAACAATAACAAAGTGGCATCCCCGCCCATTTCGCTTAAAAATCTAGGGGATGGGGCTAGAGAAATGCATAGACAGAGCATAGACAGAGCTATGGATGCAAGGACTGACCATCCATTATATCAAAAGTATAATATTAACCACGTTTGTTTACATTTATGTTGTTTACAAACATTGGAATAAAAAAGCGTATATTTTAGGTTCTGATTAGGTACAACCTTTGAACTAAGCTCATGAGGCATTTATCAGTTACATTCTTGAAGAATGAATGTGTAAATATAAATAATTTACGTCCAAAAATGATTGTAGTGTAGCAGCTTATGACTCTAGCTTTAAGGCTATATATACTCAGTAACAATTCCTGATCAAGTGCATGAACTACAGTCTTTGGGCTACTCCCAAATTGACCCATATACCCTGTGCCTAATGCACTTGATCTGAGGGGATTGGACAGGTGTAAGCAATATGGTAATAGCACTATTTGCATTTAGGGAAGCACATCTTCAGAATTACAGATTATCAGAATTACAGATAACAGTATATTACTTCACACAGTAAAAGGTACCCAAAGTTTAATATGAGTGGTTTGTATCTCAAATTCCATGCTGTCAATCAACTAAACCCAACCCTCCCTCATTTTCAACCATGGAATTAGAATGACTTAGTAAATAATACGTTTTTTTGTCATTTAGCACACACTCTTATGCAGAGCAATTTACAGTAGTAATTAGTGTTAAGTACATTGCAGATTGGCAGATTTTTTTTCACCTAGTCGGCTCCGGGGATTCAAACCAGCAACTTTTTGGTTACTGACCCAACACTCTTAACAGCTAGGCTACTTGCAGTGTACCCAGTTTGACACTTGATATTACCTTTTGTATTAAATACGATGTCATTGTATGTTCATGGTGGATTCTATTCTCTGCACTATTAGGATGTTGTGCGTCTGTTCCGGCCCAGAGATGGAAATCAGGTTCATTGTTAATGGAGTATCATAGAAGTTATACAACGCCCTTTAGAAATCAAATCATCACATAATAACTTCACACACTATGGTAGTTCATCCTCAAACAATAGGAGAAGCTGATAGCGAGGTCTGTGGGATAGCAGCTCATCATGTATGGGACTTAATATGCCTCCAAAATGGCACCCTATCCCCTTTATAGTGCACAATGTTTTACCAGGGACACATTGTCCTCTGGATAAAACTAGTACACTATAAAGGGAATGGGCTGCTTTTTGGGACACAGTTTCATCTATGACCTGAACTATGGGCATCATTAATCAAAGGGCTTGTTATTGCCAATGAGAGCTCACTTGATTGCCTAGGCTTTCCTCTCACACATATTTTGCTACTGTAGTATAACCATCTGCCTGAGTTTTGTTCTCTCTTTCCCCTCCTGTATATTTTGCAACAAGCGGAGGGAGGGTTCTTTCTCATTGGAGTGCTGAAAAGAGTCATTGTCTGGGCCCCTGAGCACCTGGACAGAGTTATCTCACTGTGGCACTGGCCCTCTCTCAACCTCTCTTTCTCTCTACCTCTCTTTCTCTCAACCTCTCTTTCTCTCTACCTCTCTTTCTCTCACTGGATTGCTCTCGTCCTCCGCCCCACATGCAGGAGATGCTCTCTCTCCCTCTCTCCACCCCACGTGTTCTCCCTCTCTATCTCTCTCTATCTCTTTCTCCCTCCCTTCCTCCCTCCACGCTCCAGAGATCTAGCACCATCTTTTCTCTCTCATTCTTATGGTGTTTCTTCCAGGCAGGCCATGAACTGGTGGCTGGCATTAGAGCTCACTCCCTGGCCGTCCCATCACTGATCAGATGGGTCTTAAGGGCCTGCCACTCACCAGTGATCTGATCAGCCACAAGAGGGGCACAGCCACTCTCAGTTAGGCTACTAGCTACCTGGGTCGTGTTCATTAGGGCAAAATATAGCAAAAAATATTGTGCAAGTTCAGATGTATTGTGCAATATATGTGCAAGTTCAGATGTATTGTGCAATATAATATTGTGCAAGTTCAGCTCCCTGTTTCATTCCATTTTGGACACTGTTTTATACCGTTCCCTGTCTTCTGAACATGAACCTGTATATGTGCTGGGTTGTGGAGATTGGTCAGGTTGCAGGGGTTGTGGATTATGATTCTGCAGTGTTAAAGTGTTTAAATCATATTCAGCATAATTAAATAGTTTCATAATTCCTGAATTCATACCTACATTATCTTGTCAATAGTCTCCTATTAACACATGCTGTTGCCACAATTAGCTGTCTGGGTGTGTGTTGAGTCTAAGTGGTGTTGAGGTGTGGTGGGGTGGGGTGGGGAGTAAAAGACTTGACCTCCATTAGAAGGTGTGGAACCCCAATTAACCTGACCGTCCAGCCCTGGAGGAGCACAGCACCTGGCCACACCTTCTCACAACACATCTGTACGTTTTCTGGATGTTTTTCACATCATCTATCGCCGTCTACCACCATAGCCATACAACTGTATTTATTGTGTCAAGTTGTGAAGGAAAATTCTATACATTTTTATTTAACATTTATTTAACCAGCTAAGACCCATTAAGGTTAAAAACCTCTTTTGTGAGGACAACCTGGTAAGAAAACGATTGTTTCCCCATCTCAGTTCTAGCCTTAGGAACAGACAAGGACAGCAGCGACTGTGAACAAAGATCTAGTGAGGATAATAACAAATATCAACTGCAGTACAGTTCAACTATCTTGAGCATTATTGAATGTTATTATAAGATGCCATTGTTAAAAGATGCATTGTTGCCTTGCTTTTGCCACTGTCAGGCTGACCTATGACATCTGGTTCCATTGCAACCCATGCAATTACAACCCATATGGAATAATCTGTAGGCCTACTTTAGTTCCTTCTTTGCATGGAATTCCTGATTATCATCAATGTCTCCAATCCTGATGCATATCAAATATACATTTCCAGAGCATTTGAAGACTATTTGCATAAACAATTTAAATAGGATGAGCCCATGACTGCAAAGTACCGCAAGCAAAGCAATGTGTCTGGCGATAACTCATTTAGTCTATAATCTTAACTGATCTGTTTGCTTTCCCTTCTTTGTTTTTCATCTCACTCTCTCTACAGTATCTCTCTCTCTCCATTCCTGCCCTGGCTTTCCTCTTGCTCAGTCTCTCTGGGTCTCTCTCTCTCTCTCATTAGGAAGTGTTAGAAACTTGCTGAAGTGAAAAATGCACCGGCGAGAGCTCGTTGTCCTCATTAGAACAAGAAGACAAGAAGAGTGACAAGAGGCAACGAAGGGGAAACAATGGCGACAGTGTTTGATTCTCGAGCCCCGAGCTGGTCGACGGCTTTGTCCCCCCGGAGAACAAAAGCATTTGTTTGCATGTGTTCAACTCCATTCAACTTCACCACGTCCAGGTGCAAAAACTAACTTTGCGAAGAACATCACAACTCATCACACCTTTGCACGGCTGATGACCGGCCAGCAGTCTCCCCCAATCCTCCGGCTGTGGCTGATCAAAGCTCTTGTGTTACAATGTAAATAATGTGCGGACAAATGAATTCTCACTCATTACTTGCATGGCTTTGACTGTAAAGACACAGACAATAATTTGGTGGTAGGCCTACAGTAATCTCTCTCTCTTTCGCTCGCTGGGGCTATTTTGGGGAGTTCACACACATAGGCCTACACAGCACGTGCGCATGGGTACACACACTCACTCTTCTATTTTACACACACACATACACACACACTGGGCGGTGTTAGAATTATTTAACGCCAATCAGGTTTGGTGATGTTGTTTGTGAACTTGATCTTGGCAACCATTTACAGTACCAGCCAAAAGTTTTGACACGCCTACTCATTCAAGGGTTTTTCTTTATTTTGTATATTTTCTACATTGTAGAATAACACTGAAGACATCAAATCTATGAAATAACACATATGGATTCATGTAGTAACCAAAAAAGTGTTAAACAAATCAAAATATATTTTAGATTTTAGATTCTTCAAAGTAGCCACCCTTTGACTTGGTGACAGCTTTGTAAACTCTTTGGAACAATCTTTTGAAAGTTATTAGAGCAATGCATGATGGGCAATGGTGTTCTACACTGACTTTATTTTGTGTCCCACATTTATTTATATAAAAAAAAAATGTGTTAACAACCCAATATTGTTAATCCACCAGGTTGTCACCAAAAGAATCATAATATAATAGTAGCCTTTCGTGGTTTTTTAAATTTATTAATTTCAATACAGAATTTTTTTATATACATATTTTTGTATTTTACCCCCCTTTTTCTCCCCTATTTCGATGTTGTCTCATCGCTGCAACTGCCCAATGGGCTCGGGAGTGGCGAAGGTTAAGTCTTGTGTCCTCCGAAACATGACCAGCCTAACCGCGCTCCTTAACCTGTTAGGGGTAGGGGGCAGTATTTACACGGCCGGATAAAAAACGTACCCGATTTAAACTGGTTACTACTCTTACCCAGAAACGAGAATATGCATATAGTTATTGGCTTTGGATAGAAAACCCCCTAAAGTTTCTAAAACTGTTTGAATGGTGTCTGTGAGTATAACAGAACTCATATGGCAGGCAAAAACCTGAGAAGATTCCTTACAGGAAGTGGCCTGTCTGACCATTCCTTGAGCATCTTGCCTCTGTTTATTGAAGACTGAGGATCTTTGCTGTAACGTGACACTTCCTACGGCTCCCATAGGCTCTCAGAAGGCGGGAAAAAGCTGAATGATATCGAGGCAGCCCCAGGCTGAAACACATTTGCGCTTTTGGCAAGTGGCCGATCAGAGGACAATGGGCTTAGGCGCGTGCACGAGTCGACCCCATGCTTTATTTTCTTTCGTCTTTTTACCTAAACGCAGATTCCCGGTCTGAATATTATCGCTTTTTTTACAAGAAAAATGGCATAAAAATTGATTTTAAACAGCGGTTGACATGCTTCGAAGTACGGTAATGGAATATTTCGAATTTTTTGTCACGAAATGCGTCGTGCTCGTCACCCTTCTTTACCCTTTCGTATAGTGTCTTGAACGCACGAACAAAACTCTGCTGTTTGGATATAACTATAGATTATTTGGGACCAAACCAACATTTGTTATTGAAGTAGAAGTCCTGGGAGTCCATTCTGACGAAGAACACCAAAGGTAATAACATTTTTCTTATAGTAAAATCTGACTTTGGTGAGTGCTAAACTTGCTGGGTGTCTAAATAGCTAGCCCTGTGATGCCGGGCTATCTACTTAGAATATTGCAAAATGTGCTTTCACCGAAAAGCTATTTTAAAATCGGACATATCGAGTGCATAGAGGAGTTCTGTATCTATAATTCTTAAAATAATTGTTATGCTTTTTGTGAACGTTTATCGTGAGTAATTTAGTAAATTTTTTGTAAATTCACCGGAAGTTTGCGGGGGGTATGCTAGTTCTGAATGTCACATGCTAATGTAAAAAGCTGGTTTTTGATATAAATATGAACTTGATTGAACAAAACATGCATGTATTGTATAACATAATATCCTAGGTGTGTCATCTGATGAAGATCATCAAAGGTTAGTGCTGCATTTAGCTGTCTTCTGGGTTTTTGTGACATTATATGCTAGCTTGAAAAATGGGTGTCTGATTATTTCTGGCTGGGTACTCTGCTGACATAATCTAATGTTTTGCTTTCGTTGTAATGCCTTTTTTAAATCGGACAGTGTGGTTAGATTAATGAGAGTCTTGTCTTTAAAATGGTGTAAAATAGTCATATGTTTGAGAAATTGAAGTAATAGCATTTCTAAGGTATTTGAATAACGCGCCACAGGATTCCACTGGCTGTTACGTAGGTGGGACGATTTCGTCCCGCCGACCCTAGAGAGGTTAATACCCGCCAGCTTTACCCGGAAGCCAGCTGCACCAATGTGTCAGAGGAAACACCATTCAACTGACGACCGGGGTCAGCCTGCAGGCACCCGGCCCGCCACAAGAAGTCGCTAGAGTGAGATAAGCCAAGTAAAGCCCCCCATGGTGAAACCTTCCCCTAACCCAAACGACGCTGGGCCAATTGTGCTCCATCCTATGGGACTCCTGGACACGGCCGGTTGTGGCACAGCCCAGGAATAAACCCGGGTCTGTAGTAATGCCTCTAGCCACTCGGGACGCCAGCCAATACTATTTTTTATGCTTGTTTTCACTTAATACTTTGGGATACTGGTGCACTTGTAGTCAGAAAGACCCTTTTTTGGTGTAGGCAACAATAGATCTACATGATTTTCTTCATAAAGCATTTCATATTTTGTGTAGCCTACATTACACACTTTTCTTCATAATGCATTTAATACAAGGCTCAACTTTTTAGTGTATATTACACCATTTCTTTCATAATTAATTTTATACAAGGCTATGTGGAACTGTCTTGGCATAATATGGACTTGGTCTTTTACCAAATAAGGCAATCTTCTGTATACCACCCCTACCTTGTCACAACACAACTGATTGTCTTAAACACATTAAGAAGGAAATAAACTCCACAAATGAACTTTTAACAAGGCACACCTGTTTTTTTTTTATCCATTCCAGGTGACTACCTAATGAAGCTGGTTGAGAGAATGCCAAGAGTGTGCAAAGCCATCATCAAGACAAAGGGTGGCAACTTTGAAGAATCTCAAATATAAAATATATTTTGATTTGTTTAACACTTTTGTGGTTACTACATAATTCCATATGTGTTATTTCATAGTTTTGATGTTTTCACTATTATTCTACAATGTAGAAAACAGTAAAAATAAAGAAAAACCCTTGAATGAGTAGGTGTGTCCAAACTTTTGACTAGTACTGTATAACCCCTAACTTGAGTTCAGTCTTCGCCAATGAGAATCAAGAGGGCCCTAGCTTCGTCCTTCATGGCCGTAGAAAATCCTACATCCATCTCATTAGATAAGAACAGGATGGATCAACACTGATTCATATTACTGAATTGCATCCTAAAAAAGGATAGTTGTGTTTTGCGGCATAACACACTTACATTGTTTGTTGACCCATATGTTTTATTTTATTATATTAGGGATCCCCATTCGCTGCTGCCAAGGCAACAGCTACTCTTCCTGGGGTCCAAACATATTAAGACACTTATATTACACATAAAACAAAATATAAAACAGTACATCATATAAAACTGTCACACCACCACATATACACAACACAAAATATATGATACCACCATACAACAATATTACAATGTATGTGTGTAGAGTGTGTGTGCTAGCGCCCGTGTGTTTATGTCTGTCTGTACCTGTGTCTCTTCACAGTCCCCGCTGTTCCATAAGGTGTATTTCTATCTGTTTTTTTAAATCTGATTCTACTGTTTACATCAGTTACCTGATGTGGAATAGAGTTCCATGTAGCCATGGCTCTATGAAGTACTGTTCTGGACTTGGTGATTGTGAAGAGACCTCTGGTGGCATGTCTTGTGGGGTATGCATGGGTGTCCGAGTTATGTGCTAGTAGTTTAAACAGCCACCTTGGTGAATTCAGTTTGTTAACACCTCTTACAAAAACAAGTAGGGATGAAGTCAATCTCTCCTCCACTTTAAACCAGGGGAGATTGACATGCATATCATTAATGTAAGCTCTCTGTGTACATTTAAGGGCTAGCCGCACTGCCCTGTTCTGAGCCAATTGCAAGTCCCTCTTTGTGGCACCTGACCACACAACTGAACAGTAGTCCAGGTGCAACAAAATTAGGGCCTGTAGGACCTGCCTTGTTGACAGTGTTGTCAAGAAGACAACATTGCACTTTATTATAGACAGACTTCCCCCCCATCTTAGCTACTATTGCATCAACATGTTTTGACCATAACAGTTTACAATCCAGGGTTACGCCAAGCTGTTTAGTCACCTCAACTTGCTCAAGTTCCACATTATTCATTACAAGATTTAGTTGAGGTTTATGGTTTTGTGAATGATTTGTCCCAAATACAATGCTTTTAGTTAAAAAATATTTAGGACTAACTTGTTCCTTGCCACCCATTCTGAAACTAACTGCAGCTCTTTGTTAAGTGTTGCAGTCATTTCAGTCGCTGTAGTAGCTGACGTATACAGTGTTGAGTCATACGCATACATAGACACACTGGCTTTACTCAAAGTAATCAAAAAGTAAGGGGCCTAAAGAGCTGCCCTGGGGAATTCCTGATTCTATCTGGATTATGTTGGAGAGGGTTCCATTAAAGAACACCCTCTGTGTTCTGTTAGACAGGTAGCTCTTTATCCACAATATAGCAGGGGGTGTAAAGCCGTAACACAAGTTTTTTCATCAACAGACTATGATCGATAACGTCAAAAGCCATACTGAAGTCTAACAAAACAGCTCCCACAATCATTTTATCATCAATTTCTCTTAGCCAATCATCAGTAATTTGTGTAAGTATTGTGCTTGTTGAATGTCCTTCCCTATAAGCGTGCTGAAAGTCTGTTGTCAATTTGTTTACTGTAAAATAGCATTGTATCTGGTCAAACACCATTTTTCCCAAAAGTTTACATAAGTGTTGGTAACAAGCTCATTGGTAAGCTATTTGAGCCAATAACGGGGTCATTACTATTCTAGGTTAGCGGAATGACTTTTTCATCCCTCCAGGCCTGAGGACACCCACTTTCTAGTGGCTTAGATTGAAGATATGGCAAATAGGGGTGGCAATATCATCCACTATTATCCTCAATATTTTTACATCCAATTTTCAATTTCAGGTTATTAGATGTATAAGTTTCAGTAACAAAAGAACACCATGGTTGTAATAAGACTTTAAACAGGTAGTTTGTAAATGTGTAGAATGTGTTTGTTTTGGGTCCACATTGATAATTAAACTTATGTAAATTAGACAGTCACAGAGGATTTTTGCTGAATAACTGGTCAGGGCATACTGTAGCACTTTCTATTCAGCTTCAGGCTACTTTGATGTAAGGCTTGACGACACCTGTAGTGACTACTTCTATCCGTCACACCCATTGTTGCTTATCCATGGATCACAAGATATACAGTTGAAGTTGGAAGTTTACATACACTTAGGTTGGAGTCATTAAAACTCATTTTAATACCACTCCACAAATTTCTTGTTAATAAACTATAGCTTTGGCATGTCGGTTAGGACATCTACTTTGTGCATGACACAAGTAATTTTTCCAACAATTGTTTACAGACAGCTAATTTCACTTATAATCCACTGTATCACAATTCCAGTGGGTCAGAAGTTTACATACACTAAGTTGACTGTGCCTATAAACAGCTTGGAAAATTCCAGAAAATGATGTCATGGCTTTAGAAGGTTCTGACAGGCTAAATTATATAATTTGAGTCAATTGGAGGTGTACCTGTGGATGTATTTCAAGGTCTACCTTCAAACTCAGTGCCTCTTTGTTTGACATCATGGGGAAATCAACCAAAACCTCAGAAGAAAATTGTAGACCTCCACAAGTCTGGTTTATCCTTGGGAGCAATTTCCAAATGTCTGAAGGTACCACGTTCATCTGTACAAACAATAATAAGCTAGTATAAACACCATGGGACCACGCAGCCGTCATACCGCTCAGGAAGGAGATGCGTTCTGTCTCCTAGAGATGAACGTACTTTGGTGCGAAAAGTGCAAGTCAATCCCAAAACAACAGCAAAGGACCTTGTGAAGTTGCTGGAGGAAACAGGTAGAAAAGTATCTATATCCACAGTAAAACGAGTCCTATATCGACATAACCTGAAAGGCCGCTCAGCAAGGAAGAAGCCACTGCTCCAAAACCGCCATAAAAAAGTCAGACTACAGTTTGCAACTGCACATGGGGACAAAGATCATACTTTTTGGAGAAATGTCCTCTGGTCTGAGGAAACAAAAATATAACTTTTTGGTCATAATGACCATCGTTATGTTTGGAGGAAAAAGGGGGAGGCTTGCAAGCCGAAGAACACCATCCCAAATGTGAAGCACGGGGGTGGCAGCATCATGTTGTGGGGTTGCTTTGCTGCAGGAGGGACTGGTGCGCTTCACAAAATAGATGGCATCATGAGGGAGGAAAATTATGTGGATATATTGAAGCAACATCTCAAGACATCAATCAGGAAGTTAAAGCTTGGTCGCAAATGGGTCTTCCAAATGGACAATGACCTCAAGCATACTTCCAAAGATGTGGCAAAATGGCTTAAGGACAACAAAGTCAAGGTATTGGAGTGGCCATCACAAAGCCCTGACCTCAATCCTATAGAAAATGTGTGGGTAGAACTGAAAAAGCGAGCAAGGAGGCATGCAAACCTAACTCAGTTACACCAGCTCTGTCAGGAGGAATGGGACAAAATTCACCCAACTTATTGTGGTAAGCTTGTGGAAAGCTACCCGAAACGATTGACCCAAGTTAAACAATTTAAAGGCAATGCTACCAAATACTAATTGAGTGTATGTAAACTTCTGACCCACTGGGAATGTGATGAAAGAAATAAAAGCTGAAATAAATCATTCTCTCTACTATTATTCTGACATTTCACATTCTTAAAATAAAGTGGGGATCCTAACTGACCTAAGACAGGGAATTTTTACTAGGATTAAATGTCAGGAATTGTCAAAAACTGAGTTTAAATGTATTTGGCTATGGTTTATGTAAACTTCCGACTTCAACTGTATCATTGTAATTACACCCAACACAATGTTGAAAACCAGAATGCTTCCTAACACTAGATCACATAACTAGACGTTAGCTGGACGTGGTCCCAACGCTGCCACCAATGTAGCGGAATAAAGTGAAAGCTGCAACAGGGACTCTAACCAGGGCTCATACGTGGCAAAGTAAACTCTAAGGGCTGCTAACATGAAAGCCTAGTAGGCCTACAATGCTGACATATGCCTTGTTACAATAGCCTAAGTATATAACATGATTGACACGACCGTAATAATAATCATTAAACGGCCTTGGACGTGTCATAAGTGTATGCCAACATAATTCATTATTTTCCATTAACCTGTTTAACTGCATTGAT
The DNA here is from genome assembly GCF_965601325.2 of Salmo salar. Lineage (NCBI taxonomy): Eukaryota > Metazoa > Chordata > Actinopteri > Salmoniformes > Salmonidae > Salmo > Salmo salar. The sequence goes on from NC_138316.1 coordinate 38,399,735, forward strand.
ATGGCTTAACTGATCATAGTCCAGACTCGTTATAGATGCAAATACCATGCAGTTGATTCAGGGGAATTTAAACATATATATATTTTTTTTAGGTCTTCTGTTTTCCCACCTTTGTTGGTGAATTCATTTCCCATCATGAAAATGTATCCCCATTCCCAATCAAATACCTTCATCGATATCACCATTTTTTGGGGGGACAAATACAGCTTTTTACTCCAATTTGGCAACCCTCATAGAATCCGACATAGCACCAGTATCCCAAAGTATTAAGCAAAAACAACCATAGAAAAAACGTAAGGCTACTATTATATTATAAGTATTTCGGGTGACAATCTGGTTGATTAACAATATTGGGTTGTTAACATGTTTATATATATATATTATATATAATATATATAATAAATGTGGGACACAAAAAAGGCAGTGTGGAGCACCATTGCCCAAAATGCATTGCCCCAATAACTTTTAAAAGATTGTTCTGAAGTTTTCCCCACAATTTTTTTTATCTATGAATGAAGTCACACAAAAATGTGTCTATATTGCTACGAATTAAGTCTCACAAAAATACATGTATTTTCACACGAATTAAGCCACACAAAAACGCACAAAATCTGCTGAAATACTTTTTGTACATATTTGCACGAACTGAGTGTGAGATTGTGTTGGAAATGTATACACTTGAACGTACTGCTGTCCGTGTTCTACAATTTTGCCATCTGTAGTCTAAAAGCATCCACAGTAATTAGCATCCATTTGAATGGCTTAAGTTCCATACTTTGACACCTTGCACTTTCCCCAATGAATAAGTTGACACGCAAAAATTGTACCTGCCACACATGTCCTTGAGTAGCCGACCGTCAATATAAAAGAGTATGTCATTATATCTTTATCCTGTTACGTTAAACATTCCTATTAACAACAATATTCCAGGAGGCTTTTGGTTTATGATTCCATGCTGCAGATACTGGGGCCTGATATTTTGATAAGGGCAGAGTTGGGTTACCCTCAGCTGCTCTGGGGAGAGAGCGAGAGAGAGAGAGCGAGGGAGGATTTTCGCATTCTTATAAAGACCGCTGGATGCGCTTGTAGTGCTCAGTAGACAGACACACATAGAGAATACAGTTGTGGCAGGACTGGACCGGTGACGCAGAATGGCTCAGAACGGAACTACAGAGAACGGGGTGACCGGGGCGAATGGCGATGGGAGCCCTCCCATGCCTTTTCCCCAGCCCGTCAAAGTGCAGGAGATACGCCACACCAAGGTGAGACGCACGTCTTATTAAGTAACATAGCAGCAATCACTGAATAGTGAAAATGTAATGTGAAAAAAAGTATTAAGCCGAAACATCTGAAACACCGGTATGCACAACTTTCGAAACTTTTTAACTGTTTTGAACTATATAAATATATAAGTTTAGAAACGTTTTAACTGTTTTGAACATAGTACTACTGCATTGTTGGGAAAGAGCATTCAAGAAAGTAATTTCACTGTGCTAGTTAGTTAGTGCACGTACTGTACTAGTTAGTGCACGTGACCATAAAAATGTGAAACTTGAGTGTAAGGTATAAGGTATAATATAATGTCAAAGTACATGTTTAAGACATCATAAGCCAGGGCAGGTGAATTTCGTCAAGTTATTCTAATGCATTTTAGTCTGTAGCCTGTGCGCAGGCTAGAGTTTGTGGTTTGCCTGTTGGTGTGCTATCCATGTCTTCATATTGCAGTTGGATCCAAAAGATTGCATAAAAAATATATTTGAAAACCAAAAAACACTTGAGTTATGCTCCTGTGTTATATAGCTTACTGATAGTAGCCTAATGAACAAGTGTAAAACAGTATTTTTTTAAAACAGCATCTTTCTTTGTGTCCAACAGATTTTTATCAACAATGAGTGGCACACCTCTCTCAAAGGAAAGACGTTTCAGACCTTCAATCCAGCAACAGGTGTCAAAATCTGTGAAGTGGAAGAAGCAGACAAAGTATGTACCTAAAACATTAATTCATGTTTGATTAGGCCCATGTCTTAATTACTAAGATGACTTGAGGAAAAAATGAATGTTTGCTAAATCAAATGAACAGAATTTGATTACTACTACTGCAGTGATCCTGTCTTTTCTCCACCTCTCTATCTCTCTATCTCTCTATCTCTCTTCATCTGGTTCTGATTGCCATTTCAGGGACCGCAGGGGGTCTACGAAAATATATATATATATATATATATATATATAAAAACGTTTTTTTTCTCCAATGTTTTTATGAATATCGCTAGCAGCAACAGAATAAACACATTTTTAATTGCATACCATAAAAGAGGATAATATTTTTACTTTATTTGTCAACTCCTAATATTGAGAAAATTACACTCACTGGAGCTAATACACTGACTGGAGTGTCTGACATAGGCTTTGAAAAAGCACCAGTCAATAGGCTACCTGTCAGTAGGCTACCTGTCAATAAGCTACCTGTCAGTAGGCTACCTGTCAATAAGCTACCTGTCAGTAGGCTACCAGTCAATAGGCTACCTGTCAGTAGGCTACCAGTCAATAGGCTACCTGTCAGTAGGCTACCTGTCAGTAGGCTACCTGTCAATAGGCTACCTGTCAGTAGGCTACCAGTCAATAGGCTACCTGTCAGTAGGCTACCAGTCAGTAGGCTACCTGTCAGTAGGCTACCTGTCAGTAGGCTACCTGTCAATAGGCTACCTGTCAATAGGCTACCTGTCAGTTGGCTACCTGTCAATAAGCTACCTGTCAGTAGGCTACCAGTCAATAGGCTACCTGTCAGTAGGCTACCAGTCAATAGGCTACCAGTCAATAGGCTACCAGTCAATAGGCTACCAGTCAATAAGCTACCTGTCAGTAGGCTACCAGTCAATAGGCTTCCAGTCAATAGGCTACCTGTCAGTAGGCTACCAGTCAATAGGCTACCTGTCAATAGGCTACCAGTCAATAGGCTACCTGTCAGTAGGCTACCAGTCAATAGGCTACCTGTCAGTAGGCTACCAGTCAATAGGCTACCTGTCAGTAGGCTACCTGTCAATAGGCTACCTGTCAATAGGCTACCTGTCAGTAGGCTACCAGTCAATAGGCTACCTGTCAGTAGGCTACCAGTCAATAGGCTACCTGTCAGTAGGCTACCTGTCAATAGGCTACCTGTCAGTAGGCTACCAGTCAATAGGCTACCTGTCAGTAGGCTACCTGTCAATAAGCTACCTGTCAGTAGGCTACCAGTCAATAGGCTACCTGTCAGTAGGCTACCAGTCAATAGGCTACCAGTCAATAGGCTACCAGTCAATAAGCTACCTGTCAGTAGGCTACCAGTCAATAGGCTTCCAGTCAATAGGCTACCTGTCAGTAGGCTACCAGTCAATAGGCTACCTGTCAATAGGCTACCAGTCAATAGGCTACCTGTCAGTAGGCTACCAGTCAATAGGCTACCTGTCAGTAGGCTACCAGTCAATAGGCTACCTGTCAATAGGCTACCTGTCAATAGGCTACCTGTCAGTAGTCTACCTGTCAATAAGCTACCTGTCAGTAGGCTACCAGTCAATAGGCTACCTGTCAGTAGGCTACCAGTCAATCGGCTACCTGTCAGTAGGCTACCAGTCAATAGGCTACCTGTCAGTAGGCTACCTGTCAATAGGCTACCTGTCAGTAGGCTACCAGTCAATAGGCTACCTGTCAGTAGGCTACCTGTCAGTAGGCTACCAGTCAATAGGCTACCAGTCAATAGGCTACCTGTCAGTAGGCTACCAGTCAATAGGCTACCTGTCAGTAGGCTACCAGTCAATAGGCTACCAGTCAATAGGCTACCAGTCAATAGGCTACCTGTCAATAGGCTACCTGTCAGTCGGCTACCAGTCAATAGGCTACCAGTCAATAGGCTACCAGTCAATAGGCTAACAGTCAATAGGCTACCTGTCAGTAGGCTACCAGTCAATAGGCTTCCAGTCAATAGGCTACCTGTCAGTAGGCTACCAGTCAATAGGCTACCTGTCAGTAGGCTACCAGTCAATAGGCTACCAGTCAATAGGCTACCTGTCAGTAGGCTACCAGTCAATAGGCTTCCAGTCAATAGGCTACCTGTCAGTAGGCTACCAGTCAATAAGCTACCAGTCAATAGGCTACCAGTCAATAGGCTACCTGTCAGTAGGCTACCAGTCAATAGGCTACCAGTCAATAAGCTTCCAGTCAATAGGCTACCTGTCAGTAGGCTACCAGTCAATAAGCTACCAGTCAATAGGCTACCAGTCAATAGGCTACCTGTCAGTAGGCTACCAGTCAATAAGCTACCAGTCAACAGGCTACCAGTCAATAGGCTAACAGTCAATAGGCTACCAGTCAATAGGCTACCAGTCAATAGGCTAACAGTCAATAGGCTACCAGTCAATAGGCTAACAGTGCGGCAAGTGCCGTTCACTGCTGGTAATCTTTCTTGACCTGGACATGTTTGCCAAGACATGGCTAACCTTAGTTTAAACAGCTAAAACTCTTAGCGAAAATCTGTTTGGAGTTACTACCTTTTTAGCTAATAGTCTGTTAGAGACTACACTTCCTCTTCCAATTATAATGTGGGGAGGTCAAAATAATGAAAACTATTTACCAAATCTATCATTTTAAAATGTTGATTACTTCTCATTGCCATTATGATTCACCTGATGATTTTTTAAACATTTTACCTTTATTTAACTAGGCAAGTCAATTAAGAACAAATTCTTATTTTCAATGACGGCCTAGGAACAGTGGGTTAACTGCCTTGTTCAGGGGCAGAACAACAGCTTTGTACCTTGTCAGCTTGGGGATTAGATCTTGCAACCTTTCTGCTACTGGTCCAACACTCTAACCACTTGGCTACCTGCCGCCCATGATAAGACAAGACATGAAATAAATGTTTTTACTAACGTATGATGGGGTCCCTGGGTTGCCAGTTTAACTGGGAGGGGTCCCTGGTCAAGAAAAGATTGAAGACCCTTGATCTCGGCCTATATGTCCAATTTCCTTTTCCATAGCCTAATTTAAAACCGAGAGAGTGACTGTCTATCAACTCAATGTCAAGGTCCTTTATTAGGCTACAGGCAAAAATACATTTTTGCAAATTAATTAGGCCTATCAATTATCATTAGCCTGCTCATAATTGTAACTTATGCAAAACAATATTACCCATAGAAATGTTTTAGGTAGGTTATCAGTTGTCTGTGTGAAAGCTGTTGATGTGTACCTGCAGGCAGATGTGGACAAGGCTGTAAAGGCTGCCAGGGCGGCCAGCCAGAGGGGCTCGCCGTGGCGAAGGATGGACGTGTCAAGCCGGGGGCGACTCCTGCACAAGCTCGCTGACCTGATGGAGAGGGACCGGGCACTGCTAGCGGTAAGTTGTGGATATAACGGCCTATTAACATTATTTGTCTCTAGACTGTAGAAGGCTACAACTAGCAGCCTATTGGTCAACTGACATCTGTCACCTGCATTGTGAAGGTAGCCTATCATCTAGTTTGGGTGTCCAGAGAGAATTGACAGCAGCAGCGCAATGCACCAGACGCTGAAGGTGCATGATCTGTGATTGAAAATCTTTTCCAAGCTGCTATGTCGCGATTCGAGTAATATATATTTTTCAGTTCTACACTTGTTGCTATATAATCCCCACACAACCTTGACATTCATTCTAATATTGTTGGTGAGTGTCTGTGTGACATTAGGCCTGTGTGTGTTACAAGAGAAGACCGTAATTGGGAAAAAGTTTAACTGACATGGAATTGTATTGACAGTGGACTAATGGACAAAATACCAAAATATAGTTTTGGAGTGTAGTATTAATTTAACCTAAAAAAATATAACCGCCTTTTGTCAATAATCAAATAATGTACATACAAAACATCTATCAAAAACATATTTTTAAGTTGATTGACATAGACTGACCAGGTGAATCCAGGTGAAAGCTACTGTATGATCCCTTATTGATGTCACTTGTTAAATCCACTTCAATCAGTGTAGATGAAGGGGGACACAGGTTAAAGAAGTTTTAAGCCTTGAGACAATTGAGACATGGGTTGTTATTGTGTGCCATTCAGAGGGTGAATGGGCAAGACACAAGATTTAGGTGCCTTTGAACGGGACATGGTAGTAGGTGCCTTTGAACGGGACATGGTAGTAGGTGCCTTTGAACGGGACATGGTAGTAGGTGCCTTTGAACGGGACATGGTAGTAGGTGCCTTTGAACGGGACATGGTGGTAGGTGCCTTTGAACGGGACATGGTAGTAGGTGCCTTTGAACGGGACATGGTGGTAGGTGCCTTTGAACGGGACATAGTGGTAGGTGCCCTTGAACGGGACATGGTAGTAGGTGCCTTTGAACGGGACATGGTGGTAGGTGCCTTTGAACGGGACATGGTGGTAGGTGCCTTTGAACGGGACATGGTAGTAGGTGCCTTTGAACGGGACATGGTAGTAGGCGCCTTTGAACGGGACATGGTAGTAGGTGCCAGGTGGGTGCAACTGAATATTAAGAAGGTGTTCATAATGTTTGGTATAGTCAGTGTATAGATGAGTTAGAACAATGTTTTGGCCAACTTAAAATGTGAGGCTTATGCAACACCATCATTTGGTGGGTGTTTATATTTCTCCTATTTCATATATGTGCAAGGTTGTATTAATATGCATGTATGAATTGGAAATGTGTTTTCTGCATAACGATATCCCAACTCTACCTGAGAGGGTCTGCCATAATTAACAGCAACCCCTGGTGCTTGTAGGGTTATGTGTCCTGCTCCAGGCCACATCAACAGATTCTTCACCTTTGCGGGTCGAGGATTTGAACTAACAACTTTTCAGTTATTGGCCCAACGTTGAAAAACACAAGGCTACCTGCCGCCACTTCTCCAAAAAGTTGAGTCAACTCAAAAAGGCTGTGGAACTACTGTAGTTACTAAAGGATCTTGAGTTGGGCCACCTTGGATTATTTCAGACAGTGCAAATCAGATATTACAGTGGTGGGTGATCGAAGCCAAGTTCCAATGCCTTCTCACATGTTCCAATGCCTTTTCAATCGAGTTTCCAGATTGCATTAGGAGTCAGATTTGTAAATGAAACATTACAGATGAGAGTGAAGTCATATTATGGGATCGCATGTGGCTGCTAATTGAAAACATGCTCTGGGAGGGCTGCTTGTGCTGGGGTATCGCTAATTACGCTAACCCCTGTTCTGTTTGTGGGGGAAATAAAGACCAGATTTAGCGTTTAGCTCAATGAAAAGATACAGGATAAATCTATTGGTGTTCTAGCTCTGTGGCAGTGCTTCGTCTCTCATTATCTGTCCATTTGCATTGGGTTAAATTAGATCTTATTTGTCAGATAGCCTACATATGTCATTGCTGGTGCTGCACTTGATCTGGTTCTCCCATAGAGATAGATAGAGGACTCTAGTGCCCAAAAGTCTGATTTAGCATTGGCAGTGTCATTGAGGCCTTTCACCATTTTGAAGTAGCCAACTCGGTGGGAATTCCAATGGGTTAAGGAAGGAGCACAAATGGATATAGCTGGTCCGCACTCAAAAAGGAGATTCAAGGTTTCTTTATAGTATTTTGTTAATTCGGGGGTAGGTAGATAGACAAACATTTCGGCCTTCCTAAGCCTTCGTCAGTGTAATTCACAAGGATCACATAATTCCATCAGGGTCATCAGCTAATGAACTATACTCGTAAGCAAACATTCCATAACTGCAGGTGGCAGTAAATTGCCAGCCTTGACTTTATACCTGTTCAGACAACACACTCCAGGTGGCAGTATGCACCCTTTCAGTTTGTTTAACAACTCATAGAAGAAGTACTAGAACAAAATTGACTACTTCAAAATGGAGATGCCAGTGCACTCACAGATGCCATAATAGGACTGATACAATGTCCTCTATCATTCTCTATTGGTTATCCCAAACCCCAAGGTAAATCAAGCGCACCTCAAATACTTTCAAGTAGGCTTATTTTAAAGTATTTGACGTATGTATTTGACCCAGGTTTTTAGTAAACACTTGACTTGTGTCCCACTTGGCATGAGACAGTCAATTAAAGAACTTGAGTATCATAGCACCATATAAGTGTACAAATCATGTTTGACTGTGGGTCTCACCATACAATATTTTTCTCTTCCCCAACACATTCGGCTTAGTGGTTTCAAGCAGCTTGTGTCCGTCAAAGAGTTTAGTAACTTACGTACAGTCACTTTTTGAAATACTGTCAAATGCACAACATCATGGATTGCTTTTGTCAAGGTTTCTGTCCACCCCTCTGCTCTATAGAAATGATTGTTCATCTAGATTTGAAAAACATTTGATATGACATTCAGATTCAGATGGATCTGTTGTATTTTCTGGTCATCTAATGTTCCAGCTCACAGCAGCCTTGGCTACACAGAGAGACAACCGTGCTAGCGATGGCAGCCATGCCGTACCCTGGCCTCTGCTCAGCCTCCTATTAGCATTATTATTATTAGCATTATTACTTTTCTTTCTGAACCCATGAACTCCCACAGCATATTCACTTCTTGGCGCACGTCGAGGGCATAAAACATTGTTTTGTAGCAACCAAGGGGTTGATGGTGCTGCGCTTGCAGCCGACTGAGTAAAAGATGACAGAAACTCTCAAAATAGATTTTTGAGAACATATATTATTAGTTATTTTTTGTTCCACAACAGATATTTTTTCCTCCTATTGAGATGATTCTGCCTCAGGTTTCCCAGAAGTTAGGATAGCCTGCATTAATGTGGCCTTAATGCACTATGCTCAATGTTTCTGATTCTCTTTTACAGACTATGGAGACTATAGACACTGGGAAGCCATTCCTACATTCTTTCTTCATTGATCTGGACGGCAGCATCAAAACCCTTAGATACTATGCCGGTTGGGCCGACAAGATACATGGCAAAACCATGCCTGTAGGTAAGTGTCTCTGTGCTGCTTTAAAACCTTTTAGATTGCCAGGCTATTACTTTCACCTACAGGTATAGTGCATTATGATCTGTTAAAAGCACGTAGGCTTACGACCCCTTATAACGTCTCATTATCATCTCGTAATGATCCAGTTATTACCATTTCATACATTTATAATACAACAAGATTTCCAAACAGTGTTATTATATGCTTATCACAGGTAATAATGCATTATAACAGCCAGCTTTTATTAAAGTATTTCCCAAAAAGGTCCATGACCTGTCAATCTGATCAAGCTGTTTCGCAACAATCACTTGTCTCTCTCCTTTGTGGCGTAATGGCTCACATAGACTTTCTGTCCACTATATGATTAGCCCACTGGTTCCGCCCAGTCGTCAAGAAACAAGTTAATTAGCGGTCGAGTCACTCAGCCAATCCGTCAATTGTCCGCAGCCCTGGGTGGCATCTCGTCCATCCTCTTAATACTTCCCCCTATTGCAGTGTCAAAAACCATCCTCGGCTGCCACGGCAGGACGTCAGATAGACAAAACAGGCTTCCCTCTTTCCTCCTGATTAGATTCCAATGGGGCAGTTGAGAGACGAAAGGCTGGCGAGGACAAAGGAAGAGGAAGAGGGGGCTGATGGTAATCAGCGAGGTGCAACAGTCTGTGTCGGGATTAGCTGAGAATCAGACACTCCAGATCAGTGCCTGATCAACGCCTCTGAGCTAGCCCCCCCTCTCCTCTCCTCTCCTCTCCTCTCCTCTCCTCTCCTCTCCTCTCCTCTCCTCTCCTCTCCTCTCCTCTCCTCTCCTCTCCTCTCCTCTCCTCTCCTCTCCTCTCCTCTCCTCTCCTCTCCTCTCTCTCTTCTCCTCTCTCCTCTTTTCTCTCCTCTCCTCTCCTCTCTTCTCTCCTCTCTTCTCTTCTCTCTTCTCTCCCCTTTCTCCTCTCTTCTCTCTCTTTCGCTCTCTCTCTCTCTCTCTCTCTCTCTCTCTCTCTCTCCTCTCCTCTCCTCTCCTCTCCTCTCCTCTCCTCTCCTCTCCTCTCCTCTCCTCTCCTCTCCTCTCCTCTCCTCTCTGCTCTACTCTCTCCTCTCTTCTCTCGTCTCTTCTGTCTCCTCTCCTTTATCCTCTTACCGCTCTCTGTATCAGGAGCAAGTCACTGACTTAGATCATTATTTTCCTTTTGTAGATATCTGCAAGGCCCTCTCCTCTATCAGCCTCTGTCAGTAGCAACTCCCAGACTAAGATGACTATCCCCTGGTATAATAGTCTGTATACAGTCACTCCTCTACCTGTCAGGAACAACTCCCAGACTAAGGTGACTATCCCCTGGTATAATAGTCTGTATACAGTCACTCCTCTACCTGTCAGGAACAACTCCCAGACTAAGGTGACTATCCCCTGGTATAATAGTCTGTATACAGTCACTCCTCTACCTGTCAGGAACAACTCCCAGACTAAGGTGACTATCCCCTGGTATAATAGTCTGTATACAGTCACTCCTCTACCTGTCAGGAACAACTCCCAGACTAAGGTGACTATCCCCTGGTATAATAGTCTGTATACAGTCACTCCTCTACCTGTCAAGAACAACTCCCAGACTAAGGTGACTATCCCCTGGTATAATAGTCTGTATACAGTCACTCCTCTACCTGTCAGGAACAACTCCCAGACTAAGGTGACTATCCCCTGGTATAATAGTCTGTATAAGTCACTCCTCTACCTGTCAGGAACAACTCCCAGACTAAGGTGACTATCCCCTGGTATAATAGTCTGTATACAGTCACTGAACAACTCCCAGACTAAGGTGACTATCCCCTGGTATAATAGTCTGTATACAGTCACTCCTCTACCTGCCAGTAGCAACTTGGTGACTAAGAACAGCTCTGGGCCTTGGCCCGGAGTCTGGTTGAGCAGGTAACACTCTCACCTTTAGAACCATATAATACCCCCTGAGATGGGGCTGCTGGTTTCTGCTCTCTCTACTCTGTCTCTCTACTCCTAACCTGTCATGAAAATAATACAAATACGAAAGGAGTTTGGAATTCCTCTCTCCTTAAAAAAAAACAAAAAAAACACTCTGGGCCTAAAAAAGCAAAGGTGCACAGCTCAAAAGTAGTACACTACATAGGAAATAGGGTGCCATTTGGGACACAGTCTAATTCCCTGTACTCTACTGTACATCCCATGTCCACTCCCCTGACTATGGAAATGGAACCTTTGATAAGCTGTAAAGTGTGGGATGAGTGGGCTCACCCAGGACTCAGGGAGATAATGGATCCTGGGTGTGTAGGAGTCTGTCTGGCTGTAATCACCACATACATCAATAGAAGAAACAAGACAAGGTCAGAGTCCCGGAGTGAGACTGTCAGATTGAACCCGTTATCTAGGCTATCAGCTGGGCTTTTGACATGTCCGTGTGTGGAGGTGGAGGGGGATCATGCAAAATGTCACGGAAGGAAGAAAGGTGCCAAAAGTAGAGCACTATATCGGGAATAGGGTGTCATTAAGGCAGCATTGGAGTGAGTAAGTTGTTCCCGCTAGTTGCTATGTCAGAAGGGTGGACCTTAGTTGCACAGATACTGTGGTACAGTAGTGAAAAAGGATTTTGGAATGTCTTGTGTTGGTGTAAATTCATGTTACTGTGCAGTATTATACATGTATTTTTATAATAGACAGTTTCCTGTCTTTGTTTTATGTCGGACTACCTTAAGAGTTGTGCTGTTAGAGTTGAGGGCACTAAAAAGTTTGGTTGCACCACAGTAGACTATTGGTGGAACAATTGCTGCAACACATGTGCAACATGGCACACTAACATGTTGTAACAACAGTTGTTTGTGCAGGGTTTTAACAAACCTTTAGTACCCACAACACCCCAAGTAAGTACATTCTGCTGAACAGAGTAGTTTAAGGTCAAGTCTATCGCATAAACATTCCAACTTAACTTATTTATAAGGGGGGGGGGGGGGGGGTTAGAGATGGGGGACGCTTTTAATTGCCCCTCCATTCCAAGAAGGTCAAGGGTGACATTTCACTCCAAACAATAGGCTTAATAGTCTGGTTATTGGGGTCTCTGTATCTGCCCGCTCTATTTCCTTCTATTAAACAGGACTTTCAGCCATGTGAGTAGCAAGGCACAGGGACTTTTAGGACGGGCAGAGGAGGAACATGACTGTGTGCTCCCCGTTTATATGGAGACTTTAATAAGGATATTTTTCACCATCATTTCGAAAATGCAAATGGTTGATGTAGCAAAATAAATGGGAAAGGATGCCACATTTAAACAGACTTTAAACTAAATAAATGGGAAAGGATGCCACATTTAAACAGACTTTAAACTAAATAAATGAGAAAGGATGCCACATTCAAACAGACTTTAAACTAAATAAATGAGAAAGGATGCCACATTTAAACAGACTTTAAACTAAATAAATGAGAAAGGATGCCACATTTAAACAGACTTTAAACTAAATAAATGAGAAAGGATGCCACATTTAAACAGACTTTAAACTAAATAAATGAGAAAGGATGCCACATTCAAACAGACTTTAAACTAAATAAATGAGAAAGGATGCCACATTTAAACAGACTTTAAACTAAATAAATGAGAAAGGATGCCACATTTAAACAGACTGTAAACTAAATAAATGGGAAAGGATGCCACATTTAAACAGACTGTAAACTAAATAAATGGGAAAGGATGCCACATTTAAACAGACTTTAAACTAAATAAATGAGAAAGGATGCCACATTCAAACAGACTTTAAACTAAATAAATGGGAAAGGATGCCACATTTAAACAGACTTTAAACTAAATAAATGAGAAAGGATGCCACATTTAAACAGACTTTAAACTAAATAAATGGGAAAGGATGCCACATTTAAACAGACTCTAAACCTGAAGTAATATGTCATTTGGAGTGGAGAGAGATTGATAATGAGTCTCTTGTTGTTGTGTTGTTGTTTTCCAGATGACACGTTTATGTGTTTCACCAGACATGAGCCCATAGGTGTGTGTGGAGCCATCATCCCAGTAAGTCAGACCAGTGTTTTGTGTTTGTGACTCTGTAATAATAATTCATGTAGAATCTGATGGCAGGGTGTGAACAAGTACTAAACACATGCTACTGCTGTACAACAGCTAAACACAATGACTTGGCAAATAGAAGTGGTCAATTTGACCTACATTGACTGAAAGATGCATGCGTACACACCCACCCAACGACCAGAGGTGTACAGTGTCTGAGGTGTACAGTGTCTGAGGTGTACAGTGCAGTGAGTTTTCCTTCACTGTAACAGAATCCCCACAGACGATAACCATGGGACTCAGATACAGTACAGGCCTACAGTACAGCAGACTGTTGGACATTTACGATAGTGATGGACGCACCAATACTCTCCTTTATTCTAGAGACAAGGGAGGATGTTATCGTGAGTGTGCGGGTGTGTGTGTGTGTGTGTGTGTGTGTGTGTGTGTGTGTGTGTGTGTGTGTGTGTGTGTGTGTGTGTGTGTGTGTGTGTGTGTGTGTGTGTGTGTGTGTGTGTGTGTGTGTGTGTTTCTGTGCCAAACACAAGAGCCGTTCATCATGCTTTTTACTGTCAGTGCTGTCACCCCAAAAACCATATTGTTGTGTGCCTCAGCACCAAGGGCATTACGTGTCCCTGGCACATACAGAAATATAACTCTTAGCATGCGTGTTGACAGTCATAGATCAGTAGAGCTGCAGCAATAACCAGATAGTTCAATCAGCCTGCGCCCCAAATGGCACCCTAGTACCTACATAGTGCACTACTTTTTGACTGACCACTATAGGCTGTAGTGCACTACTTTTGACTGAGCACTATAGGCTATAGTGCACTACATTTGACTGAGCATAATAGGCTGTAGTGCACTACTTTTGACTGAGCATTATAGGCTGTAGTGCACTACTTTTGACTGAGCACTATAGGCTATAGTGCACTACATTTGACTGAGCACTATAGGCTGTAGTGCACTATATAGGGAATAGGGTTCCATTTGGAATGCATTAGAGTAAATTATCCCATTATATTCTCAGGTAACATCTTTCTTGAAAGTGCATTTTGAGGTAAATGCAACTTTATTTGGAATGATACAAAAATTAAGCTTTGAGTTTGGATTGGTCTTTAAAAATAATATTTGTAAGTGGTCGCAGTAAACTGCATTTTACCTAAGGTTCCAACTTCAACTCCATCTGAGGGTGAAATTAAATCCTGGACATGTACTGGAAATCTAATCCTAATCTCTACCTTTCTTCACAAAGCATTCTCTCTCTAAATCCAACTGAAGTGTACCGTTACAGGAACATGACTGTTTACAACTATACATTAAGGCTACGTCCCAAATGGCACCAGGCTCCCTATATAGGGCACTACTTATGACCAGGGACCCCCACTATATGGCGAATAGGGTGTCATTTAGGATGTACCCTTGCAGATCCAAAAACACATCCATATTTCCTTTTTGATTATAACATTGTCAGAAAGCTTGGGGTGGTATAGTGGTCCATGTAGGTTAGAGTAAAGGCTATCACATTGCACCGTGTTCACTAGAGTCTAGACCAGACTGGGGTATCATTTCTATTCCTACATTTTGACTGACTGAATGCGGCCGATGGGCTTTCTCTGCTAGCATAAGTATATGACTTCTTATGTTGCTCCGGCAACAAAGGAACAAGCAGGCTGTTGTTCGACATGGGAGATTATATCATCAAAATGAAATTTATACTGAAGGACGTCGTGTAATTACTAAAAGCACCACTGGCACTCACGCAGACCATGAGTCATCGCTTAGGAAAAACAGGAAGCTTGTATTTTGGGTTACACATCCCAAAAAATCCCTAATTGTGGCGGCTGTATCCAAAGCATTGTAAAAGTTAACAATGCTTAAACAGTAAACATTAGGATTCTTACACGCGTTTGCTGTCTAATTTGTGTTTGAGGGTCTGGTTATTTGTTCATTTATTTCATGAAGTTCTCTGTAGGGAAAATAACAGGGCAGAGAGAAGAGAGGTTTTCGAAGCAGATTGTTTGAATCATCACTTTATAGGATGACAGCACAGCGGTCTTGATTTGCTCTCTAATCAAATCATCACAGTACATCTCTGTACTGAAAGAGCTATATCTTGAAAACTTGGCTGCTGACATGCAACAAATAAAGGGATCATATTAACACTGGACTAATGAAGAAAATACTAAAAGATCGTTTTTGAGTGAACTATCCCTTTAAGTTTTCAACCTGCCTGTCAAATATACACTTGTTTTGTGTCTCCTAGTGGAACTTCCCCCTGCTGATGTTCATGTGGAAGGTGGCCCCGGCGCTGTGCTGTGGTAACACTGTGGTCATCAAGCCAGCCGAGCAGACCCCTCTCACAGCCCTGCACCTAGGATCTCTCATCAAAGAGGTGAGAGAAACTTTTAGGAACAACAGGGGCCTCCAACTCTGTTGCTGAAGAGCTATACTGGGTGAGCATGGTGCAGACTGAAGGGGCTGTGATTGGTTGATTATTTGGAACAGTCAGGTGTGTCAGTGTTGGATTGGTTGATTATTTGGAACAGTCAGGTGTGTCAGTGTTAGATTGGTTGATTATTTGGAACAGTCAGGTGTGTCAGTATTAGATTGGTTGATTATTTGGAACAGTCAGGTGTGTCAGTGTTAGATTGGTTGATTATTTGGAACAGTCAGGTGTGTCAGTGTTAGATTGGTTGATTATTTGGAACAGTCAGGTGTGTCAGTATTAGATTGATTGATTATTTGGAACAGTCAGGTGTGTCAGTGTTGGATTGGTTGATTATTTGGAACAGTCAGGTGTGTCAGTGTTAGATTGGTTGATTATTTGGAACAGTCAGGTGTGCCAGTGTTGGATTGATTGATTATTTGGAACAGTCAGGTGTGTCAGTGTTGGATTGATTGATTATTTGGAACAGTCAGGTGTGTCAGTGTTAGATTGGTTGATTATTTGGAACAGTCAGGTGTGTCAGTGTTAGATTGGTTGATTATTTGGAACAGTCAGGTGTGTCAGTATTAGATTGGTTGATTATTTGGAACAGTCAGGTGTGTCAGTGTTAGATTGATTGATTATTTGGAACAGTCAGGTGTGTCAGTGTTAGATTGATTGATTATTTGGAACAGTCAGGTGTGTCAGTGTTAGATTGATTGATTATTTGGAACAGTCAGGTTGACTATTACGTCTGTTGACCAGGAGACTCACCTGAGGTCAAACTATAGACCCTTCTCCTCTCCTCTCCCCTCCCCTCCCCTCCCCTGCTCTCCTCTCCTTTCCTCCCCTCTATCTCTCCTCTCCTCTCCTCTCCTCTCCTCTCCTCTCCTCTCCTCTCCTCTCCTCTCCTCTCCTCTCCTCTCCTCTCCTCTCCTCTCCTCTCCTCTCCTCTCCTCTCCCCTCCCCTCCCCTGCTCTCCTCTCCTTTCCTCCCCTCTATCTCTCCTC
This sequence comes from Salmo salar, assembly GCF_965601325.2. NCBI lineage: Eukaryota > Metazoa > Chordata > Actinopteri > Salmoniformes > Salmonidae > Salmo > Salmo salar. Next base: position 38,416,116 of record NC_138316.1, read on the forward strand.
TCCCCTCCCCTGCTCTCCTCTCCTTTCCTCCCCTCTATCTCTCCTCTCCTCTATATCTCCTCTCCCCTCCCCTGCTCTCCTCTCCTTTCCTCCCCTCTATCTCTCCTCTATCTCTCCTATCCTCTCCCCTCCCCTCCCCTCCCCTGCTCTCCTCTCCTCTCCTTTCCTTTCCTCTCCTCTCCTCTCCTCTCCTCTCCTCTCCTCTCCTCTCCTCTCCTCTCCTCTCCTCTCCTCTCCTCTCCTCTCCTCTCCTCTCCTCTCCTCTCCTCTCCACTCCTCTCCACTCCCTCCTTTTCCCTTCTCTATTACAAACATCTTGATCTTTCCCTTTACTCTGCTCCTCATGTTGGGGCTCAGGAGAACAAATATCAAGGTCTTCAACGTAGATCCTACATCAAAGGCAGGGGATTACCCCACCAATACTGTGTGTGTGTGTGTGTGTGTGTGTGTGTGTGTGTGTGTGTGTGTGTGTGTGTGTGTGTGTGTGTGTGTGTGGTGTGTGTGTGTGTGTGTGTGTGTGTGTGTGATGTGTGTGATGTGTGTGTGTGTGTGCTGATGTGTGTGTGTTTGTTTGTCAGTGCATGCCTTTGTGTGTGTGTGTGTGTACAGTATGAAATGAGACTGTAGTAGTGCCTCGCAGGTTATGAGACATTTGGTTTTAAACCTATTTGGCTTCTCTTACCGGCCATTAGTCCAAATGATCCCGGGCTGTTTTATACCCAGAGAAAAGCCCTGGTCTTATGTGATTAGGCCAGTTTGCTTTTATCATGTCGACAGTAATGATTTTTAAAGGGAAAGACCAGAGTTCTGCTTCTAATCATTGGGTATATGAGAGTTGTTCAGCCAATCAAAGACGACAATGGAAATTGAATAGAAAAAAATACTTATTTATTATATATATATATATATAAAATAAAAGGCACCTGGTGAAATTCCCAGAGTAACTCTCTCATACTCACACACTGTGCTCCTTAAAGGGACATTTCACTCATAAATGAAAGTTTGTCCTATATTTCCAGACCTTAAGAGTAGCCTAATGTTAAGGTGAAACCATGTCCCACAACATGGGTTTTAAAAGTGTAATGCATCTTTAACTCATCCATGTTGACTGGGTTAAGAAGTAGTGAGTAGCGTACCTTATTCCCTTGCACATGGTTCTGATCACTAACATTCGTCGTCGGGTTGCCATGATAGGCCGGTTTCCCCCCCGGAGTGGTGAACATCGTGCCAGGGTTCGGCCCCACAGCAGGCGCAGCCATTGCTAGCCACATGGGCATCGACAAAGTGGCGTTCACGGGTTCTACAAAGGTACGTGCATGTTTGGAAGTATGCATAATGTTGGAGTATTGTGTTTTTTTGTAACTGTTCACTATCTGTTCCCAAATGAACAGACCTGGGTTCAAGTAGTATTTTTCTTTCAAGTAGTCTGCCTGGAGTGTCAGATAGGCGGGGTTTGCACTTTTGTGCCAGACAAGCTCAATCAAATGCAGCTAAAGTATCCAAAGGAAACAAATACTATTTGAACCCAAGGCTGAAAATAAATGATTTTTCAAAGCTAAGTGGGGTACAGGATTGTAAAAGAAACACACTAAATGTTCAGAAATATACTGAGGGTTTTATAATAAATGTCACATTTATTTGACACTTGTTTAAAAATGTTGGTATCTCTCTCATTTCGGCATGCAGTACATGCTTTCATTAACAATCTGTCTCACCGATACCAGTCCCTCGTGCCCTATCAAATCCCAATATACATTTTTAAAAAGTATTTGTTTGAACTGAATGTGCCATATGACACATTGTTATATAACTTCCCTCTGTGATCCGTCCCCACCCTGTTTGTCTCCCCAGGTAGGCCAGTTGATCAAACAGGCCGCAGCAAAGAGTAATCTGAAAAGAGTGACCCTGGAGCTGGGTGGGAAGAACCCCTGCATTGTCTTTGCTGACTCAGACTGTAAGTGATGTGGTTTCTGTCTCTCTACTAAACCAACAAGGCAGAGAGGGAGAACAAAGACAGCAGCTCTGCTAGGCGCAGAGGAAAGGCCTTTGACACAGTGTGTGTGATCAACAGTGCGCCTGTAAGCAATAGAGATCGAGACTGATTGCGAACTGTGTGATGGTTATCGTGACGGACATTGTGTCATCGTGGCTCCTAGCCTATCCAAAATATCAATAATATAACATGATAACCCAGCGGGCAAAACTGGTTGCAATGACGTCTTTACGACGTCTCTGAAGACGTCGTGGTCAGGTTGTATACAAGCTGTAAAGTGACAGGGTTTCTTTTAAATGTGTTTGTGACCAGAAAAATACATATTTACCTGGTTCTAATCTTGTTATCTGACGTCTATACGACCAGAAACCAAGTTTACAACCAGAAAATGATGTCTTTATCATGCCAAATCTTGCCCTCAGGGAAGATGTGGCCAATTGTTATGTTATTACTCTGAGGGACTCTAAGGCATTTGGCGACAGCCTTCGTCAACATCTCTCCTATGTTCACTAACAGTGCAGTTGGCAGTGGAGGAGACCCAAAAGGGAGCCTTCTTCAACCAGGGCCAGTGCTGCACGGCCGCGTCGCGTGTCTTCGTGGAGGAACAGATCTATGAGGAGTTTGTACGCCGCAGCGTCGAGAGTGCCAAGAGTATCGTCATAGGAGACCCCCTGGACCCACGTACATCACACGGACCACAGGTGTCTTTTCTCTCCTCCTCTCCCCTTCTCTTTTCTCTCCTCCTCTCCCCCTCTCTTTTCTTTATTTTCTTCTGGCGCCTCTCAGACAGGTGTTTGGATAGCAGAGCAGACACAGTTTGTCAGAAAGTCTCCACTGATACAGAGCAAGCCGTCCAAACTGCACAACCCATAGTCATTGTGTCTGTGATACTGCCGGTAGAAAAGCATCTCAAATATGTCAACTTACAGCAAAATGCTCAAATATGGGGCAACAGACAGTATACAGTATTCAATTGTATTTATGACACGTGCTGAATACAACTGATGTGGACTTTACAGTGAAATGCTTGCTTCTGAACCTTTCCCAATGATGCAGAGCTTAAAAATAATAATACAAAATAAAATAGTAACACAAGAGGAATACAATACAATACACAAGAATGGAGCTATATACAGGAAGTACCAGTACCAGATCAATGTGGAGCTATATACAGGGAGTACCAGTACCAGATCAATGTGGAGCTATATACAGGAAGTACCAGTACCAGATCAATGTGGAGCTATATACAGGGAGTACCAGTACCAGATCAATGTGGAACTATATACAGGAAGTACCAGTACCAGATCAATGTGGAGCTATATACAGGGAGTACCAGTACCAGATCAATGTGGAGCTATATACAGGGAGTACCAGTACCAGATCAATGTGGAGCTATGTACAGGGAGTACCAGTACCAGATCAATGTGGAGCTATATACAGGGAGTACCTGTACCAGATCAATGTGGAGCTATATACAGGGAGTACCAGTACCAGATAGATGTGAGGCTATATACAGGGGGTACCAGTACCAAATCAATGTGCTACTATATACAGGGAGTACCAGTACCAGATCAATGTGGAGCTATATACAGGGAGTACCAGTACCAGATCAATGTGAGGCTATATACAGGGGGTACCAGTACTAGATCAATGTGAGGCTATATACAGGGAGTACCAGTACCAGATCAATGTGGAGCTATATACAGGGAGTACCAGTACCAGATCAATGTGAGGCTATATACAGGGAGTACCAGTACCAGATCAATGTGGAGCTATATACAGGGAGTACCAGTACCAGATCAATGTGGAGCTATATACAGGGAGTACCAGTACCAGATCAATGTGGAGCTATATACAGGAAGTACCAGTACCAGATCAATGTGAGGCTATATACAGGGAGTACGAGTACCAGATCAATGTGGAGCTATATACAGGGAGTACCAGTACCAGATCAATGTGGAGCTATATACAGGGAGTACCAGTACCAGATCAATGTGGAGCTATATACAGGAAGTACCAGTACCAGATCAATGTGGAGCTATATACAGGGAGTACCAGTACCAGATCAATGTGGAGCTATATACAGGGAGTACCAGTACCAGATCAATGTGAGGCTATATACAGGGAGTACCAGTACCAGATCAATGTGAGTCTATATACAGGGAGTACCAGTACCAGATGAATGTGGAGCTATATACAGGGAGTACCAGTACCAGATCAATGTGGAGCTATATACAGGGAGTACCAGTACCAGATCAATGTGGAGCTATGTACAGGGAGTACCAGTACCAGATCAATGTGGAGCTATATACAAGGAGTACCAGTACCAGATCAATGTGGAGCTATATACAGGGAGTACCAGTACCAGATCAATGTGGAGCTATATACAGGGAGTACCAGTACCAGATCAATGTGGAGCTATATACAGGGAGTACCAGTACCAGATCAATGTGAGGCTATATACAGGGGGTACCAGTACCAAATCAATGTGCTACTATATACAGGGAGTACCAGTACCAGATCAATGTGGAGCTATATACAGGGAGTACCAGTACCAGATCAATGTGGAGCTATATACAGGGAGTACCAGTACCAGATCAATGTGGAGCTATATACAGGGAGTACCAGTACCAGAACAATGTGGAGCTATATACAGGGAGTACCAGTACCAGATCAATGTGGAGCTATATACAGGGAGTACCAGTACCAGATCAATGTGGAGCTATGTACAGGGAGTACCAGTACCAGATCAATGTGGAGCTATATACAGGGAGTACCAGTACCAGATCAATGTGAAGCTATATACAGGGAGTACCAGTACCAGATCAATGTGGAGCTATATACAGGGAGTACCAGTACCAGATCAATGTGGAGCTAAATACAGGAAGTACCAGTACCAGATCAATGTGGAGCTATATACAGGGAGTACCAGTACCAGATCAATGTGGAGCTATATACAGGGAGTACCAGTACCAGATCAATGTGGAGCTATGTACAGGGAGTACCAGTACCAGATCAATGTGGAGCTATATACAGGGAGTACCAGTACCAGATCAATGTGGAGCTATATACAGGGAGTACCTGTACCAGATCAATGTGGAGCTACATACAGGGAGTACCAGATCAATGTGGAGCTATGTACAGGGAGTACCAGTGCCAGATCAATGTGGAGCTATATACAGGGAGTACCAGTACCAGATCAATGTGAGGCTATATACAGGGAGTACCAGTACCAGATCAATGTGGAGCTATATACAGGGAGTACCAGTACCAGATCAATGTGGAGCTATATACAGGAAGTACCAGATCAATGTGGAGCTATATACAGGGAGTACCAGTACCAGATCAATGTGGATCTATATACAGGGAGTACCAGTACCAGATCAATGTGGAGCTATATACAGGGAGTACCAGTACCAGATCAATGTGAGTCTATATACAGGGAGTACCAGTACCAGATCAATGTGGAGCTATATACAGGGAGTACCAGTACCAGATCAATGTGGAGCTATATACAGGGAGTACCAGTACCAGATCAATGTGGAGCTATATACAGGAAGTACCAGTACCAGATCAATGTGGAGCTATATACAGGGAGTACCAGTACCAGATCAATGTGGAGCTATATACAGGGAGTACCAGTACCAGATCAATGTGGAGCTATATACAGGGAGTACCAGTACCAGATCAATGTGGAGCTATGTACGGAGCCGCCGCAAGTGGAGCCGGAGTACGCAGATCAATGTGGAGCGTCGGGAGTCCAGTCCACAGGGAGTACCAGTACCAGATCAATGTGAGGCTATATACAGGGAGTACCAGTACCAGATCAATGTGGAGATATATACAGGGAGTACCAGTACCAGATCAATGTGGAGCTATGTACAGGAAGTACCAGTACCAGATCAATGTGGAGCTATATACAGGGAGTACCAGTACCAGATCAATGTGGAGCTATGTACAGGGAGTACCAGTACCAGATCAATGTGGAGCTATATACAGGGAGTACCAGTACCAGATCAATGTGAGGCTATATACAGGGAGTACCAGTACCAGATCAATGTGGAGATATATACAGGGAGTACCAGTACAAGATCAATGTGAGACTATATACAGGGAGTACCAGTACCAGATCAATGTGAGGCTATATACAGGGAGTACCAGTACCAGATTAATGTGAAGCTATATACAGGGAGTACCAGATCAATGTGGAGCTATATACAGGGAGTACCAGATCAATGTGGAGCTATATACAGGGAGTACCTGTACCAGATCAATGTGGAGCTATATACAGGGAGTACCAGTACCAGCTCAATGTGAGGCTAGATACAGGGAGTACCAGATCAATGTGGAGCTTTGTACAAGGATGTGAATGTGTGAGGGATTTGTGTGGGAGTGACACTGTGGTGTGAGTTAGTGTATATATGGTGTTTATATAAAGTCTAGTGAATGTGTTTATGGTGTGTGTATATAGTATAGTGAGTGTGTTTATGGTGTGTGTATACAGTCTAGTGAGTGTGTATGTGGTGTGTATATATAGTCTAATGAGCGTGTATATGGTGTGTGTATATATACTCTAGTGAGTGTGTATATAAAGTCTAGTGAGTGTGTATACGGTGTGTGTATATAATAGTCTAGTGAGTGTGTATACGGTGTGTGTATATAGTCTAGTGAGTGTGTATACGGAGTGTGTATATAGTCTAGTGAGTGTTTATACGGTGTGTGTATATAGTCTAGTGAGTGTTTATACGGTGTGTGTTTATAGTCTAGTGAGTGTTTATACGGTGTGTGTATATAGTCTAGTGAGTGTGTATACGGTGTGTGTATATAGTCTAGTGAGTGTGTATACGTTGTGTGTATATATAGTCTAGTGAGTGTGTATATAGTCTAGTGAGTGTGTATACGGTGTGTGTATATAGTCTAGTGAGTGTTTATACGGTGTGTGTATATAGTCTAGTGAGTGTTTATACGGTGTGTATATATAGTCTAGTGAGTGTTTATACGGTGTGTGTATATATAGTCTAGTGAGTGTGTATACGGTGTGTATATATAGTCTAGTGAGTGTTTATACGGTGTGTGTATATATAGTCTAGTGAGTGTGTATACGGTGTGTGTATATAGTCTAGTGAGTGTGTATACGGTGGGTGTATATATAGTCTAGTGAGTGTGTATATATAGTCTAGTGAGTGTGTATACGGTGTGGGTATATATAGTCTAGTGAGTGTGTATACGGTGTGTATATAGTCTAGTGAGTGTGTATATATAGTCTAGTGAGTGTGTATATATAGTCTAGTGAGCGTGTATACGGTGTGTGTATATAGTCTAGTGAGTGTGTATACGGTGTGTATATATAGTCTAGTGAGTGTTTATACGGTGTGCATATATAGTCCAGTGTGTGTGTGTGTATATATAGTCTAGTGAGTGTTTATATGTTGTGTGTATATATAGTCTAGTGAGTGTGTATACAGTGTGTGTATATAGTCTAGTGAGTGTTTATACGGTGTGTATATATAGTCTAGTGAGTGTGTATACGGTCTGTATATATAGTCTAGTGAGTGTGTATATATAGTCTAGTGAGTGTGTATATATAGTCTAGTGAGTGTGTATACGGTGTGTGTATATATAGTCTAGTGAGTGTGTATACGGTGTGTGTATATATAGTCTAGTGAGTGTGTATATGGTGTGTATATATAGTCTAGTGAGTGTGTATACGGTGTGTGTATATAGTCCAGTGATTGTGTATACGGTGTGTATATATAGTCTAGTGAGTGTGTATACGGTGTGTGTGTATATATAGTCTAGTGAGTGTGTATATATAGTCTAGTGAGTGTGTATACAGTGTGTGTATATATAGTCTAGTGAGTGTGTATATGGTGTGTATATATAGTCTAGTGAGTGTGTATACGGTGTGTGTATATAGTCTAGTGAGTGTGTATGTGGTGTGTGTATATAGTCTAGTGAGTGTGTATATGGTGTGTGTATATAGTCTAGTGAGTGTGAATACGGTGTGTGTACAGTGCCTTGCGAAAGTATTCTGCCCCCTTGAACTTTTCGAGCTTTTGCCACATTTCAGGTTTCAAACATAAAGATATAAAACTGTAATTTTTTGTGAAGAATCAACAACAAGTGGGACACAATCATGAAGTGGAACGAAATTTATTGGATATTTCAAACTTTTTTAACAAATAAAAAACTGAAAAACTGGGCGTGCAAAATTATTCAGCCCCTTTACTTTCAGTGCAGCAAACTCTCTCCAGAAGTTCAGTGAGGATCTCTGAATGATCCAATGTTGGCTTAAATGACTAATGATGATAAATAGAATCCACCTGTGTGTAATCAAGTCTCCGTATAAATGCACCTGCTCTGTGATAGTCTCAGAGGTCCGTTTAAAGCGCAGAGAGCATCATGAAGAACAAGGAACACACCAGGCAGGTCCGAGATACTGTTGTGGAGAAATTTAAAGCCGGATTTGGATACAAAAAGATTTCCCAAGCTTTAAACATCCCAAGGAGCACTGTGCAAGCGATAATATTGAAATGGAAGGAGTATCAGACCACTGCAAATCTACGAAGACCTGGCCGTCCCTCTAAACTTTCAGCTCATACAAGGAGAAGACTGATCAGAGATGCAGCCAAGAGGCCCATGATCACTCTGGATGAACTGCAGAGATCTACAGCTGAGGTGGGAGACTCTGTCCATAGGACAACAATCAGTTGTATACTGCACAAATCTGGCCTTTATGGAAGAGTGGCAAGAAGAAAGCCATTTCTTAAAGATATCCATAAAAAGTGTCGTTTAAAGTTTGCCACTAGCCACCTGGGAGACACACCAAACAAGTGGAAGAAGGTGCTCTGGTCAGATGAAACCAAAATCGAACTTTTTGGCAAAAATGCAAAACGTTATGTTTGGCGTAAAAGCAACACAGCTCATCACCCTGAACACACCATCCCCACTGTCAAACATGGTGGTGGCAGCATCATGGTTTGGGCCTGCTTTTCTTCAGCAGGGGCAGGGAAGATGGTTAAAATGGATGGGAAGATGGATGGAGCCAAATACAGGACCATTCTGGAAGAAAACCTGATGGAGTCTGCAAAAGACCTGAGACTGGGACGGAGATTTGTCTTCCAACAAGACAATGATCCAAAACATAAAGCAAAATCTACAATGGAAAGGTTCCCAAATAAACATATCCAGGTGTTAGAATGGCCAAGTCAAAGTCCAGACCTGAATCCAATCGAGAATCTGTGGAAAGAACTGAAAACTGCTGTTCACAAACGCTCTCCATCCAACCTCACTGAGCTCGAGCTGTTTTGCAAGGAGGAATGGGCAAAAATGTCAGTCTCTCGATGTACAAAACTGATAGAGACATACCCCAAGCGACTTACAGCTGTAATCGCAGCAAAAGGTGGCGCTACAAAGTATTAACTTAAGGGGGCTGAATAATTTTGCACGGCCAATTTTTCCGTTTTTTATTTGTTAAAAAGTTTGAAATATTCAATAAATTTCGTTCCACTTCATAATTGTGTCCCACTTGTTGTTGATTCTTCACAAAAAAATTGCAGTTTTATATCTTTATGTTTGAAGCCTGAAATGTGGCAAAAGGTCGAAAAGTTCAAGGGGGCCGAATACTTTCGCAAGGCACTGTATATAGTGTAGTGAGTGTGTATACGGTGTGTATATATAGTCTAGTGAGTGTGTATATGGTGTGTGTATATAGTCTAGTGAGTGTGTATACGGTGTGTGTATATAGTCTAGTGAGTTTGTAAACGGTGTGTGTATATATAGTCTAGTGAGTGTGTATATATAGTCTAGTGAGTGTGTATACGGTGTGTATATATAGTCTCGTGAGTGTGTATACGGTGTGTATATATAGTCTAGTGAGTGTGTATACGGTGTGTGTATATATAGTCTAGTGAGTGTGTATATATAGTTTTGTGAGTGTGTATACGGTGTGTATATATAGTCTAGTGAGTGTGTATACGGTGTGTATATATAGTCTAATGAGTGTGTATACAGTGTGTGTATATAGTCTAGTGAGTGTGTATGTGGTGTGTATATATAGTCTAGTGAGTGTGTATACTGTGTGTATATATAGTCTAGTGAGTGGGTATACGGTGTGTGTATATAGTCTAGTGAGTGTGTATACGGTGTGTGTATATAGTCTAGTGAGTGTGTATACGGTGTGTGTATATATAGTCTAGTGAGTGTGTATATGGTGTGTATATTTAGTCTAGTGAGTGTGTATACGGTGTGTGTATATAGTCCAGTGATTGTGTATACGGTGTGTATATATAGTCTAGTGAGTGTGTATACGGTGTGTGTGTATATATAGTCTAGTGAGTGTGTATATATAGTCTAGTGAGTGTGTATACAGTGTGTGTATATGTAGTCTAGTGAGTGTGTATATGGTGTGTATATATAGTCTAGTGAGTGTGTATACGGTGTGTGTATATAGTCTAGTGAGTGTGTATGTGGTGTGTGTATATAGTCTAGTGAGTGTGTATACGGTGTGTGTATATAGTCTAGTGAGTGTGAATACGGTGTGTGTATATAGTGTAGTGAGTGTGTATACGGTGTGTATATATAGTCTAGTGAGTGTGTATACGGTGTGTGTATATAGTCTAGTGAGTGTGTATACGGTGTGTGTATATAGTCTAGTGAGTGTGTATACGGTGTGTGTATATATAGTCTAGTGAGTGTGTATATATAGTCTAGTGAGTGTGTATACGGTGTGTATACATAGTCTAGTGAGTGTGTATACGGTGTGTATATATAGTCTAGTGAGTGTGTATACGGTGTGTGTATATATAGTCTAGTGAGTGTGTATATATAGTCTAGTGAGTGTGTATACGGTGTGTATATATACATTTTTTACATTTACATTTTAGTCATTTAGGAGACGCTCTTATCCAGAGCGACTTACAAATTGGTGCATTCACCTATAATATCCAGTGGAACAACCACTTTACAATAGTGCATCTAAATCTTTTAAGGGGGGGGTTAGAAGGATTACTTTATCCTATCCCAGGTATTCCTTGAAGAGGTGGGGTTTCAGGTGTCTCCGGAAGGTGGTGATTGACTCCGCTGTCCTGGCGTCGTGAGGGAGCTTGTTCCACCATTGGGGTGCCAGAGCAGCGAACAGTTTTGACTGGGCTGAGCGGGAACTGTGCTTCCTCAGAGGTAGGGAGGCGAGCAGGCCAGATGTGGATGAACGGAGTGCCCTTGTTTGGGTGTAGGGCCTGATCAGAGCCTGAAGGTATGGAGGTGCCGTTCCCCTCACAGCTCCGTAGGCAAGCACCATGGTCTTGTAGCGGATGCGAGCTTCGACTGGAAGCCAGTGGAGAGAGCGGAGGAGCGGGGTGACGTGAGAGAACTTGGGAAGGTTGAACACCAGACGGGCTGCGGCGTTCTGGATGAGTTATTATTCAGTGTGTCTAGTGAGTGTGTATACGGTGTGTATATATAGTCTAGTGAGTGTGTATACGGTGTGTATATATAGTCTAATGAGTGTGTATACGGTGTGTATATATAGTCTAATGAGTGTGTATACAGTGTGTGTATATAGTCTAGTGAGTGTGTATGTGGTGTGTATATATAGTCTAGTGAGTGTGTATACGGTGTGTGTATATAGTCTAGTGAGTGTGTTTACGGTGTGTGTATATAGTCTAGTGAGTGTGTATACGGTGTGTGTATATATAGTCTAGTGAGTGTGTATATGGTGTGTATATATAGTCTAGTGAGTGTGTATACGGTGTGTGTATATAGTCCAGTGAGTGTGTATACGGTGTGTATATATAGTCTAGTTAGTGTGTATACGGTGTGTGTATATATAGTCTAGTGAGTGTGTATATATAGTCTAGTGAGTGTGTATACGGTGTGTATATATAGTCTAGTGAGTGTGTATACGGTGTGTGTATATAGTCTAGTGAGTGTGTATACGGTGTGTGTATATAGTCTAGTGAGTGTGTATACGGTGTGTGTATATATAGTCTAGTGAGTGTGTATATATAGTCTAGTGTGTGTGTATACGGTGTGTATATATAGTCTAGTGAGTGTGTATACGGTGTGTATATATAGTCTAGTGAGTGTGTATACGGTGTGTGTATATATAGTCTAGTGAGTGTGTATATATAGTCTAGTGAGTGTGTATACGGTGTGTATATATAGTCTAGTGAGTGTGTAGACGGTGTGTATATATAGTCTAGTGAGTGTGTATATGGTGTGTATATATAGTCTAATGAGTGTGTATACGGTGTGTATATATAGTCTAATGAGTGTGTATACGGTGTGTGTATATAGTCTAGTGAGTGTGTATGTGGTGTGTATATATAGTCTAGTGTGTGTATATATAGTCTAGTGAGTGTGTATACGGTGTGTGTATATAGTCTAGTGAGTGTGTATGTGGTGTGTGTATATAGTCTAGTGAGTGTGTATACGGTGTGTGTATATAGTCTAGTGTTTATGAATACGGTGTGTGTATATAGTGTAGTGAGTGTTTATACGGTGTGTATATATAGTGTAGTGAGTGTGTATACGGTGTGTGTATATAGTCTAGTGAGTGTGTATACGGTGTGTGTATATAGTCTCGTGAGTGTGTATACGGTGTGTGTATATAGTCTGGTGAGTGTGTATACAGTGTGTGTATACGGTGTGTATATATAGTCTAGTGAGTGTGTATATATAGTCTAGTGTGTTTGTATATAGTCTAGTGAGTGTGTATACGGTGTGTGTGTATATAGTCTAGTGAGTGTGTATACGGTGTGTGTATATATAGTCTAGTGAGTGTGTATACGGTGTGTATATATAGTGTAGTGAGTGTGTATACGGTGTGTATATATAGTCTAGTGAGTGTGTATATATAGTCTAGTGAGTGTGTATATATAGTCTAGTGAGTGTGTATACGGTGTGTATATATAGTCTAGTGAGTGTGTATATATAGTCTAGTGTGTGTATATATAGTCTAGTGAGTGTGTATACGGTGTGTGTGTATATATAGTCTAGTGTATATATAGTCTAGTATATATAGTCTAGTGTATATATAGTCTAGTGAGTGTGTATACGGTGTGTGTGTATATATAGTCTAGTGAGTGTGTATATATAGTCTAGTGAGTGTATATACGGTGTGTGTATATAGTGTAGTGAGTGTGTATACGGTGTGTATATATAGTCTAGTGAGTGTGTATACGGTGTGTGTATATAGTCTAGTGAGTGTGTATACGGTGTGTGTATATAGTCTAGTGAGTGTGTATACGGTGTGTGTATATATAGTCTAGTGAGTGTTTATACGGTGTGTGTGTATATATAGTCTAGTGAGTGTGTATACGGTGTGTGTATATAGTCTAGTGAGTGTGTATACGGTGTGTATATATATAGTCTAGTGAGTGTGTATACGGTGTGTGTATATATAGTCTAGTGTGTATATATAGTCTAGTGAGTGTGTATACGGTGTGTGTATATATAGTCTAGTGTGTATATATAGTCTAGTGAGTGTGTATATGGTGTGTGTATATATAGTCTAGTGTGTATATATAGTCTAGTGAGTGTTTATACGGTGTTTGTATATATAATCTAGTGAGTGTGTATACGGTGTGTGTATATAGTCTAGTGAGTGTGTATACGGTGTGTGTATATATGGTCCAGTGAGTGTGTATACGGTTTGTGTATATTTAGTCTAGTGAGTGTGTATATATAGTCTACTGAGTGTGTATACGGTGTGTATATATAGTCTAGTGAGTGTGTATACGGTGTGTGTATATAGTCTAGTGAGTGTGTATACGGTGTGTGTATATAGTCTAGTGAGTCTGTATACGGTCTGTGTATATAGTCTAGTGAGTGTGTATACGGTGTGTGTATATAGTCTCGTGAGTGTGTATACGGTGTGTGTATATAGTCTAGTGAGTGTGTATACGGTGTGTATATATAGTCTAGTGAGTGTGTATACGGTGTGTGTATATATAGTCTAGTGAGTGTGTATATGGTGTGTATATATAGTCTAGTGAGTGTGTATACGGTGTGTGTATATAGTCCAGTGAGTGTGTATACGGTGTGTATATATAGTCTAGTGAGTGTGTATATATAGTCTAGTGAGTGTGTATACAGTGTGTGTATATATAGTCTAGTGAGTGTGTATACGGTGTGTATATATAGTCTAGTGAGTGTGTATACGGTGTGTGTATATAGTCTAGTGAGTGTGTATGTGTTGTGTGTATATAGTCTAGTGAGTGTGTATACGGTGTGTGTAAATAGTCTAGTGAGTGTGAATACGGTGTGTGTATATAGTCTCGTGAGTGTGTATACGGTGTGTGTATATAGTCTAGTGAGTGTGCATACGGTGTGTATATATAGTCTAGTGAGTGTGTATACGGTGTGTGTATATATAGTCTAGTGAGTGTGCATACGGTGTGTATATATAGTCTAGTGAGTGTGTGTACGGTGTGTGTGTGTATATATAGTCTATTGAGTGTGTATACGGTGTGTGTGTATAGTCTAGTGAGTGTTTATACGGTGTGTGTATATATAGTCTAGTGAGTGTGTATACGGTGTGTGTATATAGTCTAGTGAGTGTTTATACGGTGTGTGTATATAGTCTGGTGTGTGTATATATAGTCTAGTGAGTGTGTATATATAGTCTAGTGAGTGTGTATACGGTGTGTGTATATAGTCTAGTGAGTGTGTATACGGTGTGTGTATATATAGTCTAGTGAGTGTGTATACGGTGTGTGTATATAGTCTAGTGAGTGTTTATACGGTGTGTGTATATATAGTCTAGTGAGTGTGTATACGGTGTGTGTATATAGTCTAGTGAGTGTGTATACGGTGTGTATATATAGTCTAGTGAGTGTGTATACGGTGTGTGTATATATAGTCTAGTGAGTGTTTATACGGTGTGTGTATATATAATCTAGTGAGTGTGTATACGGTGTGTGTATATATGGTCTAGTGAGTGTGTATACGGTGTGTGTATATATAGTCTAGTGAGTGTGTATATATAGTCTAGTGAGTGTGTATACGGTGTGTGTATATATAGTCTAGTGAGTGTGTATACGGTGTGTGTATATAGTCTAGTGAGTGTGTATACGGTGTGTATATATAGTCTAGTGAGTGTGTATACGGTGTGTGTATATATAGTCGAGTGTGTATATATAGTCTAGTGAGTATGTATATGGTGTGTGTGTATATATAGTCTAGTGAGTGTGTATACGGTTTGTGTATATTTAGTCTAGTGAGTGTGTATATATAGTCTAGTGAATGTGTATACAGTGTGTGTATATAGTGTAATGAGTGTGTATACGGTGTGTGTATATAGTCTAGTGAGTGTGTATACGGTGTGTGTATATAGTCTAGTAAGTGTGTTTACGGTGTGTGTATATAGTCTAGTGAGTGTGTATATGGTGTGTATATATAGTATAGTGAGTGTGTATACGCTGTGTGTATATAGTCCACTGAGTGTGTATACGGTGTGTATATATAGTCTAGTGAGTGTGTATGTGGTGTGTGTATATAGTCTAGTGAGTGTGTATACGGTGTGTGTATATAGTCTAGTGAGTGTGTATACGGTGTGTGTATATAGTCTAGTGAGTGTGTATACGGTGTGTGTATATAGTCTAGTGAGTGTGAATACGGTGTGTGTATATAGTGTAGTGAGTGTGTATACTGTGTGTATATATAGTCTAGTGAGTGTGTATACGGTGTATGTATATAGTCTAGTGAGTGTGTATACGGTGTGTGTATATAGTCTAGTGAGTGTGTATACGGTGTGTATATATAGTCTAGTGAGTGTGTATATATAGTCTAGTGAGTGTGTATACGGTGTGTGTATATGTAGTCTAGTGAGTGTTTATACGGTGTGTGTATATAGTCTAGTGAGTGTTTATACGGTGTGTGTATATATAGTCTAGTGAGTGTGTATACGGTGTGTGTATATAGTCTAGTGAGTGTTTATACGGTGTGTGTATATATAGTCTAGTGAGTGTGTATACGGTGTGTGTATATATAGTCTAGTGAGTGTTTATACGGTGTGTGTATATATAATCTAGTGAGTGTGTATATGGTGTGTGTATATAGTCTAGTGAGTGTGTATACGGTGTGTGTATATATGGTCTAGTGAGTGTGTATACGGTGTGTATATATAGTCTAGTGAGTGTGTATACGGTGTGTATATATATAGTCTAGTGAGTGTGTATACAGTGTGTGTATATATAGTCTAGTGTGTATATATAGTCTAGTGAGTGTGTATACGGTGTGTGTATATATAGTCTAGTGTGTATATATAGTCTAGTGAGTGTGTATATGGTGTGTGTATATATAGTCTAGTATGTATATATAGTCTAGTGAGTGTGTATACGGTTTGTGAATATTGAGTCTAGTGAGTGTGTATATATAGTCTAGTGAGTGTGTATACGGTGTGTATATAGTCTAGTGAGTGTGTATACGGTTTGTATATATAGTCTAGTTAGTGTGTATACGGTGTGTGTATATATAGTCTAGTGAGTGTGTATATATAGTCTAGTGAGTGTGTATACGGTGTGTATATATAGTCTAGTGAGTGTGTATACGGTGTGTGTATATAGTCTAGTGAGTGTGTATACGGTGTGTGTATATAGTCTAGTGAGTGTGTATACGGTGTGTGTATATATAGTCTAGTGAGTGTGTATATATAGTCTAGTGTGTGTGTATACGGTGTGTATATATAGTCTAGTGAGTGTGTATACGGTGTGTATATATAGTCTAGTGAGTGTGTATACGGTGTGTGTATATATAGTCTAGTGAGTGTGTATATATAGTCTAGTGAGTGTGTATACGGTGTGTATATATAGTCTAGTGAGTGTGTAGACGGTGTGTATATATAGTCTAGTGAGTGTGTATACGGTGTGTATATATAGTCTAATGAGTGTGTATACGGTGTGTATATATAGTCTAATGAGTGTGTATACGGTGTGTGTATATATGGTCTAGTGAGTGTGTATACGGTGTGTATATATAGTCTAGTGAGTGTGTATATATAGTCTAGTGTGTGTATATATAGTCTAGTGAGTGTGTATACGGTGTGTGTATATAGTCTAGTGAGTGTGTATACGGTGTGTGTATATAGTCTAGTGAGTGTGTATACGGTGTGTGTATATATAGTCTAGTGAGTGTGTATATATAGTCTAGTGTGTGTGTATACGGTGTGTATATATAGTCTAGTGAGTGTGTATACGGTGTGTATATATAGTCTAGTGAGTGTGTATACGGTGTGTGTATATATAGTCTAGTGAGTGTGTATATATAGTCTAGTGAGTGTGTATACGGTGTGTATATATAGTCTTGTGAGTGTGTAGACGGTGTGTATATATAGTCTAGTGATTGTGTATACGGTGTGTATATATAGTCTAATGAGTGTGTATACGGTGTGTATACATAGTCTAATGAGTGTGTATACGGTGTGTGTATATATGGTCTAGTGAGTGTGTATACGGTGTGTATATATAGTCTAGTGAGTGTGTATATATAGTCTAGTGTGTGTATATATAGTCTAGTGAGTGTGTATACGGTGTGTGTATATAGTCTAGTGAGTGTGTATGTGGTGTGTGTATATAGTCTAGTGAGTGTGTATACGGTGTGTGTATATAGTCTAGTGTATGTGAATACGGTGTGTGTATATAGTGTAGTGAGTGTGTATACGGTGTGTATATATAGTGTAGTGAGTGTGTATACGGTGTGTGTATATAGTCTAGTGAGTGTGTATACGGTGTGTGTATATAGTCTAGTGAGTGTGTATACGGTGTGTGTATATATAGTCTAGTGAGTGTGTATATATAGTCTAGTGAGTGTGTATACGGTGTGTATATATAGTCTAGTGAGTGTGTATATATAGTCTAGTGTGTGTATATATAGTCTAGTGAGTGTGTATGTGGTGTGTGTATATAGTCTAGTGAGTGTGTATACGGTGTGTGTATATAGTCTAGTGAGTGTGTATACGGTGGGTGTATATATAGTCTACTGAGTGTGTATATATAGTCTTGTGAGTGTGTATATATAGTCTAGTGAGTGTGTATACGGTGTCTATATATAGTCTAGTGAGTGTGTATATATAGTCTAGTGTGTGTGTATATAGTCTAGTGAGTGTGTATACGGTGTGTGTATATAGTCTAGTGAGTGTGTATACGGTGTGTGTATATAGTCTGGTGAGTGTCTATACAGTGTGTGTATATAGTCTAGTGAGTGTGTATACGGTGTGTGTATATAGTCTAGTGAGTGTGTATACGGTGTGTGTATATATAGTCTAGTGAGTGTGTATACGTTGTGTATATATAGTCTAGTGAGTGTGTATACGGTGTGTATATATAGTCTAGTGAGTGTGTATATATAGTCTAGTGAGTGTGTATATATAGTCTAGTGAGTGTGTATACATAGTCTAGTGAGTGTGTATATATAGTCTAGTGAGTGTGTATACAGTGTGTGTATATATAGTCTAGTGAGTGTGTATACGGTGTGTATATATAGTCTAGTGAGTGTGTATGTGGTGTGTGTATATAGTCTAGTGAGTGTGTATACGGTGTGTGTATATAGTCTAGTGAGTCTGTATATGGTGTGTGTATATAGTCTAGTGAGTGCGTATACGGTGTGTGTATATAGTCTAGTGAGTGTGAATACGGTGTGTGTATATAGTGTAGTGAGTGTGTATACGGTGTGTATATATAGTCTAGTGAGTGTGTATACGGTGTGTGTATATAGTCTACTGAGTGTGTATACGGTGTGTGTATATAGTCTAGTGAGTGTGTATACGGTGTGTATATATAGTCTAGTGAGTGTGTATATATAGTCTAGTGAGTGTGTATACGGTGTGTATATAAAGTCTAATGAGTGTGTATACGGTGTGTATATGTAGTCTAGTGAGTGTGTATACGGTGTGTGTATATATAGTCTAGTGAGTGTGTATATATAGTCTAGTGAGTGTGTATACGGTGTGTATATATAGTCTAGTGAGTGTGTATATGGTGTGTATATATAGTCTAATGAGTGTGTATACGGTGTGTATATATAGTCTAATGAGTGTGTATACGGTGTGTGTATATAGTCTAGTGAGTGTGTATGTGGTGTGTATATATAGTCTAGTGAGTGTGTATACGGTGTGTGTATATATAGTCTAGTGAGTGTGTATACGGTGTGTATATATAGTCTAGTGAGTATGTATATATAGTCTAGTGTGTGTATATATAGTCTAGTGAGTGTGTATGTGGTGTGTGTATATAGTCTAGTGAGTGTGTATACGGTGTGTGTATATAGTCTAGTGAGTGTGTATACGGTGGGTGTATATATAGTCTACTGAGTGTGTATATATAGTCTTGTGAGTGTGTATATATAGTCTAGTGAGTGTGTATACGGTGTCTATATATAGTCTAGTGAGTGTGTATATATAGTCTAGTGTGTGTGTATATAGTCTAGTGAGTGTGTATACGGTGTGTGTATATAGTCTAGTGAGTGTGTATACGGTGTGTGTATATAGTCTGGTGAGTGTCTATACAGTGTGTGTATATAGTCTAGTGAGTGTGTATACGGTGTGTGTATATAGTCTAGTGAGTGTGTATACGGTGTGTGTATATATAGTCTAGTGAGTGTGTATACGTTGTGTATATATAGTCTAGTGAGTGTGTATACGGTGTGTATATATAGTCTAGTGAGTGTGTATATATAGTCTAGTGAGTGTGTATATATAGTCTAGTGAGTGTGTATACATAGTCTAGTGAGTGTGTATATATAGTCTAGTGAGTGTGTATACAGTGTGTGTATATATAGTCTAGTGAGTGTGTATACGGTGTGTATATATAGTCTAGTGAGTGTGTATGTGGTGTGTGTATATAGTCTAGTGAGTGTGTATACGGTGTGTGTATATAGTCTAGTGAGTGTGTATATGGTGTGTGTATATAGTCTAGTGAGTGTGTATACGGTGTGTGTATATAGTCTAGTGAGTGTGAATACGGTGTGTGTATATAGTGTAGTGAGTGTGTATACGGTGTGTATATATAGTCTAGTGAGTGTGTATACGGTGTGTGTATATAGTCTACTGAGTGTGTATACGGTGTGTGTATATAGTCTAGTGAGTGTGTATACGGTGTGTATATATAGTCTAGTGAGTGTGTATATATAGTCTAGTGAGTGTGTATACGGTGTGTATATAAAGTCTAATGAGTGTGTATACGGTGTGTATATGTAGTCTAGTGAGTGTGTATACGGTGTGTGTATATATAGTCTAGTGAGTGTGTATATATAGTCTAGTGAGTGTGTATACGGTGTGTATATATAGTCTAGTGAGTGTGTATATGGTGTGTATATATAGTCTAATGAGTGTGTATACGGTGTGTATATATAGTCTAATGAGTGTGTATACGGTGTGTGTATATAGTCTAGTGAGTGTGTATGTGGTGTGTATATATAGTCTAGTGAGTGTGTATACGGTGTGTGTATATATAGTCTAGTGAGTGTGTATACGGTGTGTATATATAGTCTAGTGAGTATGTATATATAGTCTAGTGTGTGTATATATAGTCTAGTGAGTGTGTATACGGTGTGTGTATATAGTCTAGTGAGTGTGTTTACGGTGTGTGTATATAGTCTAATGAGTGTGTATACGGTGTGTGTATATATAGTCTAGTGAGTGTGTATATGGTGTGTATATATAGTCTAGTGAGTGTGTATACGGTGTGTGTATATAGTCCAGTGAGTGTGTATACGGTGTGTATATATAGTCTAGTGAGTGTGTATACGGTGTGTGTATATATAGTCTAGTGAGAGTGTATATATAGTCTAGTGAGTGTGTATACAGTGTGTGTATATATAGTCTAGTGAGTGTGTATACGGTGTGTGTATATAGTCTAGTGAGTGTGTATGTGGTGTGTGTATATAGTCTAGTGAGTGTGTATATGGTGTGTGTATATAGTCTAGTGAGAGTGAATACGGTGTGTGTATATAGTGTAGTGAGTGTGTATACGGTGTGTATATATAGTCTAGTGAGTGTGTATACGGTGTGTGTATATAGTCTAGTGAGTGTGTATACGGTGTGTGTATATATAGTCTAGTGAGTGTGTATATATAGTCTAGTGAGTGTGTATACGGTGTGTATATATAGTCTAGTGAGTGTGTATACGGTGTGTATATATAGTCTAGTGAGTGTGTATTCTGTGTGTGTATATATAGTCTAGTGAGTGTGTATATATAGTCTAGTGAGTGTTTATACGGTGTGTATATATAGTCTAGTGAGTGTGTATACGGTGTGTATATATAGTCTAGTGAGTGTGTATACGGTGTGTTTATATAGTCTAGTGAGTGTGTATATGGTGTGTGTATATAGTCTAGTGAGTGTGTATACGGTGTGTGTATATAGTCTAGTGAGTGTGAATACGGTGTGTATATATAGTCTAGTGAGTGTGTATGTGGTGTGTGTATATAGTCTAGTGAGTGTGTATACGGTGTGTGTATATAGTCTAGTGAGTGTGTATATGGTGTGTGTATATAGTCTAGTGAGTGTGTATACGGTGTGTGTATATAGTCTAGTGAGTGTGAATACGGTGTGTGTATATAGTGTAGTGAGTGTGTATACGGTGTGTATATATAGTCTAGTGAGTGTGTATACGGTGTGTGTATATAGTCTACTGAGTGTGTATACGGTGTGTGTATATAGTCTAGTGAGTGTGTATACGGTGTGTATATATAGTCTAGTGAGTGTGTATATATAGTCTAGTGAGTGTGTATACGGTGTGTATATAAAGTCTAATGAGTGTGTATACGGTGTGTATATGTAGTCTAGTGAGTTTGTATACGGTGTGTGTATATATAGTCTAGTGAGTGTGTATATATAGTCTAGTGAGTGTGTATACGGTGTGTATATATAGTCTAGTGAGTGTGTATATGGTGTGTATATATAGTCTAATGAGTGTGTATACGGTGTGTATATATAGTCTAATGAGTGTGTATACGGTGTGTGTATATAGTCTAGTGAGTGTGTATGTGGTGTGTATATATAGTCTAGTGAGTGTGTATACGGTGTGTGTATATATAGTCTAGTGAGTGTGTATACGGTGTGTATATATAGTCTAGTGAGTATGTATATATAGTCTAGTGTGTGTATATATAGTCTAGTGAGTGTGTATACGGTGTGTGTATATAGTCTAGTGAGTGTGTTTACGGTGTGTGTATATAGTCTAGTGAGTGTGTATACGGTGTGTGTATATATAGTCTAGTGAGTGTGTATATGGTGTGTATATATAGTCTAGTGAGTGTGTATACGGTGTGTGTATATAGTCAAGTGAGTGTGTATACGGTGTGTATATATAGTCTAGTGAGTGTGTATACGGTGTGTGTATATATAGTCTAGTGAGAGTGTATATATAGTCTAGTGAGTGTGTATACAGTGTGTGTATATATAGTCTAGTGAGTGTGTATACGGTGTGTGTATATAGTCTAGTGAGTGTGTATGTGGTGTGTGTATATAGTCTAGTGAGTGTGTATACGGTGTGTGTATATAGTCTAGTGAGAGTGAATACGGTGTGTGTATATAGTGTAGTGAGTGTGTATACGGTGTGTATATATATAGTCTAGTGAGTGTGTATACGGTGTGTGTATATAGTCTAGTGAGTGTGTATACGGTGTGTGTATATATAGTCTAGTGAGTGTGTATATATAGTCTAGTGAGTGTGTATACGGTGTGTATATATAGTCTAGTGAGTGTGTATACGGTGTGTATATATAGTCTAGTGAGTGTGTATTCTGTGTGTGTATATATAGTCTAGTGAGTGTGTATATATAGTCTAGTGAGTGTGTATACGGTGTGTATATATAGTCTAGTGAGTGTGTATACGGTGTGTATATATAGTCTAGTGAGTGTGTATGTGGTGTGTATATATAGTCTAGTGAGTGTGTATACGGTGTGTGTATATAGTCTAGTGAGTGTGTATGTGGTGTGTGTATATAGTCTAGTGAGTGTGTATGTGGTGTGTGTATATAGTCTATTGAGTGTGTATACGGTGTGTGTATATAGTCTAGTGAATGTGAATACGGTGTATGTATATAGTG
The DNA here is from genome assembly GCF_965601325.2 of Salmo salar. Lineage (NCBI taxonomy): Eukaryota > Metazoa > Chordata > Actinopteri > Salmoniformes > Salmonidae > Salmo > Salmo salar. The sequence continues at coordinate 38,439,157 of NC_138316.1, forward strand.
TAGTGAGTGTGTATACAGTGTGTGTATATAGTCCAGTGAGTGTGAATCCGGTGTGTGTATATAGTGTAGTGAGTGTGTATACGGTGTGTATATACAGTGTAGTGAGTATGTATACGGTGTGTGTATATAGTCTAGTGAGTGTGTATACGGTGTGTGTATATATTCTAGTGAGTGTGTATACGGTGTGTGTATATATAGTCTAGTGAGTGTGTATATATAGTCTAGTGAGTGTGTATACGGTGTGTATATATAGTCTAGTGAGTGTGTATACGGTGTGTATATATAGTCTAGTGAGTGTGTATACGGTGTGTATATATAGTCTAGTGAGTGTGTATACGGTGTGTATATATAGTCTAATGAGTGTGTATACGGTGTGTGTATATAGTCTAGTGAGTGTGTATACGGTGTGTGTATATAGTCCAGTGAGTGTGTATATATAGTCTAGTGAGTGTCTATACAGTGTGTGTATATATAGTCTTGTGAGTGTGTATACGGTGTGTATATATAGTCTATTGAGTGTGTATACGGTGTGTGTATATATAGTCTAGTGAGTGTGTATATATAGTCTAGTGAGTGTGTATACAGTGTGTGTATATATAGTCTAGTGAGTGTGTATACGGTGTGTGTATATAGTCTAGTGAGTGTGTATGTGGTGTGTGTATATAGTCTAGTGAGTGTGTATACGGTGTGTGTATATAGTGTAGTGAGTGTGAATACGGTGTGTATATAGTGTAGTGAGTGTGTATACGGTGTGTATACATAGTCTAGTGAGTGTGTATACGGTGTGTGTATATAGTCTAGTGAGTGTGTATACGGTGTGTGTATATAGTCTAGTGAGTGTGTATACGGTGTGTGTATATATAGTCTAGTGAATGTGTATATATAGTCTAGTGAGTGTGTATACGGTGTGTATATATAGTCTAATGAGTGTGTATACGGTGTGTATATATAGTCTAATGAGTGTGTATACAGTGTGTGTATATAGTGTAGTGAGTGTGTATGTGGTGTGTATATATAGTCTAGTGAGTGTGTATACGGTGTGTGTATATATAGTCTAGTGAGTGTGTATACGGTGTGTATATATAGTCTAGTGAGTTTGTATATATAGTCTAGTGTGTGTATATATAGTCTAGTGAGTGTGTATACGGTGTGTGTATATAGTCTAGTGAGTGTGTTTACGGTGTGTGTATATAGTCTAGTGAGTGTGTATACGGTGTGTGTATATATAGTCTAGTGAGTGTGTATACGGTGTGTATATATAGTCTCGTGAGTGTGTATACGGTGTGTGTATATATAGTCTAGTGAGTGCGTATATATAGTCTAGTGAGTGTCTATACAGTGTGTGTATATATAGTCTAGTGAGTGTGTATACGGTGTGTGTATATAGTCTAGTTAGTGTGTATGTGGTGTGTGTATATAGTCTAGTGTGTGTGTATATAGTCTAGTGAGTGTGAATACGGTGTGTGTATATAGTGTAGTGAGTGTGTATACTGTGTGTATATATAGTCTAGTGAGTGTGTATACGGTGTGTATATATAGTCTAGTGAGTGTGTATACGGTGTGTATATATAGTCTAGTGAGTGTGTATATGGTGTGTGTATATATAGTCTAGTGAGTGTGTATATATAGTCTAGTGAGTGTGTATATGGTGTGTATATATAGTCTAGTGAGTGTGTATATATAGTCTAGTGTGTGTATATATAGTCTAGTGAGTGTGTATACGGTGTGTGTATATAGTTTAGTGAGTGTGTATGTGGTGTGTGTATATAGTCTAGTGAGTGTGTATACGGTGTGTGTATATAGTCTAGTGAGTGTGAATACGGTGTGTGTATATAGTGTAGTGAGTGTGTATACGGTGTGAGTATATAGTCTAGTGAGTGTGAATACAGTGTGTGTATATAGTGTAGTGAGTGTGTATACGGTGTGTATATATAGTGTAGTGAGTGTGTATACGGTGTGTGTATATAGTCTAGTGAGTGTGTATACGGTGTGTGTATATAGTCTAGTGAGCGTGTATACGGTGTGTGTATATATAGTCTAGAAAGTGTGTATATATAGTCTAGTGAGTGTGTATACGGTGTGTATATATAGTCTAGTGAGTGTGTATACGGTGTGTATATATAGTCTAGTGAGTGTGTATGTGGTGTGTATATATAGTCTAGTGAGTGTGTATATATAGTCTAGTGAGTGTGTATACGGTGTGTATATATAGTCTAATGAGTGTGTATACGGTGTGTGTATATAGTCTAGTGAGTGTGTATACGGTGTGTGTATATAGTCTAGTGAGTGTGTATGTGGTGTGTATATATAGTCTAGTGAGTGTGTATATATAGAGTTGTGAGTGTGTATACGGTGTGTATATATAGTCTAGTGAGTTTGTATATATAGTCTAGTGTGTGTGTATATAGTCTAGTGAGTGTGTATACGGTGTGTGTATATAGTCTAGTGAGTGTGTATACGGTGTGTGTATATAGTCTAGTGAGTGTGTATACGGTGTGTGTATATAGTCTAGTGAGTGTGTATACGGTGTGTATATATAGTCTAGTGAGTGTTTATACGGTGTGTATATATAGTCTAGTGAGTGTGTATACGGTGTGTGTATATGTAGTCTAGTGAGTGTGCATACGGTGTGTGTGTATATAGTCTAGTGAGTGTGTATACGGTGTGTATATATAGTCTAGTGAGTGTGTATACGGTGTGTGTATATAGTCTAGTGAGTGTGCATACGGTGTGCATATATAGTCTAGTGAGTGTGTATACGGTGTGTATATATAGTCTAGTGAGTGTGTATACGGTGTGTATATATAGTCTAGTGAGTGTGTGTACGGTGTGTGTGTGTATATATAGTCTAGTGAGTGTGTGTACGGTGTGTGTGTGTATATATAGTCTAGTGAGTGTGTATACGGTGTGTGTGTATATATAGTCTAGTGAGTGTGTTTACGGTGTGTGTGTATATATAGTCTAGTGAGTGTGTATACGGTGTGTGTATATATAGTCTAGTGTATATATAGTCTAGTGAGTGTTTATACGGTGTGTGTATATAGTCTAGTGAGTGTGTGTACGGTGTGTGTGTGTATATATAGTCTAGTGAGTGTGTATGTGGTGTGTGTGTGTTTATATAGTCTAGTGAGTGTGTATGTGGTGTGTGTGTGTATATATAGTCTAGTGAGTGTGTATACGGTGTGTGTGTATATATAGTCTAGTGAGTGTGCATACGTTGTGTGTGTATATAGTGTAGTGAGTGTGTATACGGTGTGTATATATAGTCTAGTGAGTGTGTATACGGTGTGTATATATAGTCTAGTGAGTGTGTATACGGTGTGTATATATAGTCTAGTGAGTGTGTATACGGTGTGTATATATAGTCTAATGAGTGTGTATACGGTGTGTGTATATAGTCTAGTGAGTGTGTATACGGTGTGTGTATATAGTCCAGTGAGTGTGTATATATAGTCTAGTGAGTGTCTATACAGTGTGTGTATATATAGTCTTGTGAGTGTGTATACGGTGTGTATATATAGTCTATTGAGTGTGTATACGGTGTGTGTATATATAGTCTAGTGAGTGTGTATATATAGTCTAGTGAGTGTGTATACAGTGTGTGTATATATAGTCTAGTGAGTGTGTATACGGTGTGTGTATATAGTCTAGTGAGTGTGTATGTGGTGTGTGTATATAGTCTAGTGAGTGTGTATACGGTGTGTGTATATAGTGTAGTGAGTGTGAATACGGTGTGTGTATATAGTGTAGTGAGTGTGTATACGGTGTGTATACATAGTCTAGTGAGTGTGTATACGGTGTGTGTATATAGTCTAGTGAGTGTGTATACGGTGTGTGTATATAGTCTAGTGAGTGTGTATACGGTGTGTGTATATATAGTCTAGTGAATGTGTATATATAGTCTAGTGAGTGTGTATACGGTGTGTATATATAGTCTAATGAGTGTGTATACGGTGTGTATATATAGTCTAATGAGTGTGTATACGGTGTGTGTATATAGTGTAGTGAGTGTGTATGTGGTGTGTATATATAGTCTAGTGAGTGTGTATACGGTGTGTGTATATATAGTCTAGTGAGTGTGTATACGGTGTGTATATATAGTCTAGTGAGTTTGTATATATAGTCTAGTGTGTGTATATATAGTCTAGTGAGTGTGTACACGGTGTGTGTATATAGTCTAGTGAGTGTGTTTACGGTGTGTGTATATAGTCTAGTGAGTGTGTATACGGTGTGTGTATATATAGTCTAGTGAGTGTGTATACGGTGTGTGTATATAGTCCAGTGAGTGTGTATACGGTGTGTATATATAGTCTAGTGAGTGTGTATACGGTGTGTGTATATATAGTCTAGTGAGTGCGTATATATAGTCTAGTGAGTGTCTATACAGTGTGTGTATATATAGTCTAGTGAGTGTGTATACGGTGTGTGTATATAGTCTAGTTAGTGTGTATGTGGTGTGTGTATATAGTCTAGTGTGTGTGTATATAGTCTAGTGAGTGTGAATACGGTGTGTGTATATAGTGTAGTGAGTGTGTATACTGTGTGTATATATAGTCTAGTGAGTGTGTATACGGTGTGTATATATAGTCTAGTGAGTGTGTATACGGTGTGTATATATAGTCTAGTGAGTGTGTATATGGTGTGTGTATATATAGTCTAGTGAGTGTGTATATATTGTCTAGTGAGTGTGTATATGGTGTGTATATATAGTCTAGTGAGTGTGTATATATAGTCTAGTGTGTGTATATATAGTCTAGTGAGTGTGTATACGGTGTGTGTATATAGTTTAGTGAGTGTGTATGTGGTGTGTGTATATAGTCTAGTGAGTGTGTATACGGTGTGTGTATATAGTCTAGTGAGTGTGAATACGGTGTGTGTATATAGTGTAGTGAGTGTGTATACGGTGTGAGTATATAGTCTAGTGAGTGTGAATACGGTGTGTGTATATAGTGTAGTGAGTGTGTATACGGTGTGTATATATAGTGTAGTGAGTGTGTATACGGTGTGTGTATATAGTCTAGTGAGTGTGTATACGGTGTGTGTATATAGTCTAGTGAGCGTGTATACGGTGTGTGTATACATAGTCTAGTGAGTGTGTATATATAGTCTAGTGAGTGTGCATACGTTGTGTGTGTATATAGTGTAGTGAGTGTGTATACGGTGTGTATATATAGTCTAGTGAGTGTGTATACGGTGTGTATATATAGTCTAGTGAGTGTGTATACGGTGTGTATATATAGTCTAGTGAGTGTGTATACGGTGTGTATATATAGTCTAATGAGTGTGTATACGGTGTGTGTATATAGTCTAGTGAGTGTGTATACGGTGTGTGTATATAGTCCAGTGAGTGTGTATATATAGTCTAGTGAGTGTCTATACAGTGTGTGTATATATAGTCTTGTGAGTGTGTATACGGTGTGTATATATAGTCTATTGAGTGTGTATACGGTGTGTGTATATATAGTCTAGTGAGTGTGTATATATAGTCTAGTGAGTGTGTATACAGTGTGTGTATATATAGTCTAGTGAGTGTGTATACGGTGTGTGTATATAGTCTAGTGAGTGTGTATGTGGTGTGTGTATATAGTCTAGTGAGTGTGTATACGGTGTGTGTATATAGTGTAGTGAGTGTGAATACGGTGTGTGTATATAGTGTAGTGAGTGTGTATACGGTGTGTATACATAGTCTAGTGAGTGTGTATACGGTGTGTGTATATAGTCTAGTGAGTGTGTATACGGTGTGTGTATATAGTCTAGTGAGTGTGTATACGGTGTGTGTATATATAGTCTAGTGAATGTGTATATATAGTCTAGTGAGTGTGTATACGGTGTGTATATATAGTCTAATGAGTGTGTATACGGTGTGTATATATAGTCTAATGAGTGTGTATACGGTGTGTGTATATAGTGTAGTGAGTGTGTATGTGGTGTGTATATATAGTCTAGTGAGTGTGTATACGGTGTGTGTATATATAGTCTAGTGAGTGTGTATACGGTGTGTATATATAGTCTAGTGAGTTTGTATATATAGTCTAGTGTGTGTATATATAGTCTAGTGAGTGTGTATACGGTGTGTGTATATAGTCTAGTGAGTGTGTTTACGGTGTGTGTATATAGTCTAGTGAGTGTGTATACGGTGTGTGTATATATAGTCTAGTGAGTGTGTATACGGTGTGTGTATATAGTCCAGTGAGTGTGTATACGGTGTGTATATATAGTCTAGTGAGTGTGTATACGGTGTGTGTATATATAGTCTAGTGAGTGCGTATATATAGTCTAGTGAGTGTCTATACAGTGTGTGTATATATAGTCTAGTGAGTGTGTAAACGGTGTGTGTATATAGTCTAGTTAGTGTGTATGTGGTGTGTGTATATAGTCTAGTGTGTGTGTATATAGTCTAGTGAGTGTGAATACGGTGTGTGTATATAGTGTAGTGAGTGTGTATACTGTGTGTATATATAGTCTAGTGAGTGTGTATACGGTGTGTATATATAGTCTAGTGAGTGTGTATACGGTGTGTATATATAGTCTAGTGAGTGTGTATATGGTGTGTGTATATATAGTCTAGTGAGTGTGTATATATAGTCTAGTGAGTGTGTATATGGTGTGTATATATAGTCTAGTGAGTGTGTATATATAGTCTAGTGTGTGTATATATAGTCTAGTGAGTGTGTATACGGTGTGTGTATATAGTTTAGTGAGTGTGTATGTGGTGTGTGTATATAGTCTAGTGAGTGTGTATACGGTGTGTGTATATAGTCTAGTGAGTGTGAATACGGTGTGTGTATATAGTGTAGTGAGTGTGTATACGGTGTGAGTATATAGTCTAGTGAGTGTGAATACGGTGTGTGTATATAGTGTAGTGAGTGTGTATACGGTGTGTATATATAGTGTAGTGAGTGTGTATACGGTGTGTGTATATAGTCTAGTGAGTGTGTATACGGTGTGTGTATATAGTCTAGTGAGCGTGTATACGGTGTGTGTATATATAGTCTAGTGAGTGTGTATATATAGTCTAGTGAGTGTGTATACGGTGTGTATATATAGTCTAGTGAGTGTGTATACGGTGTGTATATATAGTCTAGTGAGTGTGTATGTGGTGTGTATATATAGTCTAGTGAGTGTGTATATATAGTCTAGTGAGTGTGTATACGGTGTGTATATATAGTCTAATGAGTGTGTATACGGTGTGTGTATATAGTCTAGTGAGTGTGTATACGGTGTGTGTATATAGTCTAGTGAGTGTGTATGTGGTGTGTATATATAGTCTAGTGAGTGTGTATATATAGTGTTGTGAGTGTGTATACGTTGTGTATATATAGTCTAGTGAGTTTGTATATATAGTCTAGTGTGTGTGTATATAGTCTAGTGAGTGTGTATACGGTGTGTGTATATAGTCTAGTGAGTGTGTATACGGTGTGTGTATATAGTCTAGTGAGTGTGTATACGGTGTGTGTATGTAGTCTAGTGAGTGTGTATACGGTGTGTATATATAGTCTAGTGAGTGTTTATACGGTGTGTATATATAGTCTAGTGAGTGTGTATACAGTGTGTATATATAGTCTAGTGAGTGTGCATACGGCGTGTGTGTATATAGTCTAGTGAGTGTGTATACGGTGTGTATATATAGTCTAGTGAGTGTGTATACGGTGTGTGTATATAGTCTAGTGAGTGTGCATACGGTGTGCATATATAGTCTAGTGAGTGTGTATACGGTGTGTATATATAGTCTAGTGAGTGTGTATACGGTGTGTATATATAGTCTAGTGAGTGTGTGTACGGTGTGTGTGTGTATATATAGTCTAGTGAGTGTGTGTACGGTGTGTGTGTGTATATATAGTCTAGTGAGTGTGTATACGGTGTGTGTGTATATATAGTCTAGTGAGTGTGTTTACGGTGGGTGTGTATATATAGTCTAGTGAGTGTGTATACGGTGTGTGTATATATAGTCTAGTGTATATATAGTCTAGTGAGTGTTTATACGGTGTGTGTATATAGTCTAGTGAGTGTGTATGTGGTGTGTGTGTGTTTATATAGTCTAGTGAGTGTGTATGTGGTGTGTGTGTGTATATATAGTCTAGTGAGTGTGTATACGGTGTGTGTGTATATATAGTCTAGTGAGTGTGCATACGTTGTGTGTGTATATAGTGTAGTGAGTGTGTATACGGTGTGTATATATAGTCTAGTGAGTGTGTATACGGTGTGTACATATAGTCTAGTGAGTGTGTATACGGTGTGTATATATAGTCTAGTGAGTGTGTATACGGTGTGTATATATAGTCTAATGAGTGTGTATACGGTGTGTGTATATAGTCTAGTGAGTGTGTATACGGTGTGTGTATATAGTCCAGTGAGTGTGTATATATAGTCTAGTGAGTGTCTATACAGTGTGTGTATATATAGTCTTGTGAGTGTGTATACGGTGTGTATATATAGTCTATTGAGTGTGTATACGGTGTGTGTATATATAGTCTAGTGAGTGTGTATATATAGTCTAGTGAGTGTGTATACAGTGTGTGTATATATAGTCTAGTGAGTGTGTATACGGTGTGTGTATATAGTCTAGTGAGTGTGTATGTGGTGTGTGTATATAGTCTAGTGAGTGTGTATACGGTGTGTGTATATAGTGTAGTGAGTGTGAATACGGTGTGTGTATATAGTGTAGTGAGTGTGTATACGGTGTGTATACATAGTCTAGTGAGTGTGTATACGGTGTGTGTATATAGTCTAGTGAGTGTGTATACGGTGTGTGTATATAGTCTAGTGAGTGTGTATACGGTGTGTGTATATATAGTCTAGTGAATGTGTATATATAGTCTAGTGAGTGTGTATACGGTGTGTATATATAGTCTAATGAGTGTGTATACGGTGTGTATATATAGTCTAATGAGTGTGTATACGGTGTGTGTATATAGTGTAGTGAGTGTGTATGTGGTGTGTATATATAGTCTAGTGAGTGTGTATACGGTGTGTGTATATATAGTCTAGTGAGTGTGTATACGGTGTGTATATATAGTCTAGTGAGTTTGTATATATAGTCTAGTGTGTGTATATATAGTCTAGTGAGTGTGTATACGGTGTGTGTATATAGTCTAGTGAGTGTGTTTACGGTGTGTGTATATAGTCTAGTGAGTGTGTATACGGTGTGTGTATATATAGTCTAGTGAGTGTGTATACGGTGTGTGTATATAGTCCAGTGAGTGTGTATACGGTGTGTATATATAGTCTAGTGAGTGTGTATACGGTGTGTGTATATATAGTCTAGTGAGTGCGTATATATAGTCTAGTGAGTGTCTATACAGTGTGTGTATATATAGTCTAGTGAGTGTGTATACGGTGTGTGTATATAGTCTAGTTAGTGTGTATGTGGTGTGTGTATATAGTCTAGTGTGTGTGTATATAGTCTAGTGAGTGTGAATACGGTGTGTGTATATAGTGTAGTGAGTGTGTATACTGTGTGTATATATAGTCTAGTGAGTGTGTATACGGTGTGTATATATAGTCTAGTGAGTGTGTATACGGTGTGTATATATAGTCTAGTGAGTGTGTATATGGTGTGTGTATATATAGTCTAGTGAGTGTGTATATATAGTCTAGTGAGTGTGTATATGGTGTGTATATATAGTCTAGTGAGTGTGTATATATAGTCTAGTGTGTGTATATATAGTCTAGTGAGTGTGTATACGGTGTGTGTATATAGTTTAGTGAGTGTGTATGTGGTGTGTGTATATAGTCTAGTGAGTGTGTATACGGTGTGTGTATATAGTCTAGTGAGTGTGAATACGGTGTGTGTATATAGTGTAGTGAGTGTGTATACGGTGTGAGTATATAGTCTAGTGAGTGTGAATACGGTGTGTGTATATAGTGTAGTGAGTGTGTATACGGTGTGTATATATAGTGTAGTGAGTGTGTATACGGTGTGTGTATATAGTCTAGTGAGTGTGTATACGGTGTGTGTATATAGTCTAGTGAGCGTGTATACGGTGTGTGTATATATAGTCTAGTGAGTGTGTATATATAGTCTAGTGAGTGTGTATACGGTGTGTATATATAGTCTAGTGAGTGTGTATACGGTGTGTATATATAGTCTAGTGAGTGTGTATGTGGTGTGTATATATAGTCTAGTGAGTGTGTATATATAGTCTAGTGAGTGTGTATACGGTGTGTATATATAGTCTAATGAGTGTGTATACGGTGTGTGTATATAGTCTAGTGAGTGTGTATACGGTGTGTGTATATAGTCTAGTGAGTGTGTATGTGGTGTGTATATATAGTCTAGTGAGTGTGTATATATAGTGTTGTGAGTGTGTATACGGTGTGTATATATAGTCTAGTGAGTTTGTATATATAGTCTAGTGTGTGTGTATATAGTCTTTTGAGTGTGTATACGGTGTGTGTATATAGTCTAGTGAGTGTGTATACGGTGTGTGTATATAGTCTAGTGAGTGTGTATACGGTGTGTGTATGTAGTCTAGTGAGTGTGTATACGGTGTGTATATATAGTCTAGTGAGTGTTTATACGGTGTGTATATATAGTCTAGTGAGTGTGTATACAGTGTGTATATATAGTCTAGTGAGTGTGCATACGGTGTGTGTGTATATAGTCTAGTGAGTGTGTATACGGTGTGTATATATAGTCTAGTGAGTGTGTATACGGTGTGTGTATATAGTCTAGTGAGTGTGCATACGGTGTGCATATATAGTCTAGTGAGTGTGTATACGGTGTGTATATATAGTCTAGTGAGTGTGTATACGGTGTGTATATATAGTCTAGTGAGTGTGTGTACGGTGTGTGTGTGTATATATAGTCTAGTGAGTGTGTGTACGGTGTGTGTGTGTATATATAGTCTAGTGAGTGTGTATACGGTGTGTGTGTATATATAGTCTAGTGAGTGTGTTTACGGTGTGTGTGTATATATAGTCTAGTGAGTGTGTATACGGTGTGTGTATATATAGTCTAGTGTATATATAGTCTAGTGAGTGTTTATACGGTGTGTGTATATAGTCTAGTGAGTGTGTGTACGGTGTGTGTGTGTATATATAGTCTAGTGAGTGTGTATGTGGTGTGTGTGTGTTTATATAGTCTAGTGAGTGTGTATGTGGTGTGTGTGTGTATATATAGTCTAGTGAGTGTGTATACGGTGTGTGTGTATATATAGTCTAGTGAGTGTGTATACGGTGTGTGTATATAGTCTAGTGAGTGTTTATACGGTGTGTGTATATAGTGTAGTGAGCGTGTATGTGGTGTGTGTGTGTATAAATAGTCTAGTGAGTGTGCATAGGGTCAGTGAAAGACAGAGTCAGTGCAGATAGTTTGGGAACCGTTAGTTGACTATTTAGCAGTTTAACTTTTCAGCAGTGTTTTGGTTTTGGGGTAGAAGCTGCCTTGGAGCCTGTTGGTCCGAGAGCTGATGCTCGGGTCTCGTTTGCCGGATGGTAGCAGAGTGAACAGTCTATGGCTTAGGTGGTTGGAGTCTTTGGCAATTATTCACGATTAGATCAGTTCCCAACTTTTGAACAAATCCTACAGATGTAGGATCTTCATTTGAGCCAGTTTTTCTGCAGCAACAGGAAATGTGAATTATTATGTGGATTTGGTTAATGGATATTTTTGTAGGGGATTGATACATTTTTCGTTAGGGCAAATCAAGTCTGACATTTCTAAGTGGAAATTACAAACTTTAGAATCCTTTTAAAAACTCCAAAGGTTTGCATTTCCTGCGGTGCACGAAAATTCTCAGTAACAAAAAAGTGATCAAATGAAGATCCTACATCTGTAACTTGAGAGCTGTGTGCTTAACTCAGATATTCATGTAAGTCATGCAGTGAAGTCAATCAAATATTATCTCAAGTTAACCGTGCTGGCAACAAATTAGGATTCAGTCCTTTACTTTTAGTCTACAGCTGACAGCATGAGAAGATGTGGGACAGTTACAGAACGTGTCCTTCAGGGCTTTTCTGACAGAAACGTAGTTTCCATTACGCCGTTGGCTATCCATGTAGGCTATCAGTATAAGTTCACTAAAGATCTCTTGTGGTGGGAGCAGAAAACCTCCCATTATTTTTCTAGCTGTTCTTTCTTTCTTTTGCTCCTGTGCCAGCTTTGGATGTGTGTAAACGAATACTCCCTTTATAGCCATTACTTTACCTTTTGTGTAATGACATCACCCTGCCTGCCTCCAACTCCCTCCCTCATCTCTCTCTCTCTCTCCCTCCCTCCCTCCCTCTCTCATCTCCTCTCTCTCTCCCTCCCACTCTCCTCCCTCCCGCTCTCCTCTCCTCCCTTCATCTCACTCGCTCTCCCCTCCCTCCCTCCCTCCCTCCCCCCCCTCCCTCCCTCCCTCCCTCCCTCCCTCCCTCCCTCCCTCCCTCCCTCCCTCCTCTCATATCTTCCCCTGTTCCTCCAGATTGACCAGAAGCAGTTTGATAAGATACTGGAGTTGATTGACAGCGGGAAGAAGGAGGGAGCCAAACTGGAGTGTGGGGGCGTGGCCATGGATGACACAGGCCTCTACATCCAGCCCACCGTATTCTCCCATGTCAAGGACCATATGCGCATCGCCAAGGAAGAGGTGAGAGATCCAAATGCTGATCTATGGTCAGTTTTGTGATTTTCTTATCAGATGGTTAAGGTTAGGATTGGGGATGATACATCCGTCCACCACAACGCTGCCTGAAGAAGACTCTAACAGTCGAAACCTGTCCTGATATTCATTATAAACTGGGTGGTTCGAGTCCTGAATGCTGATTGTCAGCCGTGGTACTGTATATCAGACCGTATACCACAGGTATGACAAAATATTTATTTTTACTGCTCTGATTACATTGTTAACCAGTTTATAGTAGCAATAAGGCACCTCGGGGGTTTGTGGTATATGGCCAATATACCACAACTAAGGGCTGTATCCAGGCACTCCGCGTTGCATCGTGTGTAAGAACAGCCCTTAGCCGTGGTATATATACCACACTCCCTCTGGCCTTATTGCTTAAATATACCACAGGCAGATCATTCTGTTCTCTGTATATAATACCTGTAAATAGGAAACTGAACTTTTTCTGCATCGTAATGGCCGCCTACTGTGTCTTTGTTCTGTGATTGGAGGAAGGAAAGCTGATCCTAGATCTGTGATCTGTGTCTACGGGGAACTTCTACCCAGAGCTAGGGGTTTCTGATGTTGGCTTTACAGTGATTTCATTCATAAAAATGAGAACGCCACCACCGCTCCAGGCAGTTTTGTTGTATACCACTGCCATCTTCTGGTGGTGTGGTTGAAGTGCAGGTTCAGACAATGGTATATCTATGGTTCAAACAAGGTCATAGTCATGGAGATGGATGGAGGGCGCTTCTTTACATCTGTGGCATAATGGCTTCTGTGACAGCATGGCCAGTGCCATGTAGATCTTTCTCCAATCGAAAGTAGTCAATTTATTCATGTTCTTCTTCTATGAGTCGGTAGACAAACTGAAAGTGTGTACTGCCACCTGGAGTGTGTTTTCTAAACAGGCATAAAGCCAAGGTTGGTGATTTAATGCCACCTGCCATTCATTGGCTGATCCCTCCTGCTGACCTGAATAGAATTCTGCGATCCTTCCTTAACCCATAGAAAGGTCCATCCAGTTGACTACTTTAAAATGGTAAAAGTGCTCAATGGATCTGCCCATGCTAAAACTGGCTTTGTGGTATTAGAGCTGTCTATCCAAGTCTATGGTCATGGTAAAGCAGGATCATATCATAGAAATAGATAGGACTCTAGTGGCCAAAAGCCATTTTAGCATGGGCAGCGCCATTGAGGACTTTCACCATTTTTAAGTAGTCAATTAGGGGGGACTTCCTATGGGTTAAGGAATGATCACATAATTCCATCCAGGTCATCAGGAGGGATCAGTAAATGAATTATAATCGTGAACAAACATTCCATTACTATCGGTGGCAGTAAATTGCCAACCTTGGCTTTATACCTGTTCAAACAACACACTGCAGGTGAAAAGATGGCGCTGACGTTTTACATTCTCCCAACCAATTGTGCTATTTATAGCCTCATTGTTATTCTTATTGTGTTACTTTTTATTATTATTTTTTACTTTAGTCTATTTGGTAAATATTTTCTTAACTATTCTTGAACTGCGCTGTTGGTTGAGGGCTTGTAAGTAAGCATTTCACGGTAAGGTCTACACTTGTTGTATTCAGCGCATGTGACAAAGTTTGATTTGATTTGAAGTATGCAGCCTTTTAGTTTGTTTACCAACTCATCAAATTAGTAGAGGAAGAAAATGTACTACTTAAAAATGGAGATGGCCTCAATGGCACTACCCATGCCCCCACAGACGCCATAATATGGCAGATGCAATGTTACGTCCTCTACATATCTCTATGGATTGTATTCACTAGACACCAAACGGAAGAAAATGGACTGACACAGGGAGGAACCTGAACCTGTCAAATAACAAACGCTTGTTTTTTTATTATTATTAATATGACCCAAGGCTATTCTGATTGGTACTGATTGATCTTACAGACATTTATTTGGACACAACACAACATTGACAGGGTTCAACAGTGAAGTCATTGCATTTTTTTATAAAACATTTTCTTCACATTATTCATCAAATCCAAGTCAATCCAAATTGGGCGTTGAACTGACATCTGTGGCCTGTGAGGCTTTGCTTTATCCTTGTCCTGCTGACCATGGCCTGTTTGAATACATAACAAACATACCTGTCTCTCCTCCTTGAGGTAATCACTGATCCAACAAACTGATAGGTGTAAGCAATTACCAATTACCAGCCATGTCACATCAGGGATTTCTTCAAAGGAGGGCGGTAGGAAAGATGCATTTCAACAGGGCGTGTAATCTTCTCCATGACCCCATCCAGATCTTCGGCCCGGTCCAGTGTATATTCCGCTTCAAGAGCCAGCAGGAGGCCATAGAGAGAGCCAACAGTACGGAGTATGGCTTGGCTTCTGCCGTATTCACACGCAATCTGGACCGGGCTCTCTCTGTGTCTGCCACCCTGGAGACTGGCACCGTCTGGTAGGTTACTGTTAACTCCTGAACAATGGTACCATGGTAGTATCACTACATATGACTACAGCAACAACTATTAGCTACTACTATTCCCATCCTAACCATTCAATACTAGTACTAATATCCAAAATAGTGTAAGGATGAGAACTGGATGCTAGTGATTGATTAGCAATGCCTGACAAGTTCCTATAAATACTGTAGGTTAGTCCCATAGAGATAGATAGAGCACTCATCTCTGTATCTGTCCCATTATAGCGTCTGTGACAGCATGGGCAGCGCCATTGAGGCTATCTTCATTTTAAAGTAGTCCATTTGGTTCTTCCTGATTGGCTGATGACCCAGTTGGACATGACTCCAACGGGGTCACCAGGAGGGATCAGCCAATGAAGTTGGAAGTCCCAACCAGTTGACTACATTAAAATGGTGGAAGCCCTCAATGGCGCTTCCCATGCTAATACAGCCTTTAGGCCACTAGAGTCCTCTATCATTCTCTATGGTTAGTCCTCTTTCCTGCAGAGACTAGTTGAAATAAGGCTCACTACTACTACCACTACTACTACTACTAATAATAATATTAATACTAATAGTAATAATAATATTTCTGCTACCACTACTATTACTAGTGTTACCATTGGCCCAAAGCCAACCACTACTCCTTACTTACTAGTACAAGTACCATTACTACTTTATTATTAATTTACTCCATGTGCTGCTAACTACTACTTTGTACAGTACAACTTCTATTAGCATTTTACCACTGTACTCCCTATTCACTCTGACTCCGTATCCCCTACTTATACCTCTTCATGTGAGAACACAGCTGTAGCTGCACCTTGTGGCCACAAGATAGAGCCAGGTAGATAGGTAGGCATCCCAGACGAAGCTCCTCTGTGTGGCAGTGAAAGGAGGACAAGGAGTGGGAGAGAAGAATGAAGAGATCTGCACTGTAATCTGTACTGTCCTTAAACCAACAGGGTTTCCTGAGTGATCATAGACCTCAGGCTGAACGTTTATGTTACGTTATGGCAGGAGGGTAGGACCATCAGAACATGAGGTTTGGGCTGCATTAGGATTGTACAAATTAAGGTTATGACACTGGATGGGTATGACATGCTATCGCTTCTCTGGTGAATTCTGGGATGGAACTGAAAACAAATACATTACTCTGCTTGTTCTCCTCTCTCTCTCTCTCTCTCTCTCTCTGTCTGTGTCTCTCTCTCGTGCGCTCTTTCTCTTTCTCACTGTCTCTCTCTCTCTGCCTCTCTCTCTCTCTCTCTCAGGGTAAACTGCTATAATGCCCTCCATGCCCAGGCACCATTTGGAGGATACAAAATGTCAGGCAATGGACGAGAGCTGTAAGAGTCACTTCTCTTCAACACTATGTGTTATGAAAGGGTTTACTAGTTTGTTTACCCTAACTTTACACTTTTGCACATTTTTAACACAATGTGAATGATTAGAACAATACAAATTAATTTGTATTTATTAACCTTTGTATTTTGATTCCTCAGGGGTGAATATGCATTGGCAGAGTACTCTGAGGTAAAAGCTGTGACCATCAAACTGACTGAGACGCTGTGAGGGACACAGGAGAGCCCACAAACCACTGCTGGAGCCCAGCCCAGCACTACTCTGTCATCAACTCAGGCTGTGTCCCAACACTCTGAAGCCACTTCCTTTCCTCATCTTCTTATCTCCTTTCCTTTATCACCTTTGGTCATAAAGAGTTTGATTTGTCCGTGTGCTGTGCTCAAATCCTATTCAACGCCTATTTCACCTATCAGTCAAAGTCATAAGGTGAAAAAGCCAAGGAAAGGACGCCATCGAAGGGTGTTGGGACACTGCAGTGGCTTGAAGTGGCTTTCTTTCCTTGGCAAATTAAAGGAGACAAGGAGAGGTGGCCAATCTGGAAGTGAATTGGAACGTAGCCAAACCCTATTAGAGTTTCAGACCCTCCCACAGCTCTATTGTTCCAGGGATGTATTCATAGGAACCAATTGGAAGCAAACGGGATGAAATGGGAGGGACCTACCTGAATTTGTCCAATAGAAATTGCTACGGTTCGCTACACTTTACACTAATGAATACACCCCAGCCCTTTACAATACCACAGCACTTCAGAGCTTCACTAATGCCTGCCAACAGATGTGGTGTACAATTTTGGACCTTCTTTGTTACCAGTCCCATAGTAGAACGTGGGCCGTGTTTTGGCAGAGCACAACATTGTGGAACATTCAGATAAAAATATATTATGTCGAAAAAACATGCCTCTCTGATTTGTAGAATAAGGAATCACCACATCAGCACTAGTCATAGCATTTCTATCTGAAACGTTCCACGTTTGCCTACCCTGAATGCAGCCCGGTTTATGCCTAGGCTAATGTATATCTATGTGGGTCTCATGTACAGAGATGAATATGAGGAATAATTTTATTTTAATTTTTTTAATTTGTTTCTTTTTTTTCTTTTTTTTTATATGAATGTTCCTCTCTCATTTTGAGGAGCATTTTCTCCCTTTTCAAATGTTGGAATGAATTTTGATTCCCTTTCCAAACGAGGTAATATTTACCTCTATTTATTTATTTTGTAACTTTCTAATGCCCAGAAGAAAGACATGTTTTTAATCCACTACAATAACAATATATCGGTCTAGTACTGTACTAGCAAACCTTAACTGGCATTCTAACACTTTTAAACACTTTACACTGTGTTGCATTTAGATCTGTGTACAATATCTTTCAGAGTTGTATGACTTTACTCATCTATAAGGTCTTGACCAGGGTGGCAACATTTTGCTAACTTTACCAAAATTCCCAGGTTTCACAGAAATACTGGTCGGATTCAGGGATTGCTGGAAAACCTGGGATTTTTCTGAAAGTTAACAGAATTTTGCAGCACTAGTCTTGACTCCTGAGTACTGTTATAACATATTGTTGTGCCTTGGGTGACAATACCCCTGATTTTTGTATGCTTTGTGGTTTTATTGAACTAAATGTAGGAGGTTTTGCAAATGGTTTGATGGAATGTATTTCTTTGCAATACATATGGGGCTGGTTTCCTAAACTAAAACAACATTTCAATGGAGATTCTCATTTGAGATTTGTGTTTAATCCAAGCACTAGGCTTTTAATCTGTGTCTGGGAAACCGGAGTCTAATTCAATAAGGTAATTCATGGGGGTTGTGTCCTATTGCCGTTTTTAATGGTATAACAATGCTACTGAAAACTGCCATTATGTTGAAAATACAAGTCATTTGTACTCCAATAATGTCTCAAATGGGAGGTAAACCATTCCTTGTCGTCACAATATGCACCATATGTGAGATGTTACAATGTATAACAAACCACAAGGAAACAAGTAATTCTGTTCATGTTTCATATGCTAGTCTTTCACTTTTTATATGGATATTTAAATACAAATTTTAAATAAAAGAAAATGGAATGTGTTTGTGATTCGTTTGGATCTTCATGTCATACATATAAGATTGTAACACCTCTTGGAGAAAAGCAGTTTCTTGGAATATGGTTACCAGCAACTGCTAGTTAAAAAGGGCAAGTATTTATTTTTTTTAAATGAAGGATTCTGTCTGTCTATCCATTCTTATTTCCTTTTAGAACACAGATCTCAACCTTGTCATTAAGTAATTGAGTGCGGCTATATCAAATGCCATTACAGTCCAAGGCAAAATATACCACATTTATTGACAGTTCAGAATTATCATCAAGCATACCTAAAATACAGAATGAAATATGTACATTTTCCTAGACAAAGTTATCAAAGCGGCAGTTGCAGCGTAGCCTAGTGGTTAGAGCGTTGGACCAGTAACCGAAAGGAAATTAAACACACAGGCTGAGATCAAGGGTCTTCAACCTTTTCTTGACCAGGGACCCCCTCCCAGGTAAACTGGCAACCCAGGGACCCCCATCATACGTTAGTAAAAACATTTATTTCATGTCTTGTCTTATCATGGGCGGCAGGTAGCCTAGTGGTTAGAGTGTTGGACCAGTAACCGAAAGGTTGCAAGATCAAATCCCTGAGCTGACAAGGTAAAAATCTGTTGTTCTGCCCCTGAACAAGGCAGTTAACCCACTGTTCCTAGGCTGTCATTGAAAATAAGAATTTGTTCTTAACTGACTTGTAAAATAAAAAATAGCAGAAATGCTTTAAACTAGTTTGACTGATAACTCTCTCATTCACTCACACACAGGTTTTGCATGACACTATTGGCTGGCTTTAGGACCACTGCACTGTTGGTTAAGGGCTTGTAAGTAAGCATTTTATGGTAAAGTCTACACTTGTTGTATTCGGCGCATGTGACAAATAAAGTTTGATTTGATTTGCTCCGCAGTATGCATGCCCTGACTTCTGCAGAGGCCATATCAGTTTAAATGCTGCACGGCCAATGCAGACATCGGATTGACCACAGTGGCAGGTTCCTTTGCCAGTCAGTCCGTTTGTATCACTTTCAGAAACCAGAGACCGTGCCAGTTTGCTTTGCCAGTCAGCCGTTAAGGCAGTGAGCTGATTCATTTGAATTTGATGTCAGCATTTTGAACTCGGCCTTGTAAGCTTTGTTGTAATCTGATAGCGTTTTTGATGACCATTTGAAACCAAAAGTTATTTTATTGCTAGAAGAATATAGGCTGTGATAGCTGTAGGCCTAATTGATATTTTCATTCATTTACCCAGTAGGCTAGAGCAATTTTGGTTTCATGTATTAATTAGTATGAAAATAAACACAACTGAACAACTTGTTATTTAGAGCATTTCCCAAAAATACATATGTTTTTGGCTTGAAATACAATAACAATTGTTGACTTTTCTTGCTGTAGACCTATTTCATCATCCTGCTCTGCCTGCATCTCTAATCCCTATCTGTAGCCTACCTGTCTCTGGTATAATGCATTTCCACCTTTCTCTCTCTGTCAGTCTTGCTTGTCCATCTCCCTCAATCAAAACGTCATTAAATATTGGTACGTTATTTAGCTATAGTGTAGATGTAGGGCTGTTTCTTTACTAACTACACAGACATTGCCACTACTGCAATAATATCAGACAGAGAGAGACAAGCTGGCCCGGGGGAAATGTGCGAGCCGCCCCTTTTGTAGGGTGCTATGTTGCAATCAATATTCTCGATGCCATCTTGCTTATATAAAATGTTTTAATATTCTCCGAACAGCCTCGTTCGTTGATACAATGTTTAAATATTCTCAGAGCCACCTTGTTGATACAATGTTTAAATATTCTCAGAGCCACCTTGTTGATACAATGTTTAAATATTCTCAGAGCCACCTTGTTGATACAATGTTTAAATATTCTCAGAGCCACCTTGTTGATACAATGTTTAAATATTCTCAGAGCCACCTTGTTGATACAATGTTTAAATATTCTCAGAGCCACCTTGTTGATACAATGTTTAAATATTCTCAGAGCCACCTTGTTGATACAATGTTTAAATATTCTCAGAGCCACCTTGTTGATACAATGTTTAAATATTCTCAGAGCCACCTTGTTGATACAATGCTTCAATATTCTCAGAGCCACCTTGTTGATACAATGCTTCAATATTCTCAGAGCCACCTTGTTGATACAATGTTTAAATATTCTCAGAGCCACCTTGTTGATACAATGTTTAAATATTCTCAGAGCCACCTTGTTGATACAATGTTTAAATATTCTCAGAGCCACCTTGTTGATCAAATCAAATCAAATCAAATTTATTTTTATATAGCCCTTCGTACATCAGCTGATATTCTCAAAGTGCTGTACAGAAACCCAGCCTAAAACCCCAAACAGCAAGCAAAGCATGTGAAAGAAGCACGGTGGCTAGGAAAAACTCCCTAGGAAAAACTCCCTAGAAAGGCCAAAAACCTAGGAAGAAACCTAGAGAGGAACCAGGCTATGAGGGGTGGCCAGTCCTCTTCTGGCTGTGCAGGGTGGATATTATAACAGAACATGGTCAAAATGTTAAAATGTTCATAAATGACCAGCATGGTCAAATAATAATAATCATAGTAGTTGTCGAGGGTGCAACAAGCACGTCCGGTGAACAGGTCAGGGTTCCATAGCCGCAGGCAGAACAGTTGAAACTGGAGCAGCAGCACGGCCAGGTGGACTGGGGACAGCAAGGAGTCATCATACCAGGTAATCCTGAGGCATGGTCCTAGGGCTCAGGTCCTCCGAGAGAAAGACAGAAAGAGAGAAAGAGAGAATTAGAGAGAGCATATTTAAATACACACAGGACACCGGATAAGACAAGAGAAATACTCCAGATGTAACAGACTGACCCTAGCCCCCCGACACATAAACTACTGCAGCATAAATACTGGAGGCTGAGACAGTGTTGATACAATGTTTAAATATTCTCAGAGCCACCTTGTTGATACAATGTTTAAATATTCTCAGAGCCACCTTGTTGATACAATGTTTAAATATTCTCAGAGCCACCTTGTTGATACAATGTTTAAATATTCTCAGAGCCACCTTGTTGATACAATGCTTCAATATTCTCAGAGCCACCTTGTTGATACAATGTTTAAATATTCTCAGAGCCACCTTGTTGATACAATGCTTAAATATTCTCAGAGCCACCTTGTTGATACAATGTTTAAATATTCTCAGAGCCACCTTGTTGATACAATGTTTAAATATTCTCAGAGCCACCTTGTTGATACAATGTTTAAATATTCTCAGAGCCACCTTGTTGATACAATGTTTAAATATTCTCAGAGCCACCTTGTTGATACAATGTTTAAATATTCTCAGAGCCACCTTGTTGATACAATGTTTAAATATTCTCAGAGCCACCTTGTTGATACAATGTTTAAATATTCTCAGAGCCACCTTGTTGATACAATGTTTAAATATTCTCAGAGCCACCTTGTTGATACAATGTTTAAATATTCTCAGAGCCACCTTGTTGATACAATGTTTAAATATTCTCAGAGCCACCTTGTTGATACAATGTTTAAATATTCTCAGAGCCACCTTGTTGATACAATGTTTAAATATTCTCAGAGCCACCTTGTTGATACAATGTTTAAATATTCTCAGAGCCACCTTGTTGATACAATGTTTAAATATTCTCAGAGCCACCTTGTTGATACAATGTTTAAATATTCTCAGAAACACCTTGTTGATACAATGCTTCAATATTCTCAGAATGTTTCCCTTCCCTGGCGAATAATTCAGACAGGAAGCACATGAGACACTGACACTGTCATAGTACCCTGTATGCACAAGGGTGGCTTCATATAGCCTATAGCAGGAGATTGGCAAACTTTTTCATGTGGAGTGCCAATTTTCAATTGATCCTACCATTTCTAAAGATCTGCGTACAAGTTATGATTTTCATAAGCATTGCAGGCTACCTAACTGTGCCCCAAAAAAGTCTAACTGCCCACAAACTAAATAATTACACTGAACAAAAACATGTAAAAAGCTTATTTCTCTCAAATTTGGTGCACAATTTGTTTACATCACTGTTAGTGAGCATTTCTCCTTTACCAAGATAAGCCATCCACCTGACAGGTCTGGTATATCAAGAATCTGATTCAACCGCATGATCATTACACAGCTGCACCTTGTGCTGGGGACAATAAAAGGCCACTCTAAAATGTGCAGTTTTGTCACACAACACAATGCCACAGATGTCTCAAGTTTGGAGGGAGTGTGCAATTCGCATGCTGACTGCAACATTGTCCACCAGAGCTGTTGCCAGATAATTGAATGTTCATTTCTCTACCATAAGCCGCCTTCAACATTGTTTTATAGATTTTTGCAGTACATCCAACTGGCCTCACAACCACAGACCATGTGTATGGCATTGTGTGGGCGAGCAGTTTGCTGATGTCAACGTTGTGAACAGAGTGCCCCATGGTGGCGGTGGGGTTATGGTATGGGCAAGAATAAGATACGGGACCACGAACACAATTACAATTTATCGATGGCAATATGAATGTACAGATATTCTGTTTCCGTGACAAGATTCTGAGGCCCATTGTCGTGCCATTCATCCGCTGCCATCACCTCATGTTTCAGCATGATAACGCATGGCCCCATGTCACAAGGATCTGTACACAATTCCTGGAAGCTGAAAATGTCCCAGTTCTTCCATGGCCTGCATACTCACCAGACATGTCACCCATTGAGCATTTTTGGGATGCTCTGGATCAAAGTGTATGACAGCATGTTCCAGTTCAAGCCAATATCCAGAAACTTTGCTCAGCCATTGAAGAGGAGTGGGACAACATTCCATAGGCCACAATCAACAGCCTATTCGACTCTATGCAAAGGAGATGTGTCATGCTACATGAGGCAAATGGTGGTCACATCAGATACTGATTGGTTTTCTGATCCACTCCCTTACCTTTTTTAAGGTATCTGTGACCAACAGATGCATATCTGTATTCCCAGTCATGTGAAATCCATAAATGAGGGCCAAGTTAATTTCTTTCAATTGACTGATTTCCTTATATGAACTGTAACTCAGTAAAATCTTATAAATTGTTGCATGTTGCTTTTATATTTTTGTTCAGTATGTATTGTTGGCTAATAGACAGAGGCGCTGCCCATTCAGCACCATGTCACGGAGCTCCACTAAGCCTACCTGTACGGAGACGCCGTCCATTCAGCACCATGTCACGGAGACGCCGTCCATTCAGCACCATGTCACGGAGCTCCACTAAGCCTACCTGTACGGAGACGCCGTCCATTCAGCACCATGTCACGGAGACGCCGTCCATTCAGCACCATGTCACGGAGCTCCACTAAGCCTACCTGTACTGAGACGCCGTCCATTCAGCACCATGTCACGGAGCTCCACTAAGCCTACCTGTACTGAGACGCCGTCCATTCAGCACCATGTCACGGAGCTCCACTAAGCCTACCTGTACAGAGACGCTGTCCATTCAGCACCATGTCACGGATCTCCACTAAGCCTACCTGTACGGAGACGCCGTCCATTCAGCACCATGTCACGGAGACGCCGTCCATTCAGCACCATGTCACGGAGCTCCACTAAGCCTACCTGTACAGAGACGCTGTCCATTCAGCACCATGTCACGGATCTCCACTAAGCCTACCTGTACTGAGACGCCGTCCATTCAGCGGTTCTGAATCACGGGCACGGCCTTAACTCACTTTAAAAAGTCATGTGTAGATTTTCCTTTTGTATTTCGTGATTTTCGTCTTTCTTTGGAAGAGTTTTTTTTGTCTTCATGCGTCCTTGTCGATTGTAGGCCTGATGTAGGCTACTATACCATCTATTTCAATGCATCTGTAGGATTTATCTGGCGTAGTTTGTGTTAGTGGTCAGCTGTTTTATGTACTGGTTGCTTTCAACTTGATGTCCGCATTTGAAGTTAGGATTGTTGTGACTTGATAGCGTGTATTATGCATCTATTTTGCATCTATTTCATGTTGACTGTTTGCGCGGTTCCACACGTAATGTAGTCAATTCATGATGAGGTTGAGTAGTGGATGACATTATAGCCTACAGGCAGTTCCGCAGACTTTAAAACAAATAGTACAATGATAATTAATGCCTGGGGTCATTTGCATTAGTTTTAGCTGTTCTCCAAAATAGCATTTTAGAGTTGAAAAATGACGTAGAAATGCAGTAAATGAGCTTCATCCATAGGTTTAGCAGAACTAATGCAACTGGGACAGTAGCATACAGTCACTGTACAGTAGGCTATTCCCATTTCCGGGTTATGAGACAGACAGCGTGGTATGCAGCATCACAGGCTGGAAGTGTTTGGTTTGATGAAATCAGGAAGTTGACGTTTTTCCTTTGCGATCCGTGCTTGTGAGTGTTCCTTGGGCTATTTTGTCTTGAGTTAAACTTTCACTTGTGGATGTATCGAAGTGTAGCCTGTTCAATGCTTTAGAAGCGCAAAATCAGTACCATTCGACAGTGCATGAACACTGCGGACAATGCGGTGAGTAAAAATTCCTTATCAACTACACTCATTAACGAGCAACAAGTGCGCACGTTTCGCAAACAAATGTGTCTACTTGCTGTCATTGGACGCATGTTTGGCACGTTTCAGAGTTTATAAGCCTAATAAAGTAAACTTGTTAAAGAATCAAGACCATGCACACAGTGTGTGGTTTTAAAGATGTGGCATGTGTAAACCAAAGTGAATTAACTGAAGTGTCGTGTTTGTTCAAGGCCGACAGAAATAGTAACGTCTCTGTTTTTATAGTTATGGCTGTAGACTAGTGTTTGTTCAAGGCCGACAGAAATAGTAACGTCTCTGTTTTTATAGTTATGGCTGTAGACTAGTGTGTGTTCAAGGCCGACAGAAATAGTAACGTCTCTGTTTTTATAGTTATGGCTGTAGACTAGTGTGTGTTCAAGGCCGACAGAAATAGTAACGTCTCTGTTTTTATAGTTATGGCTGTAGACTAGTGTTTGTTCAAGGCCGACAGAAATAGTAACGTCTCTGTTTTTATAGTTATGGCTGTAGACTAGTGTGTGTTCAAGGCCGACAGAAATAGTAACGTCTCTGTTTTTATAGTTATGGCTGTAGACTAGTGTGTGTTCAAGGCCGACAGAAATAGTAACGTCTCTGTTTTTATAGTTATGGCTGTAGACTAGTGTTTGTTCAAGGCCGACAGAAATAGTAACGTCTCTGTTTTTATAGTTATGGCTGTAGACTAGTGTGTGTTCAAGGCCGACAGAAATAGTAACGTCTCTGTTTTTATAGTTATGGCTGTAGACTAGTGTGTGTTCAAGGCCGACAGAAATAGTAACGTCTCTGTTTTTATAGTTATGGCTGTAGACTAGTGTGTGTTCAAGGCCGACAGAAATAGTAACGTCTCTGTTTTTATAGTTATGGCTGTAGACTAGTGTGTGTTCAAGGCCGACAGAAATAGTAACGTCTCTGTTTTTACAGAGATTATTTAAAAATACAAATCCACTAAATTAGGCAACTGTGACTGGAACAGGGTGGGTATAATTTGTGGAACTGGGTAGGTATAATTTGTGGAACGGGGTGGGTATAATTTGTGGAATGGGGTGGGTATAATTTGTGGAACTGGGTGGGTATAATTTGTGGAACTGGGTGGGTATAATTTGTGGAACGGGGTAGGTATAATTTGTGGAACGGGGTGGGTATAATTTGTGGAACGGGGTGGGTATAATTTGTGGAACGGGGTGGGTATAATTTGTGGAACGGGGTGGTGTAATTTGTGGAACTGGGTGGGTATAATTTGTGGAACGGGGTGGGTATAATTTGTGGAACGGGGTAGGTATAATTTGTGGAACGGGGTGGGTATAATTTAATTTGTGGAACGGGGCGGGTATAATTTGTGGAACGGGGCGGGTATAATTTGTGGAACGGGGCGGGTATAATTTGTGGAACGGGGCGGGTATAATTTGTGGAACGGGGCGGGTATAATTTGTGGAACGGGGCGGGTATAATTTGTGGAACGGGGCGGGTATAATTTGTGGAACGGGGCGGGTATAATTTGTGGAACGGGGTAGGTATAATTTGTGGAACTGGGCGGGTATAATTTGTGGAACTGGGCGGGTATAATTTAAGAACGTTGTAAACTACAAGGATGTCAACAAACAACCCATTCAAAGTAGCAGGATCAATTCACCTAGCTATGTTTATTGTATATGGTCAGAAACAATAACACAAGAGAAGTCATAAAAGTTGTAGTATAAAGCTTCTCCTACTAGACACAAGTACATTATTCTAATTAAGGCATCTCGACAACTATAGTTGTAAATGTTGGGTGGCAATTTGTGTATCCATTAACTTGTTATGCAATGTGAGTGTGTGACTGCTTTCACTTTCTCAAGATCAAACCCCTGCCTGTCTGCCTGTCTGCCTGTGTTTTTGCAGGGCTCTGACTAATCCCTCTGTCCTCCCTCCTACCACAGCCCATCTCTGACCAGTGTCTTCCACCACACCAGTGACTCAGACTGGGACCAGTCCCACTGACCACCACCTCCCTGTACTGGTGCCAGTTCAGTCCTGCCCTGCTGTGGAGGAGGAGACATGTCCTACTGGTCAGTAGGCCTCTCCAAGGCCACTGGAGACACACAGAGCAACAACATGGAGGAACAAGACAAACAAGATCTTGAACAAGATGGTGAGAGAATTCACTTTTATTGTATTGTACTTATCTCAATTAGTCTTTTCCTTGTTCCTTACATTCTTTCTCCTTGCCTCCTTCTCAAGCGTATTGGAGGAGAATGTCCAAGGTCCCTCCCATCAGACCTTTAGAGAAGGATATGAGTAGAAAGAATGCAAGGAATCACGGAAAGACGGCTTGATAATGAGCCATAGGCTAGTTAAAGTGTTTTCCCTGGTTGTGGTTAGGACTGGAACATTCTTTGTGTGTCTGTGTGTTTCCAGTTCAACCCTCTGCCAAAGTCCTGTGTCACTGTGTCTTGTTGCAGTACCGCTGACAATGCAGCGTTGTTCAATGCATGACCAGTGTGGCTCTCAGGCTACTGGTGAAACATAGATATACTGTATCAGTGTGTGTGTGTGTGTGTGTGTGTGTGTGTGTGTGTGTGTATATACACATTTTACTATACTAGTAAACCAAAAAAAATTCAGAGAAGTGAGGACATTTCGCCGGTCCTCACTTGTAAAAAGGCTATTCGGGGGGTATGGAAAATATGATTTAACATCATTTTTTTACCCCCTTTTCGTGGTATCCAATTGTTAGTAGTTACTGTCTTGTCTCATCGCTGTACGGACTCGGGAGAGGTGAAGGTCAAGAGTCCTCGGAAACACAACCCAACCCAGCCACACTGCTTCTTAACACAACGCACATCCAACCCGGAAGCTAGCCGCACCAATGTGTCGGAGGAAACACCGTACCCCTAGCGACCTGGTCAGCGTGCACGGTGCCCGGCCCGCCACAGGAGTCGCTACCGGCCAAACCCTCCCTAACCCGGACGACGCTGGGCCAATTATGCACTGCCCCATGGGCCTCCCGGTCACGGCCGGCTGCGACAGAGCCTGGGCTCGAACCCAGAATCTCTGGTGGCACAACTAGCACTGCGATGCAGAGCCTTAGACCACTGAGCCACCCGGGAGGCTGGAAAATATGATTTTGAATGGGAATCAATTGTTGGTCCCCAAAGTCCTCACAAGTTTAGTTAGACATTGCTGTGTGTGTGAGACAAGAGTTCAGTTAGTTGGTCTAGGCACCTTGAATGGACTGGGAGCTGGCATCAGACAACATTATTATCATACTGTTTTTACTATTTTTATTTTTCTATGTTTTTGTTTTGTTTATTGTGGGTATTTTTGTTGTTAAACTTCATTGTTGGTTAAGGGCTTGTAAATAAGCAGTTCACTGTAAGGTCTACTACACCTGTTGTATTCAGCACATGTGACAAATACAATTTGATTTGATTATCCCCTTTAGATACTGTGTTCTGTTAGACTGCTCCCAGATCTGTTTGTGCCATTGGCATAACAATCACCATAGGAGTTGTCAAGACGGCACAAACAGATCTGGGATCAGGCTACTGTTCCGTGGCAGTCGGAGACGTTTTGACTGTGAACCAGCAGATTCAGAATCGGTGAGGGTCATCTGTGTCTGAGTGTCGGCTGCTTAAATATAGAAGACAGAACTGAAACAACACCACTGGGTTCAGTCAAGAGGAGTGGTGGCAGCAGCACTACTGTATCCTACTGAAGTCACTGCAGCACCGTCTGAAATGACCTTTTATAGTTATGGGTCCTGGTCAAAAGTAGGGCACTATCCATAGGGAATAGGGTGCCATTTTGGACGCATACTATGTAAATATACTGTAAATTATCTGTGGAAGAATTGACACCATGTTTCCATTCAGAAGGACATTTTCTCGTCCCATAACATGTTTTTAAATCATATTGATTGTGGAATTTGAAACTTTGACATTTAGATGGTTCATAAAATTGCTTGTTTGTAGTTGATGTGTGGAACAGCAAAATCAGTGTCTAGAAGGGCAACTTTGTCTTACTCAGTACCAGTAGCAGATGTGATAGACCACATATAGGTTGTGAGAGTATGAAAAATGGCGTGTGTGAGAGAGAGAATGAAAGCGCATGTGTGGGAGAGAGAGAGAGAGAGACTCTTTTCCTCTTCCTCTGTCTCCCACTCCCCTTTCTCTCTCTCTTGCTCTCTCTCTCTCTGTCTCTCTTCCATTCCTCTCGCTCTCTCTTCCACTCCCCTTTCTCTTTCTCCCCGTTCTCTCTCTCTCTCTCTTTCTCACCCTCTCTCTCTCTCTCTCTTCCACTCCCCTTTCTCTCTCTCTTCCACTCCCCTTTCTCTCTCTCTTCCACTCCCCTTTCTCTCTCTCTTCCACTCCCCTTTCTCTCTCTCTTCCACTCCCCTTTCGCTCTCTCTCTCCCCTTTCGCTCTCTCTCTCTCCCCTTTCGCTCTCTCTCTCTCCCCTTTCGCTCTCTCTCTCTCTCTCCCCTTTCGCTCTCTCTCTCCCATTTCGCTCTCTCTCTCCGCTCTCTCTCTCTCTCTCTCTCTCTCTCTTCCTCTCCCCTTTCTCTCTCTCTTCCACTCCCCTTTCTCTCTCTCTCCCCTTTCTCTCTCTCTCTCTCTCTCCCCTTTCGCTCTCTCTCTCCCCTTTCGCTCTCTCTCTCTTCCACTCCCCTTTCGCTCTCTCTTTCTCTTTCTCTCTCTTCCACTCCCCTTTCTCTCTCCCTCTCTCTGTCTCTTTCTCTCTCTTCCACTCCCCTTTCTCTTTCTCTCTCTTCCACTCCCCTTTCTCTCTCTCTCTTTCTCTCTTCCACTCCCCTTTCTCTCTCCCTCTCCCACTCTCTCTCTTCCACTCCCCTTTCTCTCTCCCTCTCTCCCACTCCCCTTTCTCTCTCCCTCTCTCCCACTCCCCTTTCTCTCTCCCTGTCTCTCTCTGTCTCTCCCACTCCCCTTTCTCTCTCCCTGTCTCTCTCTGTCTCTCTTTTCCTCTCTCTGAGGCTGTGTGCTAAGTGAAGTCCTCCCCAGTCAGGGCCCTCTATCCTTGGGGAAGCAGGCAGAGAAGAGAGGTAGAGGGTTGGGTTACACTCTGCAGGGATGGGTGGTGGGGGGTAGAGATCGATAGGGGATAAAGACTGAGAGACAGAGACATATCATCATTACCTTTTCTTTAGGACACTCCGGGAGGAGTCAGGAGGGAGGGAGGGAGACTGGTGGCTGGGGCTGCCAAACAAAGAAGCATCATCCCCCCCCCCCCCCCCTCTCTGACACTAGCTCTGAGTGCAGCCAGCCAGCTAGCCAGCCACAGCCAGGGAGGTAGAGGGAGGGAGGCAGAGAGAGCCATCGGCCATGCAGACAGGCTAGAGAGAGGATCCTTGGATACATTACTCACTACAGAGGAAGGAGGAAAAGAGGAAAAGGCTATATGAGAAAAGGAACAAGCGATCTGAATGCCATGGGGAGATGGGAGAAAAGAGAAGGGTTCAGTCTCATAGTATGAACAGGTATGCTACAGGACATGTGGCTGATGCCCTAGCCCAGAGTAACACTGTATACTGTAGTATGAACAGGTATGCTACAGGACATGTGGCTGATGCCCTAGCCCAGAGTAACACTGTATACTGTAGTATGAACAGGTATGCTACAGGACATGTGGCTGATGCCCTAGCCCAGAGTAACACTGTATACTGTAGTATGAACAGGTATGCTACAGGACATGTGGCTGATGCCCTAGCCCAGAGTAACACTGTATACTGTAGTATGAACAGGTATGCTACAGGACATGTGGCTGATGCCCTAGCCCAGAGTAACACTGTATACTGTAGTATGAACAGGTATGCTACAGGACATGTGGCTGATGCCCTAGCCCAGAGTAACACTGTATACTGTAGTATGAACAGGTATGCTACAGGACATGTGGCTGATGCCCTAGCCCAGAGTAACACTGTATACTGTAGTATGAACAGGTATGCTACAGGACATGTGGCTGATGCCCTAGCCCAGAGTAACACTGTATACTGTAGTATGAACAGGTATGCTACAGAACATGTGGCTGATGCCCTAGCCCAGAGTAACACTGTATACTGTAGTATGAACAGGTATGCTACAGGACATGTGGCTGATGCCCTAGCCCAGAGTAACACTGTATACTGTAGTATGAACAGGTATGCTACAGGACATGTGGCTGATGCCCTAGCCCAGAGTAACACTGTATACTGTAGTATGAACAGGTATGCTACAGGACATGTGGCTGATGCCCTAGCCCAGAGTAACACTGTATACTGTAGTATGAACAGGTATGCTACAGGACATGTGGCTGATGCCCTAGCCCAGAGTAACACTGTATACTGTAGTATGAACAGGTATGCTACAGGACATGTGGCTGATGCCCTAGCCCAGAGTAACACTGTATACTGTAGTATGAACAGGTATGCTACAGGACAGGTATGCTACAGGACAGGTATGCTACAGGACATGTGGCTGATGCCCTAGCCCAGAGTAACACTGTATACTGTAGTATGAACAGGTATGCTACAGGACATGTGGCTGATGCCCTAGCCCAGAGTAACACTGTATACTGTAGTATGAACAGGTATGCTACAGGACATGTGGCTGATGCCCTAGCCAAGAGTAACACTGTATACTGTAGTATGAACAGGTATGCTACAGGACATGTGGCTGATGCCCTAGCCCAGAGTAACACTGTATACTGTAGTATGAACAGGTATGCTACAGGACAGGTATGCTACAGGACAGGTATGCTACAGGACATGTGGCTGATGCCCTAGCCCAGAGTAACACTGTATACTGTAGTATGAACAGGTATGCTACAGGACATGTGGCTGATGCCCTAGCCCAGAGTAACACTGTATACTGTAGTATGAACAGGTATGCTACAGGACATGTGGCTGATGCCCTAGCCCAGAGTAACACTGTATACTGTAGTATGAACAGGTATGCTACAGGACATGTGGCTGATGCCCTAGCCCAGAGTAACACTGTATACTGTAGTGTGAATAGGTATGCTACAGAACATGTGGTTGATGCCCTAGCCCAGAGTAACACTGTATACTGTAGTATGAACAGGTATGCTACAGGACATGTGGCTGATGCCCTAGCCCAGAGTAACACTGTATACTGTAGTATGAACAGGTATGCTACAGGACATGTGGCTGATGCCCTAGCCCAGAGTAACACTGTATACTGTAGTATGAACAGGTATGCTACAGGACATGTGGCTGATGCCCTAGCCCAGAGTAACACTGTATACTGTAGTATGAACAGGTATGCTACAGGACATGTGGCTGATGCCCTAGCCCAGAGTAACACTGTATACTGTAGTATGAACAGGTATGCTACAGGACATGTGGCTGATGCCCTAGCCCAGAGTAACACTGTATACTGTAGTATGAACAGGTATGCTACAGAACATGTGGCTGATGCCCTAGCCCAGAGTAACACTGTATACTGTAGTATGAACAGGTATGCTACAGAACATGTGGCTGATGCCCTAGCCCAGAGTAACACTGTATACTGTAGTATGAATAGGTATGCTACAGGACAGGTATGCTACAGGACATGTGGCTGATGCCCTAGCCCAGAGTAACACTGTACACTGTAGTCACTGTGTAGCCTATGTAGCTAACTGGGTGAATAGTCTTGTTTACAGTCTGGAGCATGTGTACAGGGCATGTTGTTGTACGTGTGGCTAAAGCTAATGCTACATCAGATTAGTGGTACATCTGTGAGGTTTAATGTACTTTAGCTGTGATTGACGCTAGTGTTAGCCTGTAGGATCGGATTGTTTACCGGTGCAGCTGTGTGTAATGTTGGCTAGTAAAGGCATGTTTTTCATTCAGAGAGAGATGGGGACCCTGAACATTTAATATTCACTCTGACTGGGTTTCGGGAAATCTCTTTTTATGCTTGTGGCTATACACTTTGGACCTGTTGATTGATTGTTTGATTTAATATTTGGCATTGGGGGAAAAATATATACATCCCTATATTAGGGTCGGGGTTCATTTCAATTGTCATTTTCAAGAGTCGTGACGTCATCATTTAGTAACATATTGGTTTTTCACTTTACTTCCTGAATTGACTGAGTTGAAAAGGAATCAACCCTAACCCTGCTATCTGTATACATACAGTATTTAACTTTGATCTAAACTGCAGTACATGCTTTTGGATAGAAGGACAGTAAATGCCAGATATTTGTCAGAATTCAGCCAGTGTTGGGGAGATCAATTGATTTGACTTGATTAAATCACTGACTATTTCATCAGTATTACAGTGTGAAGTGTTGCTATTGTTGTCTCTCCAGGCTTAATTGAAGGTATCAACAACACCGAAACAACCGTCTTTCATCTGTTCTAGGTGCTGAGCCCATCACATATCAACTAACTAGGTCATTGTATGTAGAGTAGGCTACAGCATTTTTAAACAAGACATTGAAGGCCTGATGGGAGTGTTTGGTATCTTGATAGAAAATCAAGGTGTCCTCTAAAATTCTTTTGAGACATAGAAATCTTTCCATGGTGCTGGAACTGTAGCTCTCAAAAGAAACATCTCCATATGTTGATTATCTTGATCTTTATTGATCATCAATGCCATTGGGCACCTTTGCCCTTTGTGTATTGATGGTGCCTTAAATTGTCATCTCTACATTACACTCTGACAGTTCCAGGTTTCCCTTCAAAAATACTTGATTTATCTCAATGGGGCTTCCTGGTTAAATACTGTATCTTAATAATACATCACAGTGGTACAGGGATATATGAGAGACTACAACATAAACTCCTGCACTGATTTAATAACGGAAATGAATGTGACGGAGTTTATGGGGTTTATACCTTTAAATCTACTTACCTCAGGGGGTGAACAAGGACAGAAGGGTGGAGGAAAATCTTTTGAAATGGAATGCAGCCCAAGGAGGGTTCCCCTCCTGTCCAATCACAGAAATGAAAGGATTAAGGATCCTGCTACACAGAATGAGCCAATCAATCAGCAGATTACTGAGATTACTGTCACTCTGCAGACAATGCATCCCGATAGTAATGAGACACACACTGATCCAATGACCAGCCCAGTCTCTATGGGGACGATTGTATGTCCCTGTGCATCCACAGTGACTTATTCAAATGCATTAATCTTTATTGAGACAGGAAGTCCCTTTGCTTAACACCTCTTCAATGCAGTAAAGGTAAGATTTCCTTAAAGCTAGAATCTGCATTTGTTGAAAAAGCTCTGCTTTTCACCCCAGTGCCTTTTTATGTTGATGAAACTAAAGAGAGGAGCGTCCGTAAAAAATATTCTGCTGTTCTGTCACGCTGTGATGTCAGAGGGGGAAAAAACTGTGTTCATTGTTTGAAGTAATTTGTTTTGTTTTTTTGTTTCCTAAAGGGACGTGGCAGTTTCACCAAATACAGTGGGGGAAAAAAGTATTTGATCCCCTGCTGATTTTGTACGTTTGCCCACTGACAAAGAAATGATCAGTCTATAATTTTAATGGTAGGTTTATTTGAACAGTGAGAGACAGAATAACAACAAAAACATCCAGAAAAACGCATGTCAAAAATGTTATAAATTGATTTGCATTTTAATGAGGGAAATAAGTATTTGACCCCCTCTCAATCAGA
This sequence comes from Salmo salar, assembly GCF_965601325.2. Taxonomy (NCBI): domain Eukaryota; kingdom Metazoa; phylum Chordata; class Actinopteri; order Salmoniformes; family Salmonidae; genus Salmo; species Salmo salar. Next base: position 38,473,769 of record NC_138316.1, read on the forward strand.
AAGATTTCTGGCTCCCAGGTGTCTTTTTATACAGGTAACGAGCTGAGATTAGGAGCACACTCAAGGGAGTGCTCCTAATCTCAGTTTGTTACCTGTATAAAAGACACCTGGGAGCCAGAAGCAATCAATCAATCAGATTCCAAACTCTCCACCATGGCCAAGACCAAAGAGCTCTCCAAGGATGTCAGGGACGAGATTGTAGACCTACACAAGGCTGGAATGGGCTACAAGACCATCGCCAAGCAGCTTGGTGAGAAGGTGACAACAGTTGGGGCTCCATGCAAGATCTCACCTCAGCCAGGGCATTGAAAATGGGTCGTGGATGGGTATTCCAGCATGACAATGACCCAAAACACACGGCCAAGGCAACAAAGGAGTGGCTTAAGAAGAAGCACATTAAGGTCCTGGAGTGGCCTAGCCAGTCTCCAGACCTTAATCCCATGGAAAATCTGTGGAAGGAGCTGAAGGTTCGAGTTGCCAAACGTCAGCCTCGAAACCTTAATGACTTGGAGAAGATCTGCAAAGAGGAGTGGGACAAAATCCCTCCTGAGATGTGTGCAAACCTGGTGGCCAACTACAAGAAACGCCTGACCTCTGTGATTGCCAACAAGGGTTTTGCCACCAAGTACTAAGTCATGTTTTGCAGAGGGGTCAAATACTTATTTCCCTCATTAAAATGCAAATCATTTTATAACATTTTTGACATGCGTTTTTCAGGATTTTTTTGTTGTTATTCTGTCTCTCACTGTTCAAATAAACCTACCATTAAAATTATAGACTGATCATTTCTTTGTCAGTGGGCAAACGTACAAAATCAGCAGAGGATCAAATACTTTTTTCCCTCACTGTAGGTATTCTAGCGTTAATGAAGAGTAGAGCTGAGACACTGCCTGATCAAATACCCAATCTACTAACTAGGGTTACAACATTCACATCACTTTCCCCAAATTCCCAGGGTTTTCAGAAATCCTAGTTGGAGAATTCTGTATTTCCTGCTTATTCCCTTCTGATTCTGGGAATCTTTTTACAGGGATTTCTGGAAAACCTGGGAGTTTTTGCAAGTCTAATTTTGCAAGTCTACCTACATGTTCCTATAAGGGTCAGATTGTGTCATACACAGACAATAATATATCTGTTCTATATCTGTGACGTCATAGGCCTACATCTTTACCTATCAGGAAACATTCTGCACATTGTGATGTGATATTATGGGACACTTCCACTTCCCCACACTGATAACACATTTAGCTGGAGGAGGTGGTTAGGTGCGCTAGCTGTTCTTGTGTTTACTGTTGGTGATGGGCAGATTTAGGAGTGGGAGGACTCTTCCTTGTTGTTCTGTCTATCAGATGGACAGATTTAGGAGTGGGAGGACTCTTCCTTGTTGTTCTGTCTATCAGATGGACAGATTTAGGAGTGGGAGGACTCTTCCTTGTTGTTCTGTCTATCAGATGGACAGATTTAGGAGGGGGAGGACTCTTCCTTGTTGTTCTGTCTATCAGATGGACAGATTTAGGAGGGGGAGGACTCTTCCTTGTTGTTCTGTCTATCAGATGGACAGATTTAGGAGGGGGAGGACTCTTCCTTGTTCTGTCTATCAGATGGACAGATTTAGGAGGGGGAGGACTCTTCCTTGTTGTTCTGTCTATCAGATGGACAGATTTAGGAGGGGGAGGACTCTTCCTTGTTGTTCTGTCTATCAGATGGACAGATTTAGGAGGGGGAGGACTCTTCCTTGTTCTGTCTATCAGATGGACAGATTTAGGAGGGGGGGGACTCTTCCTTGTTGTTCTGTCTATCAGATGGACAGATTTAGGAGGGGGAGGACTCTTCCTTGTTCTGTCTATCAGATGGACAGATTTAGGAGGGGGAGGACTCTTCCTTGTTCTGTCTATCAGATGGACAGATTTAGGAGGGGGAGGACTCTTCCTTGTTGTTCTGTCTATCAGATGGACAGATTTAGGAGGGGGAGGACTCTTCCTTGTTCTGTCTATCAGATGGACAGATTTAGGAGGGGGAGGACTCTTCCTTGTTCTGTCTATCAGATGGACAGATTTAGGAGGGGGAGGACTCTTCCTTGTTGTTCTGTCTATCAGATGGGCAGATTTAGGAGGGGGAGGACTCTTCCTTGTTCTGTCTATCAGATGGACAGATTTAGGAGGGGGAGGACTCTTCCTTGTTGTTCTGTCTATCAGATGGACAGATTTAGGAGGGGGAGGACTCTTCCTTGTTGTTCTGTCTATCAGATGGACAGATTTAGGAGGGGGAGGACTCTTCCTTGTTGTTCTGTCTATCAGATGGACAGATTTAGGAGGGGGAGGACTCTTCCTTGTTCTGTCTATCAGATGGACAGATTTAGGAGGGGGAGGACTCTTCCTTGTTGTTCTGTCTATCAGATGGACAGATTTAGGAGGGGGAGGACTCTTCCTTGTTGTTCTGTCTATCAGATGGACAGATTTAGGAGGGGGAGGACTCTTCCTTGTTCTGTCTATCAGATGGACAGATTTAGGAGGGGGAGGACTCTTCCTTGTTGTTCTGTCTATCAGATGGACAGATTTAGGAGGGGGAGGACTCTTCCTTGTTGTTCTGTCTATCAGATGGACAGATTTAGGAGGGGGAGGACTCTTCCTTGTTCTGTCTATCAGATGGACAGATTTAGGAGGGGGAGGACTCTTCCTTGTTGTTCTGTCTATCAGATGGACAGATTTAGGAGGGGGAGGACTCTTCCTTGTTGTTCTGTCTATCAGATGGACAGATTTAGGAGGGGGAGGACTCTTCCTTGTTCTGTCTATCAGATGGACAGATTTAGGAGGGGGAGGACTCTTCCTTGTTGTTCTGTCTATCAGATGGACAGATTTAGGAGGGGGAGGACTCTTCCTTGTTCTGTCTATCAGATGGACAGATTTAGGAAGGGGAGGACTCTTCCTTGTTCTGTCTATCAGATGGACAGATTTAGGAGGGGGAGGACTCTTCCTTGTTCTGTCTATCAGATGGACAGATTTAGGAGGGGGAGGACTCTTCCTTGTTCTGTCTATCAGATGGACAGATTTAGGAGGGGGAGGACTCTTCCTTGTTGTTCTGTCTATCAGATGGACAGATTTAGGAGGGGGAGGACTCTTCCTTGTTGTTCTGTCTATCAGATGGACAGATTTAGGAGGGGGAGGACTCTTCCTTGTTCTGTCTATCAGATGGACAGATTTAGGAGGGGGAGGACTCTTCCTTGTTCTGTCTATCAGATGGACAGATTTAGGAGGGGGAGGACTCTTCCTTGTTGTTCTGTCTATCAGATGGACAGATTTAGGAGGGGGAGGACTCTTCCTTGTTGTTCTGTCTATCAGATGGACAGATTTAGGAGGGGGAGGACTCTTCCTTGTTCTGTCTATCAGATGGACAGATTTAGGAGGGGGAGGACTCTTCCTTGTTCTGTCTATCAGATGGACAGATTTAGGAGGGGGAGGACTCTTCCTTGTTGTTCTGTCTATCAGATGGACAGATTTAGGAGGGGGAGGACTCTTCCTTGTTGTTCTGTCTATCAGATGGACAGATTTAGGAGGGGGAGGACTCTTCCTTGTTGTTCTGTCTATCAGATGGACAGATTTAGGAGGGGGAGGACTCTTCCTTGTTGTTCTGTCTATCAGATGGACAGATTTAGGAGGGGGAGGACTCTTCCTTGTTGTTCTGTCTATCAGATGGACAGATTTAGGAGGGGGAGGACTCTTCCTTGTTGTTCTGTCTATCAGATGGACAGATTTAGGAGGGGGAGGACTCTTCCTTGTTGTTCTGTCTATCAGATGGACAGATTTAGGAGGGGGAGGACTCTTCCTTGTTCTGTCTATCAGATGGACAGATTTAGGAGGGGGAGGACTCTTCCTTGTTCTGTCTATCAGATGGACAGATTTAGGAGGGGGAGGACTCTTCCTTGTTCTGTCTATCAGATGGACAGATTTAGGAGGGGGAGGACTCTTCCTTGTTCTGTCTATCAGATGGACAGATTTAGGAGGGGGAGGACTCTTCCTTGTTGTTCTGTCTATCAGATGGACAGATTTAGGAGGGGGAGGACTCTTCCTTGTTGTTCTGTCTATCAGATGGACAGATTTAGGAGGGGGAGGACTCTTCCTTGTTCTGTCTATCAGATGGACAGATTTAGGAGGGGGAGGACTCTTCCTTGTTCTGTCTATCAGATGGACAGATTTAGGAGGGGGAGGACTCTTCCTTGTTGTTCTGTCTATCAGATGGACAGATTTAGGAGGGGGAGGACTCTTCCTTGTGGTGTGTCCTGGTCTGTGCTCTGCTTTGCCCTTCAAGGTCTCTTCTCACACACACACACACACACAGACACAGACACAGACACACACAGACACACACAGACAGACAGACTGGCCAGTAAGAGGACGGTATTGACGCATGGGGGTGCAGGCAGGTCTAATGGTTACAGTCCCTCTGGCTTTCTCATACAGCCTTTATAGCCCAGTCAGACTCTCACCGTCTTTCTCATACATCCTTTATAGCCCAGTCAGACTCTCACCGTATTTCTCATACATCCTTTATAGCCCAGTCAGACTCTCTCCGTCTTTCTCATACATCCTTTATAGCCCAGTCAGACTCTCACCGTCTTTCTCATACATCCTTTATAGCCCAGTCAGACTCTCACCGTCTTTCTCATACATCCTTTATAGCCCAGTCAGACTCTCACCGGCTTTCTCATACATCCTTTATAGCCCAGTCAGACTCTCAGCATATTAATTATACATACATATAGCAGCAGCAGCAGGCCCACATCAGAGGGCTGCAGAGATGCTCAGGGCTGCAGAGATGCTCAGGGCTGCAGAGATGCTCAGGGCTGCAGAGATGCTCAGGGCTGCAGAGATGCTCAGGGCTGCAGGGACCCACAGGGTTACAGGGACCCACAGGGTTACAGGGACCCACAGGGTTACAGGGACCCACAGGGTTACAGGGACCCGCATGGTTACAGGGACCCGCATGGTTATAGGGACCCGCATGGTTACAGGGACTCGCATGGTTACAGGGACTCGCATGGTTACAGGGACTCGCATGGTTACAGTCTCTCTTAGAATGTCTCTTAGATCACATACAGGAATTGATCTTCTCAAGATAACCTCAGAAGCCCGTATGTATGTATGTATGTATGTATGTATGTATGTATGTATGTATGTATGTATGTATGTATGTATGTATGTATGTATGTATGTATGTATGTATGTATGTATGTATGTATGCATGTATGTATGTATGTATGTATGTATGTATGTATTGTCAATGCAAAGCCTAAAGAAAGGATTGGGTCACAGGTTCTGGAGAAGGGAGAAGAGAGAGGGGGAATAGGTATATTGGTTCTGGAGAAGGGAGAAGGGAGAAGAGAGAGGCGGAATAGGTATATTGGTTCTGGAGAAGGGAGAAGAGAGAGGGGGAATAGGTATATTGGTTCTGGAGAAGGGAGAAGAGAGAGGGGGAGTAGGTATATTGGTTCTGGAGAAGGGAGAAGAGAGAGGGGGAATAGGTATATTGGTTCTGGAGAAGGGAGAAGAGAGAGGGGGAATAGGTATATTGGTTCTGGAGAAGGGAGAAGAGAGAGGGGGAATAGGTATATTGGTTCTGGAGAAGGGAGAAGAGAGAGGGGGAATAGGTATATTGGTTCTGGAGAAGGGAGAAGAGAGAGGGGGAATAGGTATATTGGTTCTGGAGAAGGGAGAAGAGAGAGGGGGAATAGGTATATTGGTTCTGGAGAAGGGAGAAGAGAGAGGGGGAATAGGTATATTGGTTCTGGAGAAGGGAGAAGAGAGAGGGGGAATAGGTATATTGGTTCTGGAGAAGGGAGAAGGGAGAAGAGAGAGGGGGAATAGGTATATTGGTTCTGGAGAAGGGAGAAGAGAGAGGGGGAATAGGTATATTGGTTCTGGAGAAGGGAGAAGAGAGAGGGGGAATAGGTATATTGGTTCTGGAGAAGGGAGAAGAGAGAGGGGGAATAGGTATATTGGTTCTGGAGAAGGGAGAAGAGAGAGGCGGAATAGGTATATTGGTTCTGGAGAAGGGAGAAGAGAGAGGCGGAATAGGTATATTGGTTCTGGAGAAGGGAGAAGAGAGAGGCGGAATAGGTATATTGGTTCTGGAGAAGGGAGAAGAGAGAGGCGGAATAGGTATATTGGTTCTGGAGAAGGGAGAAGAGAGAGGCGGAATAGGTATATTGGTTCTGGAGAAGGGAGAAGAGAGAGGGGGAATAGGTATATTGGTTCTGGAGAAGGGAGAAGAGAGAGGGGGAATAGGTATATTGGTTCTGGAGAAGAGAGAGGGGGAATAGGTATATTGGTTCTGGAGAAGGGAGAAGAGAGAGGGGGAATAGGTATATTGGTTCTGGAGAAGGGAGAAGAGAGAGGGGGAATAGGTATATTGGTTCTGGAGAAGGGAGAAGAGAGAGGGGGAGTAGGTATATTGGTTCTGGAGAAGGGAGAAGAGAGAGGGGGAATAGGTATATTGGTTCTGGAGAAGGGAGAAGAGAGAGGGGGAATAGGTATATTGGTTCTGGAGAAGGGAGAAGAGAGAGGGGGAATAGGTATATTGGTTCTGGAGAAGGGAGAAGAGAGAGGGGGAATAGGTATATTGGTTCTGGAGAAGGGAGAAGAGAGAGGGGGAATAGGTATATTGGTTCTGGAGAAGGGAGAAGAGAGAGGGGGAATAGGTATATTGGTTCTGGAGAAGGGAGAAGAGAGAGGGGGAATAGGTATATTGGTTCTGGAGAAGGGAGAAGAGAGAGGGGGAATAGGTATATTGGTTCTGGAGAAGGGAGAAGAGAGAGGGGGAATAGGTATATTGGTTCTGGAGAAGGGAGAAGAGAGAGGGGGAATAGGTATATTGGTTCTGGAGAAGGGAGAAGAGAGAGGGGCAATAGGTATATTGGTTCTGGAGAAGGGAGAAGGGAGAAGAGAGAGGGGGAGTAGGTATATTGGTTCTGGAGAAGAGAGAAGAGAGAGGGGGAGTAGGTATATTGGTTCTGGAGACGGGAGAAGAGAGAGGGGGAATAGGTATATTGGTTCTGGAGAAGGGAGAAGAGAGAGGGGGAATAGGTATATTGGTTCTGGAGAAGGGAGAAGAGAGAGGGGGAATAGGTATATTGGTTCTGGAGAAGGGAGAAGAGAGAGGGGGAATAGGTATATTGGTTCTGGAGAAGGGAGAAGAGAGAGGGGGAATAGGTATATTGGTTCTGGAGAAGGGAGAAGAGAGAGGGGGAATAGGTATATTGGTTCTGGAGAAGGGAGAAGAGAGAGGGGGAGTAGGTATATTGGTTCTGGAGAAGGGAGAAGAGAGAGGGGGAATAGGTATATTGGTTCTGGAGAAGGGAGAAGAGAGAGGGGGAATAGGTATATTGGTTCTGGAGAAGGGAGAAGAGAGAGGGGGAATAGGTATATTGGTTCTGGAGAAGGGAGAAGAGAGAGGGGGAATAGGTATATTGGTTCTGGAGAAGGGAGAAGAGAGAGGGGGAATAGGTATATTGGTTCTGGAGAAGGGAGAAGAGAGAGGGGGAATAGGTATATTGGTTCTGGAGAAGGGAGAAGAGAGAGGGGGAATAGGTATATTGGTTCTGGAGAAGGGAGAAGAGAGAGGGGCAATAGGTATATTGGTTCTGGAGAAGGGAGAAGGGAGAAGAGAGAGGGGGAGTAGGTATATTGGTTCTGGAGAAGAGAGAAGAGAGAGGGGGAGTAGGTATATTGGTTCTGGAGACGGGAGAAGAGAGAGGGGGAATAGGTATATTGGTTCTGAAGAAGAGAGAAGAGAGAGGGAGAGTAGGTATATTGGTTCTGGAGAAGGGAGAAGAGAGAGGGGGAATAGGTATATTGGTTCTGGAGAAGGGAGAAGAGAGAGGGGGAATAGGTATATTGGTTCTGGAGAAGGGAGAAGAGAGAGGCGGAATAGGTATATTGGTTCTGGAGAAGGGAGAAGAGAGAGGCGGAATAGGTATATTGGTTCTGGAGAAGGGAGAAGAGAGAGGGGGAATAGGTATATTGGTTCTGGAGAAGGGAGAAGAGAGAGGGGGAATAGGTATATTGGTTCTGGAGAAGGGAGAAGAGAGAGGGGGAATAGGTATATTGGTTCTGGAGAAGGGAGAAGAGAGAGGGGGAATAGGTATATTGGTTCTGGAGAAGGGAGAAGAGAGAGGGGGAATAGGTATATTGGTTCTGGGGAAGGGAGAAGAGAGAGGGGGAATAGGTATATTGGTTCTGGAGAAGGGAGAAGAGAGAGGGGGAATAGGTATATTGGTTCTCGGGAAGGGAGAAGAGAGAGGGGGAATAGGTATATTGGTTCTGGAGAAGGGAGAAGAGAGAGGGGGAATAGGTTTATTGGTTCTGGGGAAGGGAGAAGAGAGAGGGGGAATAGGTATATTGGTTCTGGAGAAGGGAGAAGAGAGAGGGGGAATAGGTATATTGGTTCTGGAGAAGGGAGAAGGGTGAAGAGAGAGGGGGAATAGGTATATTGGTTCTGGAGAAGGGAGAAGAGAGAGGGGGAATAGGTATATTGGTTCTGGAGAAGGGAGAAGAGAGAGGGGGAATAGGTATATTGGTTCTGGAGAAGGGAGAAGGGAGAAGAGAGAGGGGGAATAGGTATATTGGTTCTGGAGAAGGGAGAAGAGAGAGGGGGAATAGGTATATTGGTTCTGGAGAAGGGAGAAGAGAGAGGGGGAATAGGTATATTGGTTCTGGAGAAGGGAGAAGAGAGAGGGGGAATAGGTATATTGGTTCTGGAGAAGGGAGAAGAGAGAGGGGGAATAGGTATATTGGTTCTGGAGAAGGGAGAAGAGAGAGGGGGAATAGGTATATTGGTTCTGGAGAAGGGAGAAGAGAGAGGGGGAATAGGTATATTGGTTCTGGAGAAGGGAGAAGAGAGAGGGGGAATAGGTATATTGGTTCTGGAGAAGGGAGAAGAGAGAGGGGGAATAGGTATATTGGTTCTGGAGAAGGGAGAAGGGAGAAGAGAGAGGGGGAGTAGGTATATTGGTTCTGGAGAAGGGAGAAGAGAGAGGGGGAATAGGTATATTGGTTCTGGAGAAGGGAGAAGAGAGAGGGGGAATAGGTATATTGGTTCTGGAGAAGGGAGAAGAGAGAGGGGGAGTAGGTATATTGGTTCTGGAGAAGGGAGAAGAGAGAGGGGGAATAGGTATATTGGTTCTGGAGAAGGGAGAAGAGAGAGGGGGAATAGGTATATTGGTTCTGGAGAAGGGAGAAGAGAGAGGGGGAATAGGTATATTGGTTCTGGAGAAGGGAGAAGAGAGAGGGGGAATAGGTATATTGGTTCTGGAGAAGGGAGAAGAGAGAGGGGGAATAGTTATATTGGTTCTGGAGAAGGGAGAAGAGAGAGGGGGAATAGGTATATTGGTTCTGGAGAAGGGAGAAGAGAGAGGGGGAATAGGTATATTGGTTCTGAAGAAGAGAGAAGAAAGAGGGGGAATAGGTATATTGGTTCTGGAGAAGGGAGAAGAGAGAGGCGGAATAGGTATATTGGTTCTGGAGAAGGGAGAAGAGAGAGGCGGAATAGGTATATTGGTTCTGGAGAAGGGAGAAGAGAGAGGGGGAATAGGTATATTGGTTCTGGAGAAGGGAGAAGAGAGAGGGGGAATAGGTATATTGGTTCTGAGGAAGGGAGAAGAGAGAGGGGGAATAGGTATATTGGTTCTGGAGAAGGGAGAAGAGAGAGGGGGAATAGGTATATTGGTTCTGGAGAAGGGAGAAGAGAGAGGCGGAATAGGTATATTGGTTCTGGAGAAGGGAGAAGAGAGAGGCGGAATAGGTATATTGGTTCTGGAGAAGGGAGAAGAGAGAGGGGGAATAGGTATATTGGTTCTGGAGAAGGGAGAAGAGAGAGGGGGAATAGGTATATTGGTTCTGGGGAAGGGAGAAGAGAGAGGGGGAATAGGTATATTGGTTCTGGGGAAGGGAGAAGAGAGAGGGGGAATAGGTATATTGGTTCTGGAGAAGGGAGAAGAGAGAGGGGGAATAGGTATATTGGTTCTGGAGAAGGGAGAAGGGAGAAGAGAGATGGGGAATAGGTATATTGGTTCTGGGGAAGGGAGAAGAGAGAGGGGGAATAGGTATATTGGTTCTGTGGAAGGGAGAAGAGAGAGGTGGAGTAGGTATATTGGTTCTGTGGAAGGGAGAAGAGAGAGGTGGAGTAGGTATATTGGTTCTGGAGAAGGGAGAAGAGAGAGGGGGAATAGGTATATTGGTTCTGGAGAAGGGAGAAGAGAGAGGGGGAATAGGTATATTGGTTCTGGAGAAGGGAGAAGAGAGAGGGGGAATAGGTATATTGGTTCTGGAGAAGGGAGAAGAGAGAGGGGGAATAGGTATATTGGTTCTGGAGAAGGGAGAAGGGAGAAGAGAGAGGGGGAATAGGTATATTGGTTCTGGAGAAGGGAGAAGAGAGAGGGGGAATAGGTATATTGGTTCTGGAGAAGGGAGAAGGGAGAAGAGAGAGGGGGAATAGGTATATTGGTTCTGGAGAAGGGAGAGGAGAGAGGGGGAATAGGTATATTGGTTCTGGAGATGAGAGAAGAGAGAGGGGGAATAGGTATATTGGTTCTGGAGAAGGGAGAAGAGAGAGGGGGAATAGGTATATTGGTTCTGGAGAAGGGAGAAGAGAGAGGGGGAATAGGTATATTGGTTCTGGAGAAGGGAGAAGAGAGAGGGGGAATAGGTATATTGGTTCTGGAGAAGGGAGAAGAGAGAGGGGGAATAGGTATATTGGTTCTGGGGAAGGGAGAAGAGAGAGGCGGAATAGGTATATTGGTTCTGGAGAAGGGAGAAGAGAGAGGGGGAATAGGTATATTGGTTCTGGAGAAGGGAGAAGAGAGAGGGGGAATAGGTATATTGGTTCTGGGGAAGGGAGAAGAGAGAGGGGGAATAGGTATATTGGTTCTGGAGAAGGGAGAAGAGAGAGAGGGAATAGGTATATTGGTTCTGGAGAAGGGAGAAGAGAGAGGGGGAATAGGTATATTGGTTCTGGAGAAGGGAGAAGAGAGAGGGGGAATAGGTATATTGGTTCTGGAGAAGGGAGAAGAGAGAGGGGGAATAGGTATATTGGTTCTGGAGAAGGGAGAAGAGAGAGGGGGAATAGGTATATTGGTTCTGGAGAAGGGAGAAGAGAGAGGGGGAATAGGTATATTGGTTCTGGAGAAGGGAGAAGAGAGAGGGGGAATAGGTATATTGGTTCTGGAGAAGGGAGAAGAGAGAGGGGCAATAGGTATATTGGTTCTGGAGAAGGGAGAAGGGAGAAGAGAGAGGGGGAGTAGGTATATTGGTTCTGGAGAAGAGAGAAGAGAGAGGGGGAGTAGGTATATTGGTTCTGGAGACGGGAGAAGAGAGAGGGGGAATAGGTATATTGGTTCTGGAGAAGGGAGAAGAGAGAGGGGGAATAGGTATATTGGTTCTGGAGAAGGGAGAAGAGAGAGGGGGAATAGGTATATTGGTTCTGGAGAAGGGAGAAGAGAGAGGGGGAATAGGTATATTGGTTCTGGAGAAGGGAGAAGAGAGAGGGGGAATAGGTATATTGGTTCTGGAGAAGGGAGAAGAGAGAGGGGGAATAGGTATATTGGTTCTGGAGAAGGGAGAAGAGAGAGGGGGAGTAGGTATATTGGTTCTGGAGAAGGGAGAAGAGAGAGGGGGAATAGGTATATTGGTTCTGGAGAAGGGAGAAGAGAGAGGGGGAATAGGTATATTGGTTCTGGAGAAGGGAGAAGAGAGAGGGGGAATAGGTATATTGGTTCTGGAGAAGGGAGAAGAGAGAGGGGGAATAGGTATATTGGTTCTGGAGAAGGGAGAAGAGAGAGGGGGAATAGGTATATTGGTTCTGGAGAAGGGAGAAGAGAGAGGGGGAATAGGTATATTGGTTCTGGAGAAGGGAGAAGAGAGAGGGGGAATAGGTATATTGGTTCTGGAGAAGGGAGAAGAGAGAGGGGCAATAGGTATATTGGTTCTGGAGAAGGGAGAAGGGAGAAGAGAGAGGGGGAGTAGGTATATTGGTTCTGGAGAAGAGAGAAGAGAGAGGGGGAGTAGGTATATTGGTTCTGGAGACGGGAGAAGAGAGAGGGGGAATAGGTATATTGGTTCTGAAGAAGAGAGAAGAGAGAGGGAGAGTAGGTATATTGGTTCTGGAGAAGGGAGAAGAGAGAGGGGGAATAGGTATATTGGTTCTGGAGAAGGGAGAAGAGAGAGGGGGAATAGGTATATTGGTTCTGGAGAAGGGAGAAGAGAGAGGCGGAATAGGTATATTGGTTCTGGAGAAGGGAGAAGAGAGAGGCGGAATAGGTATATTGGTTCTGGAGAAGGGAGAAGAGAGAGGGGGAATAGGTATATTGGTTCTGGAGAAGGGAGAAGAGAGAGGGGGAATAGGTATATTGGTTCTGGAGAAGGGAGAAGAGAGAGGGGGAATAGGTATATTGGTTCTGGAGAAGGGAGAAGAGAGAGGGGGAATAGGTATATTGGTTCTGGAGAAGGGAGAAGAGAGAGGGGGAATAGGTATATTGGTTCTGGGGGGGGGGGGGGGGGGCGGGAAGGGAGAAGAGAGAGGGGGAATAGGTATATTGGTTCTCGGGAAGGGAGAAGAGAGAGGGGGAATAGGTATATTGGTTCTGGGGGGGGGGGGGGGGAGGCGGGAAGGGAGAAGAGAGAGGGGGAATAGGTATATTGGTTCTGGAGAAGGGAGAAGAGAGAGGGGGAATAGGTATATTGGTTCTGGAGAAGGGAGAAGGTGAAGAGAGAGGGGGAATAGGTATATTGGTTCTGGAGAAGGGAGAAGAGAGAGGGGGAATAGGTATATTGGTTCTGGAGAAGGGAGAAGAGAGAGGGGGAATAGGTATATTGGTTCTGGAGAAGGGAGAAGGGAGAAGAGAGAGGGGGAATAGGTATATTGGTTCTGGAGAAGGGAGAAGAGAGAGGGGGAATAGGTATATTGGTTCTGGAGAAGGGAGAAGAGAGAGGGGGAATAGGTATATTGGTTCTGGAGAAGGGAGAAGAGAGAGGGGGAATAGGTATATTGGTTCTGGAGAAGGGAGAAGAGAGAGGGGGAATAGGTATATTGGTTCTGGAGAAGGGAGAAGAGAGAGGGGGAATAGGTATATTGGTTCTGGAGAAGGGAGAAGAGAGAGGGGGAATAGGTATATTGGTTCTGGAGAAGGGAGAAGAGAGAGGGGGAATAGGTATATTGGTTCTGGAGAAGGGAGAAGGGAGAAGAGAGAGGGGGAGTAGGTATATTGGTTCTGGAGAAGGGAGAAGAGAGAGGGGGAATAGGTATATTGGTTCTGGAGAAGGGAGAAGAGAGAGGGGGAATAGGTATATTGGTTCTGGAGAAGGGAGAAGAGAGAGGGGGAGTAGGTATATTGGTTCTGGAGAAGGGAGAAGAGAGAGGGGGAATAGGTATATTGGTTCTGGAGAAGGGAGAAGAGAGAGGGGGAATAGGTATATTGGTTCTGGAGAAGGGAGAAGAGAGAGGGGGAATAGGTATATTGGTTCTGGAGAAGGGAGAAGAGAGAGGGGGAATAGGTATATTGGTTCTGGAGAAGGGAGAAGAGAGAGGGGGAATAGTTATATTGGTTCTGGAGAAGGGAGAAGAGAGAGGGGGAATAGGTATATTGGTTCTGGAGAAGGGAGAAGAGAGAGGGGGAATAGGTATATTGGTTCTGAAGAAGAGAGAAGAAAGAGGGGGAATAGGTATATTGGTTCTGGAGAAGGGAGAAGAGAGAGGCGGAATAGGTATATTGGTTCTGGAGAAGGGAGAAGAGAGAGGCGGAATAGGTATATTGGTTCTGGAGAAGGGAGAAGAGAGAGGGGGAATAGGTATATTGGTTCTGGAGAAGGGAGAAGAGAGAGGGGGAATAGGTATATTGGTTCTGAGGAAGGGAGAAGAGAGAGGGGGAATAGGTATATTGGTTCTGGAGAAGGGAGAAGAGAGAGGGGGAATAGGTATATTGGTTCTGGAGAAGGGAGAAGAGAGAGGCGGAATAGGTATATTGGTTCTGGAGAAGGGAGAAGAGAGAGGCGGAATAGGTATATTGGTTCTGGAGAAGGGAGAAGAGAGAGGGGGAATAGGTATATTGGTTCTGGAGAAGGGAGAAGAGAGAGGGGGAATAGGTATATTGGTTCTGGGGAAGGGAGAAGAGAGAGGGGGAATAGGTATATTGGTTCTGGGGAAGGGAGAAGAGAGAGGGGGAATAGGTATATTGGTTCTGGAGAAGGGAGAAGAGAGAGGGGGAATAGGTATATTGGTTCTGGAGAAGGGAGAAGAGAGATGGGGAATAGGTATATTGGTTCTGGAGAAGGGAGAAGGGAGAAGAGAGAGGGGGAATAGGTATATTGGTTCTGGGGAAGGGAGAAGAGAGAGGGGGAATAGGTATATTGGTTCTGTGGAAGGGAGAAGAGAGAGGTGGAGTAGGTATATTGGTTCTGTGGAAGGGAGAAGAGAGAGGTGGAGTAGGTATATTGGTTCTGGAGAAGGGAGAAGAGAGAGGGGGAATAGGTATATTGGTTCTGGAGAAGGGAGAAGAGAGAGGGGGAATAGGTATATTGGTTCTGGAGAAGGGAGAAGAGAGAGGGGGAATAGGTATATTGGTTCTGGAGAAGGGAGAAGAGAGAGGGGGAATAGGTATATTGGTTCTGGAGAAGGGAGAAGGGAGAAGAGAGAGGGGGAATAGGTATATTGGTTCTGGAGAAGGGAGAAGAGAGAGGGGGAATAGGTATATTGGTTCTGGAGAAGGGAGAAGGGAGAAGAGAGAGGGGGAATAGGTATATTGGTTCTGGAGAAGGGAGAGGAGAGAGGGGGAATAGGTATATTGGTTCTGGAGATGAGAGAAGAGAGAGGGGGAATAGGTATATTGGTTCTGGAGAAGGGAGAAGAGAGAGGGGGAATAGGTATATTGGTTCTGGAGAAGGGAGAAGAGAGAGGGGGAATAGGTATATTGGTTCTGGAGAAGGGAGAAGAGAGAGGGGGAATAGGTATATTGGTTCTGGAGAAGGGAGAAGAGAGAGGGGGAATAGGTATATTGGTTCTGGGGAAGGGAGAAGAGAGAGGCGGAATAGGTATATTGGTTCTGGAGAAGGGAGAAGAGAGAGGGGGAATAGGTATATTGGTTCTGGAGAAGGGAGAAGAGAGAGGGGGAATAGGTATATTGGTTCTGGGGAAGGGAGAAGAGAGAGGGGGAATAGGTATATTGGTTCTGGAGAAGGGAGAAGAGAGAGAGGGAATAGGTATATTGGTTCTGGAGAAGGGAGAAGAGAGAGGGGGAATAGGTATATTGGTTCTGGAGAAGGGAGAAGAGAGAGGGGGAATAGGTATATTGGTTCTGGAGAAGGGAGAAGGGAGAAGAGAGAGGGGGAATAGGTATATTGGTTCTGGAGAAGGGAGAGGAGAGAGGGGGAATAGGTATATTGGTTCTGGAGATGAGAGAAGAGAGAGGGGGAATAGGTATATTGGTTCTGGAGAAGGGAGAAGAGAGAGGGGGAATAGGTATATTGGTTCTGGAGAAGGGAGAAGAGAGAGGGGGAATAGGTATATTGGTTCTGGAGAAGGGAGAAGAGAGAGGGGGAATAGGTATATTGGTTCTGGAGAAGGGAGAAGAGAGAGGGGGAATAGGTATATTGGTTCTGGGGAAGGGAGAAGAGAGAGGCGGAATAGGTATATTGGTTCTGGAGAAGGGAGAAGAGAGAGGGGGAATAGGTATATTGGTTCTGGAGAAGGGAGAAGAGAGAGGGGGAATAGGTATATTGGTTCTCGGGAAGGGAGAAGAGAGAGGGGGAATAGGTATATTGGTTCTGGAGAAGGGAGAAGAGAGAGGGGGAATAGGTATATTGGTTCTGGAGAAGGGAGAAGAGAGAGGGGGAATAGGTATATTGGTTCTGGAGAAGGGAGAAGAGAGAGGGGGAGTAGGTATATTGGTTCTGGAGAAGGGAGAAGAGAGAGGGGGAATAGGTATATTGATTCTGGAGAAGGGAGAAGAGAGAGGGGGAATAGTTATATTGGTTCTGGAGAAGGGAGAAGAGAGAGGGGGAATAGGTATATTGGTTCTGGAGAAGGGAGAAGAAAGAGGGGGAATAGGTATATTGGTTCTGGAGAAGGGAGAAGAGAGAGGGGGAATAGGTATATTGGTTCTGGAGAAGGGAGAAGAGAGAGGGGGAATAGGTATATTGGTTCTGGAGAAGGGAGAAGAGAGAGGGGGAATAGGTATATTGGTTCTGGGGAAGGGAGAAGAGAGAGGGGGAATAGGTATATTGGTTCTGGAGAAGGGAGAAGAGAGAGGGGGAATAGGTATATTGGTTCTGGAGAAGGGAGAAGAGAGAGGGGGAATAGGTATATTGGTTCTGGAGAAGGGAGAAGAGAGAGGGGGAATAGGTATATTGGTTCTGGAGAAGGGAGAAGAGAGAGGGGGAATAGGTATATTGGTTCTGGAGAAGGGAGAAGAGAGAGGGGGAATAGGTATATTGGTTCTGGAGAAGGGAGAAGAGAGAGGGGCAATAGGTATATTGGTTCTGGAGAAGGGAGAAGGGAGAAGAGAGAGGGGGAGTAGGTATATTGGTTCTGGAGAAGAGAGAAGAGAGAGGGGGAGTAGGTATATTGGTTCTGGAGACGGGAGAAGAGAGAGGGGGAATAGGTATATTGGTTCTGGAGAAGAGAGAGGGGGAATAGGTATATTGGTTCTGGAGAAGGGAGAAGAGAGAGGGGGAATAGGTATATTGGTTCTGGAGAAGGGAGAAGAGAGAGGGGGAATAGGTATATTGGTTCTGGAGAAGGGAGAAGAGAGAGGGGGAATAGGTATATTGGTTCTGGAGAAGGGAGAAGAGAGAGGGGGAATAGGTATATTGGTTCTGGAGAAGGGAGAAGAGAGAGGGGGAATAGGTATATTGGTTCTGGAGAAGGGAGAAGAGAGAGGGGGAATAGGTATATTGGTTCTGGAGAAGGGAGAAGAGAGAGGGGGAATAGGTATATTGGTTCTGGAGAAGGGAGAAGAGAGAGGGGCAATAGGTATATTGGTTCTGGAGAAGGGAGAAGGGAGAAGAGAGAGGGGGAGTAGGTATATTGGTTCTGGAGAAGAGAGAAGAGAGAGGGGGAGTAGGTATATTGGTTCTGGAGACGGGAGAAGAGAGAGGGGGAATAGGTATATTGGTTCTGAAGAAGAGAGAAGAGAGAGGGAGAGTAGGTATATTGGTTCTGGAGAAGGGAGAAGAGAGAGGGGGAATAGGTATATTGGTTCTGGAGAAGGGAGAAGAGAGAGGGGGAATAGGTATATTGGTTCTGGAGAAGGGAGAAGAGAGAGGCGGAATAGGTATATTGGTTCTGGAGAAGGGAGAAGAGAGAGGGGGAATAGGTATATTGGTTCTGGAGAAGGGAGAAGAGAGAGGGGGAATAGGTATATTGGTTCTGGAGAAGGGAGAAGAGAGAGGGGGAATAGGTATATTGGTTCTGGAGAAGGGAGAAGAGAGAGGGGGAATAGGTATATTGGTTCTGGAGAAGGGAGAAGGGAGAAGAGAGAGGGGGAATAGGTATATTGGTTCTGGGGAAGGGAGAAGAGAGAGGGGGAATAGGTATATTGGTTCTGTGGAAGGGAGAAGAGAGAGGTGGAGTAGGTATATTGGTTCTGTGGAAGGGAGAAGAGAGAGGTGGAGTAGGTATATTGGTTCTGGAGAAGGGAGAAGAGAGAGGGGGAATAGGTATATTGGTTCTGGAGAAGGGAGAAGAGAGAGGGGGAATAGGTATATTGGTTCTGGAGAAGGGAGAAGAGAGAGGGGGAATAGGTATATTGGTTCTGGAGAAGGGAGAAGAGAGAGGGCAATAGGTATATTGGTTCTGGGGAAGGGAGAAGAGAGAGGGGGAATAGGTATATTGGTTCTGGAGAAGGGAGAAGAGAGAGGGGGAATAGGTATATTGGTTCTGGAGAAGGGAGAAGGGAGAAGAGAGAGGGGGAATAGGTATATTGGTTCTGGAGAAGGGAGAAGAGAGAGGGGGAATAGGTATATTGGTTCTGGAGAAGGGAGAAGGGAGAAGAGAGAGGGGGAATAGGTATATTGGTTCTGGAGAAGGGAGAGGAGAGAGGGGGAATAGGTATATTGGTTCTGGAGAAGAGAGAGGGGGAATAGGTATATTGGTTCTGGAGAAGGGAGAAGAGAGAGGGGGAATAGGTATATTGGTTCTGGAGAAGGGAGAAGAGAGAGGGGGAATAGGTATATTGGTTCTGGAGAAGGGAGAAGAGAGAGGGGGAATAGGTATATTGGTTCTGGAGAAGGGAGAAGAGAGAGGGGGAATAGGTATATTGGTTCTGGGGAAGGGAGAAGAGAGAGGCGGAATAGGTATATTGGTTCTGGAGAAGGGAGAAGAGAGAGGGGGAATAGGTATATTGGTTCTGGGGAAGGGAGAAGAGAGAGGGGGAATAGGTATATTGGTTCTGGAGAAGGGAGAAGAGAGAGGGGGAATAGGTATATTGGTTCTAGAGAAGGGAGAAGGGTGAAGAGAGAGGGGGAATAGGTATCTTGGTTCTGGAGAAGGGAGAAGAGAGAGGGGGAATAGGTATATTGGTTCTGGAGAAGGGAGAAGAGAGAGGGGAATAGGTATATTGGTTCTGGAGAAGGGAGAAGAGAGAGGGGGAATAGGTATATTGGTTCTGGAGAAGGGAGAAGAGAGAGGGGGAATAGGTATATTGGTTCTGGAGAAGGGAGAAGAGAGAGGGGGAATAGGTATATTGGTTCTGGAGAAGGGAGAAGAGAGAGGGGGAATAGGTATATTGGTTCTGGAGAAGGGAGAAGAGAGAGGGGGAATAGGTATATTGGTTCTGGAGAATTGAGAAGAGAGAGGGGGAATAGGTATATTGGTTCTGGAGAAGGGAGAAGAGAGAGGGGGAATAGGTATATTGGTTCTGGAGAAGGGAGAAGAGCGAGGGGGAATAGGTATATTGGTTCTGGAGAAGGGAGAAGGGAGAAGAGAGAGGGGGAATAGGTATATTGGTTCTGGGGAAGGGAGAAGAGAGAGGGGGAATAGGTATATTGGTTCTGTGGAAGGGAGAAGAGAGAGGTGGAGTAGGTATATTGGTTCTGTGGAAGGGAGAAGAGAGAGGTGGAGTAGGTATATTGGTTCTGGAGAAGGGAGAAGAGAGAGGGGGAATAGGTATATTGGTTCTGGAGAAGGGAGAAGAGAGAGGGGGAATAGGTATATTGGTTCTGGAGAAGGGAGAAGAGAGAGGGGGAATAGGTATATTGGTTCTGGAGAAGGGAGAAGAGAGAGGGGGAATAGGTATATTGGTTCTGGGGAAGGGAGAAGAGAGAGGGGGAATAGGTATATTGGTTCTGGAGAAGGGAGAAGAGAGAGGGGGAATAGGTATATTGGTTCTGGAGAAGGGAGAAGGGAGAAGAGAGAGGGGGAATAGGTATATTGGTTCTGGAGAAGGGAGAAGGGAGAAGAGAGAGGGGGAATAGGTATATTGGTTCTGGAGAAGGGAGAGGAGAGAGGGGGAATAGGTATATTGGTTCTGGAGAAGAGAGAAGAGAGAGGGGGAATAGGTATATTGGTTCTGGAGAAGGGAGAAGAGAGAGGGGGAATAGGTATATTGGTTCTGGAGAAGGGAGAAGAGAGAGGGGGAATAGGTATATTGGTTCTGGAGAAGGGAGAAGAGAGAGGGGGAATAGGTATATTGGTTCTGGAGAAGGGAGAAGAGAGAGGGGGAATAGGTATATTGGTTCTGGGGAAGGGAGAAGAGAGAGGCGGAATAGGTATATTGGTTCTGGAGAAGGGAGAAGAGAGAGGGGGAATAGGTATATTGGTTCTGGGGAAGGGAGAAGAGAGAGGGGGAATAGGTATATTGGTTCTGGAGAAGGGAGAAGAGAGAGGGGGAATAGGTATATTGGTTCTGGAGAAGGGAGAAGGGTGAAGAGAGAGGGGGAATAGGTATATTGGTTCTGGAGAAGGGAGAAGAGAGAGGGGGAATAGGTATATTGGTTCTGGAGAAGGGAGAAGAGAGAGGGGGAATAGGTATATTGGTTCTGGAGAAGGGAGAAGAGAGAGGGGGAATAGGTATATTGGTTCTGGAGAAGGGAGAAGAGAGAGGGGGAATAGGTATATTGGTTCTGGAGAAGGGAGAAGAGAGAGGGGGAATAGGTATATTGGTTCTGGAGAAGGGAGAAGAGAGAGGGGGAATAGGTATATTGGTTCTGGAGAAGGGAGAAGAGAGAGGGGGAGTAGGTATATTGGTTCTGGAGAAGGGAGAAGAGAGAGGGGGAATAGGTATATTGGTTCTGGAGAAGGGAGAAGAGAGATGGGGAATAGGTATATTGGTTCTGGAGAAGGGAGAAGAGAGAGGGGGAATAGGTATATTGGTTCTGGAGAAGGGAGAAGAGAGAGGGGGAATAGGTATATTGGTTCTGGAGAAGGGAGAAGAGAGAGGGGGAATAGGTATATTGGTTCTGGAGAAGGGAGAAGAGAGAGGCGGAATAGGTATATTGGTTCTGGAGAAGGGAGAAGAGAGAGGGGGAATAGGTATATTGGTTCTGGAGAAGGGAGAAGAGAGAGGGGGAATAGGTATATTGGTTCTGGGGAAGGGAGAAGAGAGAGGGGGAATAGGTATATTGGTTCTGGAGAAGGGAGAAGGGAGAAGAGAGAGGGGGAATAGGTATATTGGTTCTGGAGAAGGGAGAAGGGAGAAGAGAGAGGGGGAATAGGTATATTGGTTCTGGGGAAGGGAGAAGAGAGAGGGGGAATAGGTATATTGGTTCTGTGGAAGGGAGAAGAGAGAGGTGGAGTAGGTATATTGGTTCTGTGGAAGGGAGAAGAGAGAGGTGGAGTAGGTATATTGGTTCTGGAGAAGGGAGAAGAGAGAGGGGGAATAGGTATATTGGTTCTGGAGAAGGGAGAAGAGAGAGGGGGAATAGGTATATTGGTTCTGGAGAAGGGAGAAGAGAGAGGGGGAATAGGTATATTGGATCTGGAGAAGGGAGAAGAGAGAGGGGGAATAGGTATATTGGTTCTGGGGAAGGGAGAAGAGAGAGGGGGAATAGGTATATTGGTTCTGGAGAAGGGAGAAGAGAGAGGGGGAATAGGTATATTGGTTCTGGAGAAGGGAGAAGGGAGAAGAGAGAGGGGGAATAGGTATATTGGTTCTGGAGAAGGGAGAAGAGAGAGGGGGAATAGGTATATTGGTTCATGGAGAAGGGAGAAGGGAGAAGAGAGAGGGGAAATAGGTATATTGGTTCTGGAGAAGGGAGAGGAGAGAGGGGGAATAGGTATATTGGTTCTGGAGAAGAGAGAAGAGAGAGGGGGAATAGGTATATTGGTTCTGGAGAAGAGAGAAGAGAGAGGGGGAATAGGTATATTGGTTCTGGAGAAGGGAGAAGAGAGAGGGGGAATAGGTATATTGGTTCTGGAGAAGGGAGAAGAGAGAGGGGGAATAGGTATATTGGTTCTGGAGAAGGGAGAAGAGAGAGGGGGAATAGGTATATTGGTTCTGGAGAAGGGAGAAGAGAGAGGGGGAATAGGTATATTGGTTCTGGGGAAGGGAGAAGAGAGAGGCGGAATAGGTATATTGGTTCTGGAGAAGGGAGAAGAGAGAGGGGGAATAGGTATATTGGTTCTGGAGAAGGGAGAAGAGAGAGGGGGAATAGGTATATTGGTTCTGGGGAAGGGAGAAGAGAGAGGGGGAATAGGTATATTGGTTCTGGAGAAGGGAGAAGAGAGAGGGGGAATAGGTATATTGGTTCTGGAGAAGGGAGAAGAGAGAGGGGGAATAGGTATATTGATACTGGAGAAGGGAGAAGAGAGAGGGGGAATAGGTATATTGGTTCTGGAGAAGGGAGAAGAGAGAGGGGGAATAGGTATATTGGTTCTGGAGAAGGGAGAAGAGAGAGGGGGAATAGGTATATTGGTTCTGGAGAAGGGAGAAGAGAGAGGGGGAATAGGTATATTGGTTCTGGGGAAGGGAGAAGAGAGAGGGGTAATAGGTATATTGGTTCTGGAGAAGGGAGAAGAGAGAGGGGGAATTGTTATATTGGTTCTGGAGAAGGGAGAAGGGAGAAGAGAGAGGGGGAATAGGTATATTGGTTCTGGAGAAGGGAGAAGAGAGAGGGGGAATAGGTATATTGGTTCTGGAGAAGGGAGAAGAGAGAGGGGGAATAGGTATATTGGTTCTGGGGAAGGGAGAAGAGAGAGGGGGAATAGGTATATTGGTTCTGGAGAAGGGAGAAGAGAGAGGGGGAATAGGTATATTGGTTCTGGAGAAGGGAGAAGAGAGAGGGGGAATAGGTATATTGGTTCTGGAGAAGGGAGAAGAGAGAGGGGGAATAGGTATATTGGTTCTGTAGAAGGGAGAAGAGAGATGGGGAATAGGTATATTGGTTCTGGAGAAGGGAGAAGAGAGAGGGGGAATAGGTATATTGGTTCTGGAGAAGGGAGAAGAGAGAGGGGGAATAGGTATATTGGTTCTGGAGAAGGGAGAAGAGAGAGGGGGAATAGGTATATTGGTTCTGGAGAAGGGAGAAGAGAGGGGGGGAATAGGTATATTGGTTCTGGAGAACGGAGAAGAGAGAGGCGGAATAGGTATATTGGTTCTGGAGAAGGGAGAAGAGAGAGGGGGGAATAGGTATATTGGTTCTGGAGAAGGGAGAAGAGAGAGGGGGAATAGGTATATTGGTTCTGGAGAAGGGAGAAGAGAGAGGGGGAATAGGTATATTGGTTCTGGAGAAGGGAGAAGAGAGAGGGGGAATAGGTATATTGGTTCTGGAGAAGGGAGAAGAGAGAGGGGGAATAGGTATATTGGTTCTGGAGAAGGGAGAAGAGAGAGGGGGAATAGGTATATTGGTTCTGGAGAAGGGAGAAGAGAGAGGGGGAATAGGTATATTGGTTCTGGAGAAGGGAGAAGAGAGAGGGGGAATAGGTATATTGGTTCTGGAGAAGGGAGAAGAGAGAGGGGGAATAGGTATATTGGTTCTGGAGAAGGGAGAAGAGAGAGGGGGAATAGGTATATTGGTTCTGGAGAAGGGAGAAGAGAGATGGGGAATAGGTATATTGGTTCTGGAGAAGGGAGAAGAGAGATGGGGAATAGGTATATTGGTTCTGGAGAAGGGAGAAGAGAGAGGGGGAATAGGTATATTGGTTCTGGAGAAGGGAGAAGAGAGAGGGGGAATAGGTATATTGGTTCTGGAGAAGGGAGAAGAGAGGGGGGGAATAGGTATATTGGTTCTGGAGAACGGAGAAGAGAGAGGCGGAATAGGTATATTGGTTCTGGAGAAGGGAGAAGAGAGAGGGGGAATAGGTATATTGGTTCTGGAGAAGGGAGAAGAGAGAGGGGGAATAGGTATATTGGTTCTGGAGAAGGGAGAAGAGAGAGGGGGAATAGGTATATTGGTTCTGGAGAAGGGAGAAGAGAGAGGTGGAGTAGGTATATTGGTTCTGTGGAAGGGAGAAGAGAGAGGTGGAATAGGTATATTGGTTCTGGGGAAGGGAGAAGAGAGAGGGGGAATAGGTATATTGGTTCTGGAGAAGGGAGAAGAGAGAGGGTGAATAGGTATATTGGTTCTGGAGAAGGGAGAAGAGAGAGGGGGAATAGGTATATTGGTTCTGGAGAAGGGAGAAGAGAGAGGGGGAATAGGTATATTGGTTCTGGAGAAGGGAGAAGAGAGAGGCGGAATACGTATATTGGTTCTGGAGAAGGGAGAAGAGAGAGGGGGAATAGGTATATTGGTTCTGGAGAAGGGAGAAGAGAGAGGGGGAATAGGTATATTGGTTCTGGAGAAGGGAGAAGAGAGAGGGGGAATAGGTATATTGGTTCTGGAGAAGGGAGAAGAGAGAGGGGGAATAGGTATATTGGTTCTGGGGAAGGGAGAAGAGAGAGGGGGAATAGGTATATTGGTTCTGGAGAAGGGAGAAGAGAGAGGGGGAATAGGTATATTGGTTCTGGAGAAGGGAGAAGGGAGAAGAGAGAGGGGGAATAGGTATATTGGTTCTGGAGAAGGGAGAAGAGAGAGGGGGAATAGGTATATTGGTTCTGGAGAAGGGAGAAGGGAGAAGAGAGAGGGGGAATAGGTATATTGGTTCTGGAGAAGGGAGAAGAGAGAGGGGGAATAGGTATATTGGTTCTGGAGAAGGGAGAAGGGAGAAGAGAGAGGGGGAATAGGTATATTGGTTCTGGAGAAGGGAGAAGAGAGAGGGGGAATAGGTATATTGGTTCTGGAGAAGGGAGAAGAAAGAGGGGGAATAGGTATATTGGTTCTGGAGAAGGGAGAAGAGAGAGGGGGAATAGTTATATTGGTTCTGGAGAAGGGAGAAGAGAGAGGGGGAATAGGTATATTGGTTCTGGGGAAGGGAGAAGAGAGAGGGGTAATAGGTATATTGGTTCTGGAGAAGGGAGAAGAGAGAGGGGGAATTGTTATATTGGTTCTGGAGAAGGGAGAAGGGAGAAGAGAGAGGGGGAATAGGTATATTGGTTCTGGAGAAGGGAGAAGAGAGAGGGGGAATAGGTATATTGGTTCTGGAGAAGGGAGAAGAGAGAGGGGGAATAGGTATATTGGTTCTGGGGAAGGGAGAAGAGAGAGGGGGAATAGGTATATTGGTTCTGGAGAAGGGAGAAGAGAGAGGGGGAATAGGTATATTGGGTCTGGAGAAGGGAGAAGAGAGAGGGGGAATAGGTATATTGGTTCTGGAGAAGGGAGAAGAGAGAGGGGGAATAGGTATATTGGTTCTGGAGAAGGGAGAAGAGAGAGGGGGAATAGGTATATTGGTTCTGGAGAAGGGAGAAGAGAGAGGGGGAATAGGTATATTGGTTCTGGAGAAGGGAGAAGAGAGAGGGGGAATAGGTATATTGGTTCTGGAGAAGGGAGAAGAGAGAGGGGGAATAGGTATATTGGTTCTGGAGAAGGGAGAAGAGAGGGGGGGAATAGGTATATTGGTTCTGGAGAACGGAGAAGAGAGAGGCGGAATAGGTATATTGGTTCTGGAGAAGGGAGAAGAGAGAGGGGGAATAGGTATATTGGTTCTGGAGAAGGGAGAAGAGAGAGGGGGAATAGGTATATTGGTTCTGGAGAAGGGAGAAGAGAGAGGGGGAATAGGTATATTGGTTCTGGAGAAGGGAGAAGAGAGAGGGGGAATAGGTATATTGGTTCTGGAGAAGGGAGAAGAGAGAGGGGGAATAGGTATATTGGTTCTGGAGAAGGGAGAAGAGAGAGGGGGAATAGGTATATTGGTTCTGGAGAAGGGAGAAGAGAGAGGGGGAATAGGTATATTGGTTCTGGAGAAGGGAGAAGAGAGAGGGGGAATAGGTATATTGGTTCTGGAGAAGGGAGAAGAGAGAGGGGGAATAGGTATATTGGTTCTCGGGAAGGGAGAAGAGAGAGGGGGAATAGGTATATTGGTTCTGGAGAAGGGAGAAGAGAGAGGGGGAATAGTTATATTGGTTCTGGAGAAGGGAGAAGGGGAATAGGTATATTGGTTCTGGAGAAGAGAGAGGGGGAATAGGTATATTGGTTCTCGGGAAGGGAGAAGAGAGAGGGGGAATAGGTATATTGGTTCTGGAGAAGGGAGAAGAGAGAGGGGGAATAGGTATATTGGTTCTGGAGAAGGGAGAAGAGAGAGGGGGAATAGGTATATTGGTTCTGGAGAAGGGAGAAGGGGAATAGGTATATTGGTTCTGGAGAAGAGAGAGGGGGAATAGGTATATTGGTTCTGGAGAAGGGAGAAGGGAGAAGCGAGAGGGGGAATAGGTATATTGGTTCTGGAGAAGGGAGAAGAGAGAGGGGGAATAGGTATATTGGTTCTGGAGAAGGGAGAAGAGAGAGGGGGAATAGGTATATTGGTTCTGGAGAAGGGAGAAGAGAGAGGGGGAATAGGTATATTGGTTCTGGAGAAGGGAGAAGAGAGAGGCGGAATAGGTATATTGGTTCTGGAGAAGGGAGAAGAGAGAGGGGGAATAGGTATATTGGTTCTTGAGAAGGGAGAAGAGAGAGGGGGAATAGGTATATTGGTTCTGGAGAAGGTAGAAGAGAGAGGGGGAATAGGTATATTGGTTCTGGAGAAGGGAGAAGAGAGAGGGGGAATAGGTATATTGGTTCTGGAGAAGGGAGAAGAGAGAGGGGGAATAGGTGTATTGGTTCTGGAGAAGGGAGAAGAGAGAGGGGGAATAGGTATATTGGTTCTGGTGAAGGGAGAAGAGAGAGGGGGAATAGGTATATTGGTTCTGGAGAAGGGAGAAGAGAGAGGGGGAATAGGTATATTGGTTCTGGAGAAGGGAGAAGAGAGAGGGGGAATAGGTATATTGGTTCTGGAGAAGGGAGAAGAGAGAGGGGGAATAGGTATATTGGTTCTGGAGAAGGGAGAAGAGAGAGGGGGAATAGGTATATTGGTTCTGGAGAAGGGAGAAGAGAGAGGGGGAATAGGTATATTGGTTCTGGAGAAGGGAGAAGGGAGAAGAGAGAGGGGGAATAGGTATATTGGTTCTGGAGAAGGGATAAGAGAGAGGGGGAATAGGTATATTGGTTCTGGAGAAGGGAGAAGAGAGAGGGGGAATAGGTATATTGGTTCTGGAGAAGGGAGAAGAGAGAGGGGGAATAGGTATATTGGTTCTGGAGAAGGGAGAAGAGAGAGGGGGAATAGGTATATTGGTTCTGGAGAAGGGAGAAGAGAGAGGGGGAATAGGTATATTGGTTCTGGAGAAGGGAGAAGAGAGAGGGGGAATAGGTATATTGGTTCTGGAGAAGGGAGAAGAGAGAGGGGGAATAGGTATATTGGTTCTGGAGAAGGGAGAAGGGAGAAGAGAGAGGGGGAGTAGGTATATTGGTTCTGGAGAAGGGAGAAGGGAGAGGTGGAATAGGTATATTGGTTCTGGAGAAGAGAGAAGAGAGAGGGGGAATAGGTATATTGGTTCTGGAGAAGGGAGAAGAGAGAGGGGGAATAGGTATATTGGTTCTGGAGAAGGGAGAAGAGAGAGGGGGAATAGGTATATTGGTTCTGGAGAAGGGAGAAGAGAGAGGGGGAATAGGTATATTGGTTCTGGAGAAGGGAGAAGAAAGAGGGGGAATAGGTATATTGGTTCTGGGGAAGGGAGAAGAGAGAGGGGGAATAGGTATATTGGTTATGGAGAAGGGAGAAGAGAGAGGGGGAATAGTTATATTGGTTCTGGAGAAGGGAGAAGAGAGAGGGGGAATAGGTATATTGGTTCTGGAGAAGGGAGAAGAGAGAGGGGGAGTAGGTATATTGGTTCTGGAGAAGGGAGAAGAGAGAGGGGGAATAGGTATATCGATTCTGGAGAAGGGAGAAGAGAGAGGGGGAATAGTTATATTGGTTCTGGAGAAGGGAGAAGAGAGAGGGGGAATAGGTATATTGGTTCTGGAGAAGGGAGAAGAGAGAGGGGGAATAGGTATATTGGTTCTGGAGAAGGGAGAAGAGAGAGGGGGAATAGGTATATTGGTTCTGGAGAAGGGAGAAGAGAGAGGGGGAATAGGTATATTGGTTCTGGAGAAGGGAGAAGAGAGAGGGGGAATAGGTATATTGGTTCTGGAGAAGGGAGAAGAGAGAGGGGGAATAGGTATATTGGTTCTGGAGAAGGGAGAAGAGAGAGGCGGAATAGGTATATTGGTTCTGGAGAAGGGAGAAGAGAGAGGGGGAATAGGTATATTGGTTCTGGAGAAGGGAGAAGAGAGAGGGGGAATAGGTATATTGGTTCTGGAGAAGGGAGAAGAGAGAGGGGGAATAGGTATATTGGTTCTGGAGAAGGGAGAAGAGAGAGGCGGAATAGGTATATTGGTTCTGGAGAAGGGAGAAGAGAGAGGGGGAATAGGTATATTGGTTCTGGAGAAGGGAGAAGAGAGAGGGGGAATAGGTATATTGGTTCTGGGGAAGGGAGAAGAGAGAGGGGGAATAGGTATATTGGTTCTGGGGAAGGGAGAAGAGAGAGGGGGAATAGGTATATTGGTTCTGGAGAAGGGAGAAGAGAGAGGGGGAATAGGTATATTGGTTCTGGAGAAGGGAGAAGAGAGAGGGGGAATAGGTATATTGGTTCTGGAGAAGGGAGAAGAGAGAGGGGGAATAGGTATATTGGTTCTGGAGAAGGGAGAAGAGAGAGGGGGAATAGGTATATTGGTTCTGGAGAAGGGAGAAGAGAGAGGGGGAATAGGTATATTGGTTCTGGAGAAGGGAGAAGAGAGAGGGGGAATAGGTATATTGGTTCTGGAGAAGGGAGAAGAGAGAGGGGGAATAGGTATATTGGTTCTGGAGAAGGGAGAAGAGAGAGGGGGAATAGGTATATTGGTTCTGGAGAAGGGAGAAGAGAGAGGGGGAATAGGTATATTGGTTCTGGAGAAGGGAGAAGAGAGAGGGGGAATAGGTATATTGGTTCTGGAGAAGGGAGAAGGGAGAAGAGAGAGGGGGAGTAGGTATATTGGTTCTGGAGAAGGGAGAAGAGAGAGGGGGAATAGGTATATTGGTTCTGGAGAAGGGAGAAGAGAGAGGGGGAATAGGTATATTGGTTCTGGAGAAGGGAGAAGAGAGAGGGGGAATAGGTATATTGGTTCTGGAGAAGGGAGAAGAGAG
Source organism: Salmo salar (assembly GCF_965601325.2). Classification (NCBI taxonomy): domain Eukaryota; kingdom Metazoa; phylum Chordata; class Actinopteri; order Salmoniformes; family Salmonidae; genus Salmo; species Salmo salar. Next base: position 38,502,314 of record NC_138316.1, read on the forward strand.
AGGGGGAATAGGTATATTGGTTCTGGAGAAGGGAGAAGAGAGAGGGGGAATATGTATATTGGTTCTGGAGAAGGGAGAAGAGAGAGGGGGAATAGGTATATTGGTTCTGGGGAAGGGAGAAGAGAGAGGGGGAATAGGTATATTGGTTCTGGAGAAGGGAGAAGAGAGAGGGGGAATAGGTATATTGGTTCTGGAGAAGGGAGAAGAGAGAGGGGGAATAGGTATATTGGTTCTGGAGAAGGGAGAAGAGAGAGGGGGAATAGGTATATTGGTTCTGGAGAAGGGAGAAGAGAGAGGGGGAATATGTATATTGGTTCTGGAGAAGGGAGAAGAGAGGGGGAATAGGTATATTGGTTCTGGAGAAGGGAGAAGAGAGAGGGGGAATAGGTATATTGGTTCTGGAGAAGGGAGAAGAGAGAGGGGGAATAGGTATATTGGTTCTGGAGAAGGGAGAAGAGAGGGGGAATAGGTATATTGGTTCTGGAGAAGGGAGAAGAGAGAGGGGGAATAGGTATATGGGGGAAAAGTGTCATCCCAGTGGTAGAATAAGGAGCCATCGTCAGAATTGATGGGTACTTCTCTGTTGTGTTGTAAGTGGATTCAAACCAATCCAGGGTTGTGTATATTAGGACACACAATGAGTGTTTCTTATTGGACAAGTCCAAGTTGTTTCAGTCTGTTTTCTTATGGTGCCTAATTAACACGATCCATGCCTAGTCCTTTACGGTCACTAACTCAGGTCCACTATATACTGGAGATGTCTCTAGATACCAGGGCTGGGATTGATTCAATTCCAGTGCAGAGGATGAATGGACATGTTTGAATTGCCCATTGCTTTTCTATGTGGATTGTTCACCCCATGAACTGACCCACTGTGTGTATGATTACCAGCACACTCAATTGATGTTCAATCAGGGCTTCTGAGCATCTAGGTAGGATTTACCACCCGATGTAAAGCTCTGGTTGATGACAGACATTATTACCACACTGAAACCACTGAAGTCAAGTGATACTGACCTATATTGAGATATCAGTTCACTCTTTCCAAAGGCTGATAAACCTGGGGTTTATTCATTAGTGCAAACTGACGTTTTGGAATGAACATGAGAGCTTCTTATTGTGTGTGTGTGTGTGTTCGCTCCAACACTAGTCCAGTATCCAGAGAGTAGGTAGACTATATTTTCAGTCCTGATGGAACCTCCTGCCTGCCTCCCTGTGTCTCGCACCCTCTGGTAACCACGTAGTCTTTAGAGCCTGCTCCTGGAGAGAGAGAGAGAGAGAGAGAGAGAGAGAGAGAGAGAGAGAGAGAGAGAGAGAGAGAGAGACTGCATTCTTTAGCAGGGTGACCTATTTCCTACTTGCCACCGGTGCTCTGCGCACGCCTACTCCCCCAATATTCTGTTACTGTGTTAGACTGCAGCTGGTCTGATCTAATGGAAGTATGTTCCGCTTCTCCTCTCTTCTCTGTCTGCTCCTCTCTTCTGTCTGCTCCTCTCTTCTCTGTCTGCTCCTCTCTTCTGTCTGCTCCTCTCTTCTCTGTCTGCTCCTCTCTTCTCTGTCTGCTCCTCTCTTCTGTCTGCTCCTCTCTTCTCTGTCTGCTCCTCTCTTCTCTGTCTGCTCCTCTCTTCTCTGTCTGCTCCTCTCTTCTCTGTCTGCTCCTCTCTTCTCTGTCTGCTCCTCTCTTCTCTGTCTGCTCCTCTCTTCTCTGTCTGCTCCTCTCTTCTCTGTCTGCTCCTCTCTTCTGTCTGCTCCTCTCTTCTCTGTCTGCTCCTCTCTTCTCTGTCTGCTCCTCTCTTCTCTGTCTGCTCCTCTCTTCTCTGTCTGCTCCTCTCTTCTCTGTCTGCTCCTCTCTTCTGTCTGCTCCTCTCTTCTCTGTCTGCTCCTCTCTTCTCTGTCTGCTCCTCTCTTCTCTGTCTGCTCCTCTCTTCTCTGTCTGCTCCTCTCTTCTCTGTCTGCTCCTCTCTTCTCTGTCTGCTCCTCTCTTCTCTGTCTGCTCCTCTCTTCTCTGTCTGCTCCTCTCTTCTCTGTCTGCTCCTCTCTTCTCTGTCTGCTCCTCTCTTCTCTGTCTGCTCCTCTCTTCTGTCTGCTCCTCTCTTCTCTTCTCCTGTCTTCTTCTCTCTTCTCTGTTCCTTCTCTTCTCCTCTCTTTTCTGTCTTCCCATCTCTTCTGTTCTCTTCTATTCTGTTCTCTTCCTCTGTCCTCCACTCCCCAGGTTCTTTGGCAGTGGAGGACATGGGAGCCAAGGCGTCTGCGATGGGCAGCGGTGGAGCCTCTTCTCTGGGTCCGTCTCCAACCCTGGAGAACATCCAGGCAGCGTACAGGGAAGGAGAGAGCAGCAGGGCCCGGGAGCTGATCCAGCAAGCCTGCTGTGTGTTGTGTAGTGCAGCTAGTCCTCGGCTGGAGGGGGTGAGTGGAACGGAGAGAGACAGACCTGTCTCGAAAATACACGCATGCACGCGAACACATACACGCAAAATCCGAGAGGGATCTGTCACACATGTACATGCACATATCCTTGCACGCACAAACATTGACACACACACACACACACACTAAATGAGAGCGCTTGTCATGTGGAGTCCATAGTTTTTCTAGCCTAGTGCAGATATGTGCTGCATAATGTGTGACGTGTTACAGAGATTGTTTTGGTGTGACTGTAACCATCTAATGTGTTATATGCTCCTGGTGTGGCACAACAACATGTTTATATTCATTTATGTGTGTGTGTGTATTTACCTCAGTGTGTGTGTGTGTGTGTGTGTGTGTGTGTGTGTGTGTGTGTGTGTGTGTGTGTGTGTGTGTGTGTGTGTGTGTGTGTGTGTGTGTGTGTGTGTGTGTGTGTGTGTGTGTGTGTGTGTGTGTATTTACAGTGGAGAAAAAAAGTATTTGATCCCCTGCTGATTTTGTACTTTTGCCCACTTACAAAGAAATGATCAGTCTATAATTTTAATGGTAGGTTAATTTGAACAGTGAGAGACAGAATAACAACAAAAAAATCCAGAAAAACGCATGTCAAAAATGTTATAAAATGATTTGCATTTTAATGAGGGAAATAAGTATTTGACCCCTCTGCAAAACATGACTTAGTACTTGGTGGCAAAACCCTTGTTGGCAATCAGAGGTCAGACGTTTCTTGTAGTTGGCCACCAGGTTTGCACACATCTCAGGAGGGATTTTGTCCCGCTCCTCTTTGCAGATCTTCTCCAAGTCATTAAGGTTTCGAGGCTGACGTTTGGCAACTCGAACCTGCAGCTCCCTCCACAGATTTTCTATGGGATTAAGGTCTAGAGACTGGCTAGGCCACTCCAGGACCTTAATGTGCTTCTTGTTGAGCCACTCCTTTGTTGCCTTGAGCCCCTCCTTTGTTGCCTCCATCGTCCCTTTGATGCGGTGAAGTTGTCCTCTCCCCTTAGCAGGAAAACACCCACAAAGCATAATGTTTCCACCTCCATGTTTGACGGTGGGGATGGTGTTCTTGGGGTCATAGGCAGCATTCCTCCTCCTCCAAACACGGCGAGTTGAGTTGATGTCAAAGAGCTCCATTTTGGTCTCATCTGACCACAACACTTTCACCAGTTGTCCTCTGAGTCATTCAGATGTTCATTGGCAAACTTCAGACGGGCATGTATATGTATTCTTGAGCAGGGGGACCTTGCGGGCGCTGCAGGATTTCAGTCCTTCACGGAGTAGTGTGTTACCAATTGTTTTCTTGGTGACAATGGTCCCAGCTGCCTTGAGATCATTGACAAGATCCTCCCGTGTAGTTCTGGGCTGATTCCTCACCGTTCTCATGATCATTGCAACTCCACGAGGTGAGATCTTGTATGGAGCCCCAGGCCGAGGGATATTGACAGTTCTTTTGTGTTTCTTCCATTTGCGAATAATCGCACCAAATGTTGTCACCTTCTCACCAAGCTGCTTGGCGATGGTCTTGTAGCCCATTCCAGCCTTGTGTAGTTCTACAATCTTGTCCCTGACATCCTTGGAGAGCTCTTTGGTCTTGGCCATGGTGGAGAGTTTGGAATCTGATTGATTGATTGCTTCTGGCTCCCAGGTGTCTTTTATACTGCGGTTAGGAGCACTCTCTTTAAGAGTGTGCTCCTAATCTCAGCTCGTTACCTGTATAAAAGACACCTGGGAGCCAGAAATCTTTCTGATTGAGAGGGGGTCAAATACTTATTTCCCTCAATAAATGCAAATCAATTTATAACATTTTTGACATGCGTTTTTCTGGATATTTTTGTTGTTATTCTGTCTCTCACTGTTCAAATATACCTACCATTAAAATTATAGACTGATCATTTCTATTGTCAGTGGGCAAACGTACAAAATCAGCAGGGGATCAAATACTTTTTCCCCCCACTGTACCTCACTGTGGTGTGTGTGTGTGTGTGTGTGTGTGTGTGTGTGTGTGTGTGTGTATATTTACCTCACCTCACTGTGTGTGTGTGTGTATATATTTACCTCACTGTGTGTGTGTGTGTGTGTGTGTATATTTACCTCACTGTGTGTATTTACATGTCACTGTGTGTTTGTGTATTTACATGTCACTGTGTGTGTGTGTGTGTGTTTACATGTCACTGTGTGCGTGTGTGTGTGTGTGTGTGTGTGTGTGTTTACATGTCACTGTGTGTGTGTGTGTGTTTACATGTCACTGTGTGTGTGTGTGTGTGTGTTTACATGTCACTGTGTGTGTGTGTGTGTGTTTACATGTCACTGTGTGTGTGTGTGTGTGTGTTTACATGTCACTGTGTGTGTGTTTACATGTCACTGTGTGTGTGTGTGTGTTTACATGTCACTGTGTGTGTGTTTACATGTCACTGTGTGTGTGTTTACATGTCACTGTGTGTGTGTGTTTACATGTCACTGTGTGTGTGTGTGTTTACATGTCACTGTGTGTGTGTGTGTGTGTGTGTGTGTGTGTGTGTGTGTGTGTGTGTGTGTGTGTGTGTGTGTGTGTGTGTGTGTGTGTGTGTGTGTGTGTGTGTGTGTGTTTACATGTCACTGTGTGTGTGTGTGTGTGTGTGTGTGTGTGTGTGTGTGTTTACATGTCACTGTGTGTGTGTGTGTGTGTGTGTGTTTACATGTCACTGTGTGTGTGTGTGTTTACATGTCACTGTGTGTGTGTGTGTGTGTTTACATGTCACTGTGTGTGTGTGTGTGTTTACATGTCACTGTGTGTGTGTGTGTGTGTTTACATGTCACTGTGTGTGTGTGTGTGTTTACATGTCACTGTGTGTGTGTGTGTGTGTGTGTGTGTGTGTGTTTACATGTCACTGTGTGTGTGTGTGTGTTTACATGTCACTGTGTGTGTGTGTGTGTTTACATGTCACTGTGTGTGTGTGTGTTTACATGTCACTGTGTATGTGTGTGTGTGTGTGTGTGTGTGTGTGTGTGTGTTTACATGTCACTGTGTGTGTGTGTGTGTGTGTGTGTGTTTACATGTCACTGTGTGTGTGTGTGTGTGTGTGTGTGTTTACATGTCACTGTGTGTGTGTGTGTGTGTGTGTGTTTACATGTCACTGTGTGTGTGTGTTTACATGTCACTGTGTGTGTGTGTGTGTTTACATGTCACTGTGTGTGTGTGTGTGTTTACATGTCACTGTGTGTATTTACATGTCACTGTGTGTGTGTGTGTTTACATGTCATTGTGTGTGTGTGTGTTTACATGTCACTGTGTGTGTGTGTGTGTGTGTTTACATGTCACTGTGTGTGTGTGTGTTTGTGTGTGTGTTTACATGTCACTGTGTGTGTGTGTTTACATGTCACTGTGTGTGTGTGTTTACATGTCACTGTGTGTGTGTGTGTGTGTGTGTGTGTTTACATGTCACTGTGTGTATTTAAATGTCACTGTGTGTGTGTGTGTGTTTACATGTCATTGTGTGTGTGTGTGTTTACATGTCACTGTGTGTGTTTACATGTCACTGTGTGTGTGTTTACATGTCACTGTGTGTGTGTGTGTGTTTACATGTCACTGTGTGTGTGTGTGTGTGTGTTTACATGTCACTGTGTGTGTGTGTGTGTGTGTGTTTACATGTCACTGTGTGTGTGTGTGTGTGTTTACATGTCACTGTGTGTGTGTGTTTACATGTCACTGTGTGTGTGTGTGTGTGTGTGTGTTTACATGTCACTGTGTGTATTTACATGTCACTGTGTGTGTGTGTGTTTACATGTCACTGTGTGTGTTTACATGTCACTGTGTGTGTGTTTACATGTCACTGTGTGTGTGTTTACATGTCACTGTGTGTGTGTTTACATGTCACTGTGTGTGTGTGTGTTTACATGTCACTGTGTGTGTGTGTGTTTACATGTCACTGTGTGTGTGTGTTTACAAGTCACTGTGTGTGTGTGTGTGTGTTTACATGTCACTGTGTGCGTGTGTGTGTGTGTGTGTTTACATGTCACTGTGTGTGTGTGTGTGTGTTTACATGTCACTGTGTGTGTGTGTGTGTGTTTACATGTCACTGTGTGTGTGTGTGTGTGTTTACATGTCACTGTGTGTGTGTGTGTGTGTGTTTACATGTCACTGTGTGTGTGTTTACATGTCACTGTGTGTGTGTGTGTGTGTTTACATGTCACTGTGTGTGTGTGTGTGTTTACATGTCACTGTGTGTGTGTTTACATGTCACTGTGTGTGTGTTTACATGTCACTGTGTGTGTGTTTACATGTCACTGTGTGTGTGTGTGTGTGTGTGTGTTTACATGTCACTGTGTGTGTGTGTGTGTGTGTGTGTGTGTGTGTGTGTGTGTGTGTGTGTTTACATGTCACTGTGTGTGTGTGTGTGTGTGTGTGTTTACATGTCACTGTGTGTGTGTGTGTGTGTTTACATGTCACTGTGTGTGTGTGTGTGTGTTTACATGTCACTGTGTGTGTGTGTGTGTTTACATGTCACTGTGTGTGTGTGTGTTTACATGTCACTGTGTGTGTGTGTGTGTTTACATGTCACTGTGTGTGTGTGTGTGTGTGTGTGTGTTTACATGTCACTGTGTGTGTGTGTGTGTTTACATGTCACTGTGTGTGTGTGTGTGTGTTTACATGTCACTGTGTATGTGTGTGTGTGTGTGTGTGTGTGTGTGTGTGTGTGTGTGTGTGTGTTTACATGTCACTGTGTGTGTGTGTGTGTGTGTGTGTTTACATGTCACTGTGTGTGTGTGTGTGTGTGTGTTTACATGTCACTGTGTGTGTGTGTTTACATGTCACTGTGTGTGTGTGTGTGTTTACATGTCACTGTGTGTGTGTGTGTGTGTTTACATGTCACTGTGTGTATTTACATGTCACTGTGTGTGTGTGTGTTTACATGTCATTGTGTGTGTGTGTGTTTACATGTCACTGTGTGTGTGTGTGTGTGTGTTTACATGTCACTGTGTGTGTGTGTGTTTGTGTGTGTGTTTACATGTCACTGTGTGTGTGTGTTTACATGTCACTGTGTGTGTGTGTTTACATGTCACTGTGTGTGTGTGTGTGTGTGTGTTTACATGTCACTGTGTGTATTTAAATGTCACTGTGTGTGTGTGTGTGTTTACATGTCATTGTGTGTGTGTGTGTTTACATGTCACTGTGTGTGTTTACATGTCACTGTGTGTGTGTTTACATGTCACTGTGTGTGTGTGTGTGTGTGTTTACATGTCACTGTGTGTGTGTGTGTGTGTGTTTACATGTCACTGTGTGTGTGTGTGTGTGTTTACATGTCACTGTGTGTGTGTGTGTGTGTTTACATGTCACTGTGTGTGTGTGTTTACATGTCACTGTGTGTGTGTGTGTGTGTGTTTACATGTCACTGTGTGTATTTACATGTCACTGTGTGTGTGTGTGTTTACATGTCACTGTGTGTGTGTGTGTTTACATGTCACTGTGTGTGTGTGTTTACAAGTCACTGTGTGTGTGTGTGTGTGTTTACATGTCACTGTGTGCGTGTGTGTGTGTGTGTGTTTACATGTCACTGTGTGTGTGTGTGTGTGTTTACATGTCACTGTGTGTGTGTGTGTGTGTTTACATGTCACTGTGTGTGTGTGTGTGTGTTTACATGTCACTGTGTGTGTGTGTGTGTGTGTGTTTACATGTCACTGTGTGTGTGTTTACATGTCACTGTGTGTGTGTGTGTGTGTTTACATGTCACTGTGTGTGTGTGTGTGTGTGTGTTTACATGTCACTGTGTGTGTGTGTGTGTGTTTACATGTCACTGTGTGTGTGTGTGTGTGTTTACATGTCACTGTGTGTGTGTGTTTACATGTCACTGTGTGTGTGTGTGTGTGTGTTTACATGTCACTGTGTGTATTTACATGTCACTGTGTGTGTGTGTGTTTACATGTCACTGTGTGTGTGTGTGTTTACATGTCACTGTGTGTGTGTGTTTACAAGTCACTGTGTGTGTGTGTGTGTGTGTGTTTACATGTCACTGTGTGCGTGTGTGTGTGTGTGTGTTTACATGTCACTGTGTGTGTGTGTGTGTGTTTACATGTCACTGTGTGTGTGTGTGTGTGTTTACATGTCACTGTGTGTGTGTGTGTGTGTTTACATGTCACTGTGTGTGTGTGTGTGTGTGTGTTTACATGTCACTGTGTGTGTGTTTACATGTCACTGTGTGTGTGTGTGTGTTTACATGTCACTGTGTGTGTGTGTGTGTTTACATGTCACTGTGTGTGTGTTTACATGTCACTGTGTGTGTGTTTACATGTCACTGTGTGTGTGTTTACATGTCACTGTGTGTGTGTTTACATGTCACTGTGTGTGTGTGTGTTTACATGTCACTGTGTGTGTGTGTGTGTGTGTGTGTGTGTGTGTGTGTGTTTACATGTCACTGTGTGTGTGTGTGTGTGTGTTTACATGTCACTGTGTGTGTGTGTGTTTACATGTCACTGTGTGTGTGTGTTTTTACATGTCACTGTGTGTGTGTGTGTTTTTACATGTCACTGTGTGTGTGTGTGTTTACATGTCACTGTGTGTGTGTGTGTGTGTGTTTACATGTCACTGTGTGTGTGTGTTTACATGTCACTGTGTGTGTGTGTGTGTGTGTTTACATGTCACTGTGTGTGTGTGTTTACATGTCACTGTGTGTGTGTGTGTGTGTGTTTACGTGTCACTGTGTGTGTGTGTGTTTACGTGTCACTGTGTGTGTGTGTGTGTGTTTACTTGTCACTGTGTGTGTGTGTTTACGTGTCACTGTGTGTGTGTGTGTGTGTGTGTGTGTGTGTGTGTGTGTGTGTGTGTGTGTGTGTGTGTGTGTGTGTGTGTGTGTTTACATGTCACTGTGTGTGTGTGTGTGTTTACATGTCACTGTGTGTGTGTGTTTACATGTCACTGTGTGTGTGTGTGTGTGTGTGTGTGTGTTTACATGTCACTGTGTGTGTGTGTGTGTGTGTGTGTGTGTGTGTGTGTGTGTGTGTGTGTTTACATGTCACTGTGTGTGTGTTTACATGTCACTGTGTGTGTGTGTGTTTACATGTCACTGTGTGTGTGTGTGTGTGTGTGTGTGTTTACATGTCACTGTGTGTGTGTGTGTGTGTTTACATGTCACTGTGTGTGTGTGTGTGTGTTTACATGTCACGTGTGTGTGTGTGTGTGTTTACATGTCACTGTGTGTGTGTTTACATGTCACTGTGTGTGTGTGTGTTTACATGTCACTTTGTGTGTGTGTTTACAAGTCACTGTGTGTGTGTGTGTGTTTACATGTCACTGTGTGCGTGTGTGTGTGTGTGTTTACATGTCACTGTGTGTGTGTGTGTGTGTGTGTGTGTGTGTTTACATGTCACTGTGTGTGTGTGTGTTTACATGTCACTGTGTGTGTGTGTGTGTATTTACATGTCACTGGGTGTGTGTGTGTTTACTGGGTGTGTGTGTGTTTACATGTCACTGTGTGTGTGTGTGTGTGTGTTTACATGTCACTGTGTGTGTGTGTGTGTTTACATGTCACTGTGTGTGTGTGTGTGTGTATTTACATGTCACTGTGTGTGTATTTACATGTCACTGTGTGTGTGTGTGTGTGTATTTACATGTCACTGTGTGTGTGTTTACATGTCACTGTGTGTGTGTGTGTTTACATGTCACTGTGTGTGTGTGTGTTTACATGTCACTGTGTGTGTGTGTTTACATGTCACTGTGTGTGTGTGTTTACATGTCACTGTGTGTGTGTTTACATGTCACTGTGTGTGTGTGTGTTTACATGTCACTGTGTGTGTGTGTTTACATGTCACTGTGTGTGTGTGTGTTTACATGTCACTGTGTGTGTGTGTGTGTTTACATGTCACTGTGTGTGTGTTTACATGTCACTGTGTGTGTGTGTGTTTACATGTCACTGTGTGTGTGTGTGTTTACATGTCACTGTGTGTGTGTGTGTTTACATGTCACTGTGTGTGTGTGTGTTTACAAGTCACTGTGTGTGTGTGTGTGTGTGTTTACATGTCACTGTGTGCGTGTGTGTGTGTGTGTGTTTACATGTCACTGTGTGTGTGTGTGTGTGTTTACATGTCACTGTGTGTGTGTGTGTGTGTGTTTACATGTCACTGTGTGTGTGTGTGTGTGTGTTTACATGTCACTGTGTGTGTGTTTACATGTCACTGTGTGTGTGTTTACAAGTCACTGTGTGTGTGTGTGTGTTTACATGTCACTGTGTGTGTGTGTTTACATGTCACTGTGTGTGTGTGTTTACATGTCACTGTGTGTGTGTTTACATGTCACTGTGTGTGTGTGTGTGTGTGTGTGTTTACATGTCACTGTGTGTGTGTTTACATGTCACTGTGTGTGTGTTTACATGTCACTGTGTGTGTGTTTACATGTCACTGTGTGTGTGTGTGTTTACATGTCACTGTGTGTGTGTGTGTTTACATGTCACTGTGTGTGTGTGTGTTTACAAGTCACTGTGTGTGTGTGTGTGTGTTTACATGTCACTGTGTGCGTGTGTGTGTGTGTGTGTTTACATGTCACTGTGTGTGTGTGTGTGTTTACATGTCACTGTGTGTGTGTGTGTGTGTTTACATGTCACTGTGTGTGTGTGTGTGTGTTTACATGTCACTGTGTGTGTGTGTGTGTGTTTACATGTCACTGTGTGTGTGTTTACATGTCACTGTGTGTGTGTGTGTGTTTACATGTCACTGTGTGTGTGTGTGTGTTTACATGTCACTGTGTGTGTGTTTACATGTCACTGTGTGTGTGTTTACATGTCACTGTGTGTGTGTTTACATGTCACTGTGTGTGTGTGTGTGTGTGTGTGTTTACATGTCACTGTGTGTGTGTGTGTGTGTGTGTGTGTGTGTGTGTTTACATGTCACTGTGTGTGTGTGTGTGTGTGTGTGTTTACATGTCACTGTGTGTGTGTGTGTGTGTTTACATGTCACTGTGTGTGTGTGTGTGTGTTTACATGTCACTGTGTGTGTGTGTGTGTTTACATGTCACTGTGTGTGTGTGTGTTTACATGTCACTGTGTGTGTGTGTGTGTTTACATGTCACTGTGTGTGTGTGTGTGTGTGTGTGTGTTTACATGTCACTGTGTGTGTGTGTGTGTTTACATGTCACTGTGTGTGTGTGTGTTTACATGTCACTGTGTATGTGTGTGTGTGTGTGTGTGTGTGTGTGTGTGTGTGTGTGTGTGTGTTTACATGTCACTGTGTGTGTGTGTGTGTGTGTGTTTACATGTCACTGTGTGTGTGTGTGTGTGTGTGTTTACATGTCACTGTGTGTGTGTGTTTACATGTCACTGTGTGTGTGTGTGTGTTTACATGTCACTGTGTGTGTGTGTGTGTGTTTACATGTCACTGTGTGTATTTACATGTCACTGTGTGTGTGTGTGTTTACATGTCATTGTGTGTGTGTGTGTTTACATGTCACTGTGTGTGTGTGTGTGTGTGTTTACATGTCACTGTGTGTGTGTGTGTTTGTGTGTGTGTTTACATGTCACTGTGTGTGTGTGTTTACATGTCACTGTGTGTGTGTGTTTACATGTCACTGTGTGTGTGTGTGTGTGTGTGTTTACATGTCACTGTGTGTATTTAAATGTCACTGTGTGTGTGTGTGTGTTTACATGTCATTGTGTGTGTGTGTGTTTACATGTCACTGTGTGTGTTTACATGTCACTGTGTGTGTGTTTACATGTCACTGTGTGTGTGTGTGTGTGTGTTTACATGTCACTGTGTGTGTGTGTGTGTGTGTTTACATGTCACTGTGTGTGTGTGTGTGTGTTTACATGTCACTGTGTGTGTGTGTGTGTGTTTACATGTCACTGTGTGTGTGTGTTTACATGTCACTGTGTGTGTGTGTGTGTGTGTTTACATGTCACTGTGTGTATTTACATGTCACTGTGTGTGTGTGTGTTTACATGTCACTGTGTGTGTGTGTGTTTACATGTCACTGTGTGTGTGTGTTTACAAGTCACTGTGTGTGTGTGTGTGTGTTTACATGTCACTGTGTGCGTGTGTGTGTGTGTGTGTTTACATGTCACTGTGTGTGTGTGTGTGTGTTTACATGTCACTGTGTGTGTGTGTGTGTGTTTACATGTCACTGTGTGTGTGTGTGTGTGTTTACATGTCACTGTGTGTGTGTGTGTGTGTGTTTACATGTCACTGTGTGTGTGTTTACATGTCACTGTGTGTGTGTGTGTGTTTACATGTCACTGTGTGTGTGTGTGTGTGTTTACATGTCACTGTGTGTGTGTTTACATGTCACTGTGTGTGTGTTTACATGTCACTGTGTGTGTGTTTACATGTCACTGTGTGTGTGTTTACATGTCACTGTGTGTGTGTGTGTTTACATGTCACTGTGTGTGTGTGTGTGTGTGTGTGTGTGTGTGTGTGTGTGTGTGTGTTTACATGTCACTGTGTGTGTGTGTGTGTGTGTTTACATGTCACTGTGTGTGTGTGTGTTTACATGTCACTGTGTGTGTGTGTTTTTACATGTCACTGTGTGTGTGTGTGTTTTTACATGTCACTGTGTGTGTGTGTGTTTACATGTCACTGTGTGTGTGTGTGTGTGTGTTTACATGTCACTGTGTGTGTGTGTTTACATGTCACTGTGTGTGTGTGTGTTTACGTGTCACTGTGTGTGTGTGTGTTTACGTGTCACTGTGTGTGTGTGTGTGTGTTTACTTGTCACTGTGTGTGTGTGTTTACGTGTCACTGTGTGTGTGGTGTGTGTGTGTGTGTGTGTGTGTGTGTGTGTGTGTGTGTGTGTGTGTGTGTGTGTGTGTTTACATGTCACTGTGTGTGTGTGTGTGTTTACATGTCACTGTGTGTGTGTGTTTACATGTCACTGTGTGTGTGTGTGTGTGTGTGTGTGTGTGTTTACATGTCACTGTGTGTGTGTGTGTGTGTGTGTGTGTGTGTGTGTGTGTGTGTGTGTGTGTGTGTGTGTGTTTACATGTCACTGTGTGTGTGTTTACATGTCACTGTGTGTGTGTGTGTTTACATGTCACTGTGTGTGTGTGTGTGTGTGTGTGTGTGTGTTTACATGTCACTGTGTGTGTGTGTGTGTGTTTACATGTCACTGTGTGTGTGTGTGTGTGTGTGTGTGTTTACATGTCACTGTGTGTGTGTGTGTGTGTGTTTACATGTCACTGTGTGTGTGTTTACATGTCACTGTGTGTGTGTGTGTTTACATGTCACTTTGTGTGTGTGTTTACAAGTCACTGTGTGTGTGTGTGTGTTTACATGTCACTGTGTGCGTGTGTGTGTGTGTGTTTACATGTCACTGTGTGTGTGTGTGTGTGTGTGTGTGTGTTTACATGTCACTGTGTGTGTGTGTGTTTACATGTCACTGTGTGTGTGTGTGTGTATTTACATGTCACTGTGTGTGTATTTACATGTCACTGGGTGTGTGTGTGTTTACTGGGTGTGTGTGTGTTTACATGTCACTGTGTGTGTGTGTGTGTGTGTGTGTTTACATGTCACTGTGTGTGTGTGTGTGTTTACATGTCACTGTGTGTGTGTGTGTGTGTATTTACATGTCACTGTGTGTGTATTTACATGTCACTGTGTGTGTGTGTGTGTGTATTTACATGTCACTGTGTGTGTGTTTACATGTCACTGTGTGTGTGTGTGTTTACATGTCACTGTGTGTGTGTGTGTTTACATGTCACTGTGTGTGTGTGTTTACATGTCACTGTGTGTGTGTGTTTACATGTCACTGTGTGTGTGTTTACATGTCACTGTGTGTGTGTGTGTTTACATGTCACTGTGTGTGTGTGTTTACATGTCACTGTGTGTGTGTGTGTTTACATGTCACTGTGTGTGTGTGTGTGTTTACATGTCACTGTGTGTGTGTTTACATGTCACTGTGTGTGTGTTTACATGTCACTGTGTGTGTGTGTGTGTTTACATGTCACTGTGTGTGTGTGTGTTTACATGTCACTGTGTGTGTGTGTGTTTACAAGTCACTGTGTGTGTGTGTGTGTGTGTTTACATGTCACTGTGTGCGTGTGTGTGTGTGTGTGTTTACATGTCACTGTGTGTGTGTGTGTGTGTTTACATGTCACTGTGTGTGTGTGTGTGTGTGTTTACATGTCACTGTGTGTGTGTGTGTGTGTGTTTACATGTCACTGTGTGTGTGTTTACATGTCACTGTGTGTGTGTTTACAAGTCACTGTGTGTGTGTGTGTGTTTACATGTCACTGTGTGTGTGTGTGTGTTTACATGTCACTGTGTGTGTGTGTTTACATGTCACTGTGTGTGTGTGTTTACATGTCACTGTGTGTGTGTGTGTTTACATGTCACTGTGTGTGTGTGTGTGTGTGTGTGTGTGTGTGTGTGTGTGTGTGTGTGTGTGTGTTTACATGTCACTGTGTGTGTGTGTGTGTGTGTGTTTACATGTCACTGTGTGTGTGTGTGTTTACATGTCACTGTGTGTGTGTGTGTGTGTGTTTACATGTCACTGTGTGTGTGTGTGTGTTTACATGTCACTGTGTGTGTGTGTGTGTGTGTGTGTGTGTGTGTGTGTGTTTACATGTCACTGTGTGTGTGTGTGTGTGTGTGTGTGTGTGTGTGTGTGTTTACATGTCACTGTGTGTGTGTGTGTGTGTGTTTACATGTCACTGTGTGTGTGTGTTTACATGTCACTGTGTGTGTGTGTGTGTTTACATGTCACTGTGTGTGTGTGTGTGTTTACATGTCACTGTGTGTATTTACATGTCACTGTGTGTGTGTGTGTTTACATGTCATTGTGTGTGTGTGTGTTTACATGTCACTGTGTGTGTGTGTGTGTGTGTGTTTACATGTCACTGTGTGTGTGTGTGTTTGTGTGTGTGTTTACATGTCACTGTGTGTGTGTGTTTACATGTCACTGTGTGTGTGTGTTTACATGTCACGTGTGTGTGTGTGTGTGTGTGTGTTTACATGTCACTGTGTGTATTTAAATGTCACTGTGTGTGTGTGTGTGTGTTTACATGTCATTGTGTGTGTGTGTGTTTACATGTCACTGTGTGTGTGTTTACATGTCACTGTGTGTGTGTTTACATGTCACTGTGTGTGTGTGTGTGTGTGTTTACATGTCACTGTGTGTGTGTGTGTGTGTGTTTACATGTCACTGTGTGTGTGTGTGTGTTTACATGTCACTGTGTGTGTGTGTGTGTGTGTTTACATGTCACTGTGTGTGTGTGTGTGTGTTTACATGTCACTGTGTGTGTGTGTTTACATGTCACTGTGTGTGTTTACATGTCACTGTGTGTATTTACATGTCACTGTGTGTGTGTGTGTTTACATGTCACTGTGTGTGTGTGTGTGTGTTTACATGTCACTGTGTGTGTGTGTGTGTTTACATGTCACTGTGTGTGTGTGTGTGTGTTTACATGTCACTGTGTGTGTGTGTGTGTGTTTACATGTCACTGTGTGTGTGTGTTTACATGTCACTGTGTGTGTGTGTTTACATGTCACTGTGTGTGTGTTTACATGTCACTGTGTGTGTGTTTACATGTCACTGTGTGTGTGTTTACATGTCACTGTGTGTGTGTGTGTTTACATGTCACTGTGTGTGTGTGTGTGTGTGTGTGTGTGTGTGTGTGTGTGTGTTTACATGTCACTGTGTGTGTGTGTGTGTGTGTTTACATGTCACTGTGTGTGTGTGTGTTTACATGTCACTGTGTGTGTGTGTTTTTACATGTCACTGTGTGTGTGTGTGTTTTACATGTCACTGTGTGTGTGTGTGTTTACATGTCACTGTGTGTGTGTGTGTGTGTGTTTACATGTCACTGTGTGTGTGTGTTTACATGTCACTGTGTGTGTGTGTGTTTACGTGTCACTGTGTGTGTGTGTGTTTACGTGTCACTGTGTGTGTGTGTGTGTGTTTACTTGTCACTGTGTGTGTGTGTTTACGTGTCACTGTGTGTGTGTGTGTGTGTGTGTGTGTGTGTGTGTGTGTGTGTGTGGTGTGTGTGTGTGTGTGTGTTTACATGTCACTGTGTGTGTGTGTGTGTTTACATGTCACTGTGTGTGTGTGTTTACATGTCACTGTGTGTGTGTGTGTGTGTGTGTGTGTGTGTTTACATGTCACTGTGTGTGTGTGTGTGTGTGTGTGTGTGTGTGTGTGTGTGTGTGTGTGTGTGTGTGTGTTTACATGTCACTGTGTGTGTGTTTACATGTCACTGTGTGTGTGTGTGTTTACATGTCACTGTGTGTGTGTGTGTGTGTGTGTGTGTGTGTTTACATGTCACTGTGTGTGTGTGTGTGTGTTTACATGTCACTGTGTGTGTGTGTGTGTGTGTGTGTGTTTACATGTCACTGTGTGTGTGTGTGTGTGTGTTTACATGTCACTGTGTGTGTGTTTACATGTCACTGTGTGTGTGTGTGTTTACATGTCACTTTGTGTGTGTGTTTACAAGTCACTGTGTGTGTGTGTGTGTTTACATGTCACTGTGTGCGTGTGTGTGTGTGTGTTTACATGTCACTGTGTGTGTGTGTGTGTGTGTGTGTGTGTGTTTACATGTCACTGTGTGTGTGTGTGTTTACATGTCACTGTGTGTGTGTGTGTGTATTTACATGTCACTGTGTGTGTATTTACATGTCACTGGGTGTGTGTGTGTTTACTGGGTGTGTGTGTGTTTACATGTCACTGTGTGTGTGTGTGTGTGTGTGTGTTTACATGTCACTGTGTGTGTGTGTGTGTTTACATGTCACTGTGTGTGTGTGTGTGTGTATTTACATGTCACTGTGTGTGTATTTACATGTCACTGTGTGTGTGTGTGTGTGTATTTACATGTCACTGTGTGTGTGTTTACATGTCACTGTGTGTGTGTGTGTTTACATGTCACTGTGTGTGTGTGTGTTTACATGTCACTGTGTGTGTGTGTTTACATGTCACTGTGTGTGTGTGTTTACATGTCACTGTGTGTGTGTTTACATGTCACTGTGTGTGTGTGTGTTTACATGTCACTGTGTGTGTGTGTTTACATGTCACTGTGTGTGTGTGTGTTTACATGTCACTGTGTGTGTGTGTGTGTTTACATGTCACTGTGTGTGTGTTTACATGTCACTGTGTGTGTGTTTACATGTCACTGTGTGTGTGTGTGTGTTTACATGTCACTGTGTGTGTGTGTGTTTACATGTCACTGTGTGTGTGTGTGTTTACAAGTCACTGTGTGTGTGTGTGTGTGTGTTTACATGTCACTGTGTGCGTGTGTGTGTGTGTGTGTTTACATGTCACTGTGTGTGTGTGTGTGTGTTTACATGTCACTGTGTGTGTGTGTGTGTGTGTTTACATGTCACTGTGTGTGTGTGTGTGTGTGTTTACATGTCACTGTGTGTGTGTTTACATGTCACTGTGTGTGTGTTTACAAGTCACTGTGTGTGTGTGTGTGTTTACATGTCACTGTGTGTGTGTGTGTGTTTACATGTCACTGTGTGTGTGTGTTTACATGTCACTGTGTGTGTGTGTTTACATGTCACTGTGTGTGTGTGTGTTTACATGTCACTGTGTGTGTGTGTGTGTGTGTGTGTGTGTGTGTGTGTGTGTGTGTGTGTGTGTGTTTACATGTCACTGTGTGTGTGTGTGTGTGTGTGTTTACATGTCACTGTGTGTGTGTGTGTTTACATGTCACTGTGTGTGTGTGTGTGTGTGTTTACATGTCACTGTGTGTGTGTGTGTGTTTACATGTCACTGTGTGTGTGTGTGTGTGTGTGTGTGTGTGTGTGTGTGTTTACATGTCACTGTGTATGTGTGTGTGTGTGTGTGTGTGTGTGTGTGTGTGTGTGTTTACAT
Organism: Salmo salar; assembly: GCF_965601325.2. Classification (NCBI taxonomy): domain Eukaryota; kingdom Metazoa; phylum Chordata; class Actinopteri; order Salmoniformes; family Salmonidae; genus Salmo; species Salmo salar. The sequence continues at coordinate 38,520,486 of NC_138316.1, forward strand.
CTCACTGTGTGTGTGTGTGTGTGTGTTTACATGTCACTGTGTGTGTGTGTTTACATGTCACTGTGTGTGTGTGTGTGTTTACATGTCACTGTGTGTGTGTGTGTGTTTACATGTCACTGTGTGTATTTACATGTCACTGTGTGTGTGTGTGTTTACATGTCATTGTGTGTGTGTGTGTTTACATGTCACTGTGTGTGTGTGTGTGTGTGTGTGTTTACATGTCACTGTGTGTGTGTGTGTTTGTGTGTGTGTTTACATGTCACTGTGTGTGTGTGTTTACATGTCACTGTGTGTGTGTGTTTACATGTCACTGTGTGTGTGTGTGTGTGTGTTTACATGTCACTGTGTGTATTTAAATGTCACTGTGTGTGTGTGTGTGTGTTTACATGTCATTGTGTGTGTGTGTGTTTACATGTCACTGTGTGTGTGTTTACATGTCACTGTGTGTGTGTTTACATGTCACTGTGTGTGTGTGTGTGTGTGTTTACATGTCACTGTGTGTGTGTGTGTGTGTGTTTACATGTCACTGTGTGTGTGTGTGTGTTTACATGTCACTGTGTGTGTGTGTGTGTGTGTTTACATGTCACTGTGTGTGTGTGTGTGTGTTTACATGTCACTGTGTGTGTGTGTTTACATGTCACTGTGTGTGTTTACATGTCACTGTGTGTATTTACATGTCACTGTGTGTGTGTGTGTTTACATGTCACTGTGTGTGTGTGTGTGTGTTTACATGTCACTGTGTGTGTGTGTGTGTTTACATGTCACTGTGTGTGTGTGTGTGTGTTTACATGTCACTGTGTGTGTGTGTGTGTGTTTACATGTCACTGTGTGTGTGTGTTTACATGTCACTGTGTGTGTGTGTTTACATGTCACTGTGTGTGTTTACATGTCACTGTGTGTGTTTACATGTCACTGTGTGTGTGTTTACATGTCACTGTGTGTGTGTTTACATGTCACTGTGTGTGTGTGTGTTTACATGTCACTGTGTGTGTGTGTGTTTACATGTCACTGTGTGTGTGTGTGTTTACATGTCACTGTGTGTGTGTGTTTACAAGTCACTGTGTGCGTGTGTGTGTGTGTGTGTTTACATGTCACTGTGTGTGTGTGTGTGTGTTTACATGTCACTGTGTGTGTGTGTGTGTTTACATGTCACTGTGTGTGTGTGTGTGTGTTTACATGTCACTGTGTGTGTGTGTACATGTCACTGTGTGTGTGTGTTTACATGTCACTGTGTGTGTGTGTGTGTGTGTTTACATGTCACTGTGTGTGTGTTTACATGTCACTGTGTGTGTGTTTACATGTCACTGTGTGTGTGTGTGTTTACATGTCACTGTGTGTGTGTTTACATGTCACTGTGTGTGTGTTTACATGTCACTGTGTGTGTGTGTTTACATGTCACTGTGTGTGTGTGTTTACATGTCACTGTGTGTGTGTGTGTTTACATGTCACTGTGTGTGTGTGTGTGTGTGTGTGTGTGTGTTTACATGTCACTGTGTGTGTGTGTGTGTGTGTTTACATGTCACTGTGTGTGTGTGTGTGTGTTTACATGTCACTGTGTGTGTGTGTGTTTACATGTCACTGTGTGTGTGTGTGTGTATTTACATGTCACTGTGTGTGTATTTACATGTCACTGGGTGTGTGTGTGTTTACTGGGTGTGTGTGTGTTTACATGTCACTGTGTGTGTGTGTGTGTGTGTGTGTTTACATGTCACTGTGTGTGTGTGTGTGTTTACATGTCACTGTGTGTGTGTGTGTGTGTATTTACATGTCACTGTGTGTGTATTTACATGTCACTGTGTGTGTGTGTGTGTGTATTTACATGTCACTGTGTGTGTGTTTACATGTCACTGTGTGTGTGTGTGTTTACATGTCACTGTGTGTGTGTGTGTTTACATGTCACTGTGTGTGTGTGTTTACATGTCACTGTGTGTGTGTGTTTACATGTCACTGTGTGTGTGTTTACATGTCACTGTGTGTGTGTGTGTTTACATGTCACTGTGTGTGTGTGTTTACATGTCACTGTGTGTGTGTGTGTTTACATGTCACTGTGTGTGTGTGTGTGTTTACATGTCACTGTGTGTGTGTTTACATGTCACTGTGTGTGTGTTTACATGTCACTGTGTGTGTGTGTGTGTTTACATGTCACTGTGTGTGTGTGTGTTTACATGTCACTGTGTGTGTGTGTGTTTACAAGTCACTGTGTGTGTGTGTGTGTGTGTTTACATGTCACTGTGTGCGTGTGTGTGTGTGTGTGTTTACATGTCACTGTGTGTGTGTGTGTGTGTTTACATGTCACTGTGTGTGTGTGTGTGTGTGTTTACATGTCACTGTGTGTGTGTGTGTGTGTGTTTACATGTCACTGTGTGTGTGTTTACATGTCACTGTGTGTGTGTTTACAAGTCACTGTGTGTGTGTGTGTGTTTACATGTCACTGTGTGTGTGTGTGTGTTTACATGTCACTGTGTGTGTGTGTGTGTGTGTTTACATGTCACTGTGTGTGTGTGTGTGTTTACATGTCACTGTGTGTGTGTGTGTGTGTGTGTGTGTGTGTGTGTGTGTGTTTACATGTCACTGTGTATGTGTGTGTGTGTGTGTGTGTGTGTGTGTGTGTGTTTACATCTCACTGTGTGTGTGTGTGTGTGTGTTTACATGTCACTGTGTGTGTGTGTTTACATGTCACTGTGTGTGTGTGTGTGTTTACATGTCACTGTGTGTGTGTGTGTGTTTACATGTCACTGTGTGTATTTACATGTCACTGTGTGTGTGTGTGTTTACATGTCATTGTGTGTGTGTGTGTTTACATGTCACTGTGTGTGTGTGTGTGTGTGTGTGTTTACATGTCACTGTGTGTGTGTGTGTTTGTGTGTGTGTTTACATGTCACTGTGTGTGTGTGTTTACATGTCACTGTGTGTGTGTGTTTACATGTCACTGTGTGTGTGTGTGTGTGTGTGTGTGTTTACATGTCACTGTGTGTATTTAAATGTCACTGTGTGTGTGTGTGTGTGTTTACATGTCATTGTGTGTGTGTGTGTTTACATGTCACTGTGTGTGTGTTTACATGTCACTGTGTGTGTGTTTACATGTCACTGTGTGTGTGTGTGTGTGTTTACATGTCACTGTGTGTGTGTGTGTGTGTGTGTGTTTACATGTCACTGTGTGTGTGTGTGTGTTTACATGTCACTGTGTGTGTGTGTGTGTGTTTACATGTCACTGTGTGTGTGTGTGTGTGTTTACATGTCACTGTGTGTGTGTGTTTACATGTCACTGTGTGTGTTTACATGTCACTGTGTGTATTTACATGTCACTGTGTGTGTGTGTGTTTACATGTCACTGTGTGTGTGTGTGTGTGTTTACATGTCACTGTGTGTGTGTGTGTGTTTACATGTCACTGTGTGTGTGTGTGTGTGTTTACATGTCACTGTGTGTGTGTGTGTGTGTTTACATGTCACTGTGTGTGTGTGTTTACATGTCACTGTGTGTGTTTACATGTCACTGTGTGTGTTTACATGTCACTGTGTGTGTTTACATGTCACTGTGTGTGTGTTTACATGTCACTGTGTGTGTGTTTACATGTCACTGTGTGTGTGTGTGTTTACATGTCACTGTGTGTGTGTGTGTTTACATGTCACTGTGTGTGTGTGTGTTTACATGTCACTGTGTGTGTGTGTTTACAAGTCACTGTGTGCGTGTGTGTGTGTGTGTGTTACATGTCACTGTGTGTGTGTGTGTGTGTTTACATGTCACTGTGTGTGTGTGTGTGTTTACATGTCACTGTGTGTGTGTGTGTGTGTTTACATGTCACTGTGTGTGTGTGTACATGTCACTGTGTGTGTGTGTTTACATGTCACTGTGTGTGTGTGTGTGTTTACATGTCACTGTGTGTGTGTTTACATGTCACTGTGTGTGTGTTTACATGTCACTGTGTGTGTGTGTGTTTACATGTCACTGTGTGTGTGTTTACATGTCACTGTGTGTGTGTTTACATGTCACTGTGTGTGTGTGTTTACATGTCACTGTGTGTGTGTGTTTACATGTCACTGTGTGTGTGTGTGTTTACATGTCACTGTGTGTGTGTGTGTGTGTGTGTGTGTGTGTGTTTACATGTCACTGTGTGTGTGTGTGTGTGTGTTTACATGTCACTGTGTGTGTGTGTGTGTGTTTACATGTCACTGTGTGTGTGTGTGTGTATTTACATGTCACTGTGTGTGTGTGTGTATTTACATGTCACTGTGTGTGTGTGTGTTTTTACATGTCACTGTGTGTGTGTGTGTTTACATGTCACTGTGTGTGTGTGTGTGTGTTTACATGTCACTGTGTGTGTGTGTTTACATGTCACTGTGTGTGTGTGTGTGTGTGTGTTTACGTGTCACTGTGTGTGTGTGTGTTTACGTGTCACTGTGTGTGTGTGTGTGTTTACACTTGTCACTGTGTGTGTGTGTTTACGTGTCACTGTGTGTGTGTGTGTGTGTGTGTGTGTGTGTGTGTGTGTGTGTGTGTGTGTGTGTGTGTGTGTATGTGTGTGTGTGTGTTTACATGTCACTGTGTGTGTGTGTGTGTGTGTTTACATGTCACTGTGTGTGTGTGTGTTTACATGTCACTGTGTGTGTGTTTACATGTCACTGTGTGTGTGTGTGTTTTTACATGTCACTGTGTGTGTGTGTTTACATGTCACTGTGTGTGTGTTTACATGTCACTGTGTGTGTGTGTGTGTGTGTGTGTGTGTGTGTGTGTGTGTGTGTGTGTGTGTGTGTGTGTGTGTGTGTGTGTGTGTGTGTGTGTGTGTGTGTGTGTTTACATGTCACTGTGTGTGTGTGTGTGTGTGTGTGTGTGTGTTTACATGTCACTGTGTGTGTGTGTGTGTGTGTGTTTACATGTCACTGTGTGTGTGTGTGTGTTTACATGTCACTGTGTGTGTGTGTGTTTACATGTCACTGTGTGTGTGTGTGTGTTTACATGTCACTGTGTGTGTGTGTGTATTTACATGTCACTGTGTGTGTCTACATGTCACTGTGTGTGTGTGTGTTTTTACATGTCACTGTGTGTGTGTGTGTTTTTACATGTCACTGTGTGTGTGTGTGTGTTTTTACATGTCACTGTGTGTGTGTGTGTTTACATGTCACTGTGTGTGTGTGTGTTTACATGTCACTGTGTGTGTTTGTTTACATGTCACTGTGTGTGTGTGTGTGTTTACGTGTCACTGTGTGTGTGTGTGTTTACGTGTCACTGTGTGTGTGTGTGTGTTTACTTGTCACTGTGTGTGTGTGTTTACGTGTCACGTGTGTGTGTGTGTGTGTGTGTGTGTGTGTGTGTGTGTGTGTGTGTGTGTGTGTGTGTGTGTTTACATGTCACGTGTGTGTGTGTGTGTGTGTTTACATGTCACTGTGTGTGTGTGTGTTTACATGTCACTGTGTGTGTGTTTACATGTCACTGTGTGTGTGTTTACATGTCACTGTGTGTGTGTGTTTACATGTCACTGTGTGTGTGTGTGTTTACATGTCACTGTGTGTGTGTGTGTGTGTGTGTGTGTGTGTGTGTGTGTGTGTGTGTGTGTGTGTGTGTGTGTGTGTGTGTGTGTGTGTGTTTACATGTCACTGTGTGTGTGTGTGTGTGTGTGTGTTTACATGTCACTGTGTGTGTGTTTTTTACATGTCACTGTGTGTGTGTGTGTTTACATGTCACTGTGTGTGTGTGTGTGTGTTTACATGTCACTGTGTGTGTGTGTGTGTATTTACATGTCACTGTGTGTGTTTACATGTCACTGTGTGTGTGTGTGTTTTTACATGTCACTGTGTGTGTGTGTGTTTTTACATGTCACTGTGTGTGTGTGTGTTTACATGTCACTGTGTGTGTGTGTGTGTGTTTACATGTCACTGTGTGTGTGTGTTTACATGTCACTGTGTGTGTGTGTGTGTGTGTGTGTTTACGTGTCACTGTGTGTGTGTGTGTTTACGTGTCACTGTGTGTGTGTGTGTGTTTACTTGTCACTAAGTGTGTGTGTTTACGTGTCACTGTGTGTGTGTGTGTGTGTGTGTGTGTGTGTGTGTTTACATGTCACTGTGTGTGTGTGTGTTTACATGTCACTGTGTGTGTGTGTGTGTGTGTGTTTACATGTCACTGTGTGTGTGTGTGTGTTTACATGTCACTGTGTGTGTGTGTGTGTGTGTTTACATGTCACTGTGTGTGTGTGTGTTTACATGTCACTGTGTGTGTGTTTACATGTCACTGTGTGTGTGTGTGTTTACATGTCACTGTGTGTGTGTGTGTGTGTGTGTTTACATGTCACTGTGTGTGTGTGTGTGTTTACATGTCACTGTGTGTGTGTGTGTGTGTGTTTACATGTCACTGTGTGTGTGTGTGTTTACATGTCACTGTGTGTGTGTGTGTGTTTACATGTCACTGTGTGTGTGTGTGTTTACATGTCACTGTGTGTGTGTGTGTTTACATGTCACTGTGTGTGTGTGTGTGTGTGTTTACATGTCACTGTGTGTGTGTGTGTGTGTGTGTGTGTGTGTGTGTGTGTGTGTGTGTGTGTTTACATGTCACTGTGTGTGTGTTTACATGTCACTGTGTGTGTGTGTGTTTACATGTCACTGTGTGTGTGTGTGTGTGTGTGTTTACATGTCACTGTGTGTGTGTTTACATGTCACTGTGTGTGTGTGTGTGTGTTTACATGTCACTGTGTGTGTGTGTGTGTTTACATGTCACTGTGTGTGTGTTTACATGTCACTGTGTGTGTGTGTTTACATGTCACTGTGTGTGTGTGTGTGTTTACATGTCACTGTGTGTGTGTGTGTGTTTTGTGTGTGTGTGTGTGTGTGTGTGTGTGTGTGTGTGTGTGTGTGTGTGTGTGTGTTTACATGTCACTGTGTGTGTGTGTGTGTGTGTGTGTGTGTGTGTACATGTCACTGTGTGTGTGTGTGTGTGTTTACATGTCACTGTGTGTGTGTGTGTGTGTTTACATGTCACTGTGTGTGTGTGTGTGTGTGTTTACATGTCACTGTGTGTGTGTGTGTGTTTACATGTCACTGTGTGTGTGTGTGTTTACATGTCACGTGTGTGTGCATGTCACTGTGTGTGTGTGTGTTTACATGTCACTGTGTGTGTGTGTGTTTACATGTCACTGTGTGTGTGTGTTTACATGTCACTGTGTGTGTGTGTGTGTTTACATGTCACTGTGTGTGTGTGTGTGTGTGTGTGTTTACATGTCACTGTGTTGTGTGTGTGTGTGTGTGTGTGTGTGTGTGTGTGTGTGTTTACATGTCACTGTGTGTGTGTGTGTGTGTGTGTGTTTACATGTCACTGTGTGTGTGTGTGTGTGTGTGTGTTTACATGTCACTGTGTGTGTGTGTTTACATGTCACTGTGTGTGTGTGTGTTTACATGTCACTGTGTGTATTTACATGTCACTGTGTGTGTGTGTGTTTACATGTCATTGTGTGTGTGTGTGTTTACATGTCACTGTGTGTGTGTGTGTGTGTGTGTGTTTACATGTCACTGTGTGTGTGTGTGTTTGTGTGTGTGTTTACATGTCACTGTGTGTGTGTGTTTACATGTCACTGTGTGTGTGTGTTTACATGTCACTGTGTGTGTGTGTGTGTGTGTTTACATGTCACTGTGTGTATTTAAATGTCACTGTGTGTGTGTGTGTGTTTACATGTCACTGTGTGTGTGTGTGTTTACATGTCATTGTGTGTGTGTGTGTTTACATGTCACTGTGTGTGTTTACATGTCACTGTGTGTGTTTACATGTCACTGTGTGTGTGTTTACATGTCACTGTGTGTGTGTGTGTGTGTGTGTGTGTTTACATGTCACTGTGTGTGTGTGTGTGTGTGTTTACATGTCACTGTGTGTGTGTGTGTGTGTGTGTTTACATGTCACTGTGTGTGTGTGTGTGTTTACATGTCACTGTGTGTGTGTGTTTACATGTCACTGTGTGTGTGTGTGTGTGTGTTTACATGTCACTGTGTGTATTTACATGTCACTGTGTGTGTGTGTGTTTACATGTCGTGTGTGTGTGTGTTTACATGTCACTGTGTGTGTTTACATGTCACTGTGTGTGTTTACATGTCACTGTGTGTGTGTTTACATGTCACTGTGTGTGTGTGTGTTTACATGTCACTGTGTGTGTGTGTGTTTACATGTCACTGTGTGTGTGTGTGTGTGTGTTGTGTGTGTGTGTGTGTGTGTGTGTGTGTGTGTGTGTGTGTGTGTGTGTGTGTGTGTGTGTGTGTGTGTGTGTGTGTGTGTGTGTGTGTGTGTGTGTGTGTGTGTGTTTACATGTCACTGTGTGTGTGTGTGTGTGTGTGTTTACATGTCACTGTGTGTGTGTGTGTGTGTGTTTACATGTCACTGTGTGTGTGTGTGTGTTTACATGTCACTGTGTGTGTGTGTGTGTTTACATGTCACTGTGTGTGTGTGTGTTTACATGTCACTGTGTGTGTGTGTGTTTACATGTCACTGTGTGTGTGTGTGTGTGTGTTTACATGTCACTGTGTGTGTGTGTGTGTGTGTGTGTTTACATGTCACTGTGTGTGTGTTTACATGTCACTGTGTGTGTGTGTGTGTTTACATGTCACTGTGTGTGTGTTTACATGTCACTGTGTGTGTGTGTTTACATGTCACTGTGTGTGTGTGTGTTTACATGTCACTGTGTGTGTGTGTATGTGTGTGTGTGTGTGTGTGTTTACATGTCACTGTGTGTGTGTGTGTGTGTTTACATGTCACTGTGTGTGTGTGTGTTTACATGTCACTGTGTGTGTGTGTGTTTACATGTCACTGTGTGTGTGTGTGTGTGTTTACATGTCACTGTGTGTGTGTGTGTGTGTGTATTTACATGTCACTGTGTGTGTTTACATGTCACTGTGTGTGTGTGTGTTTTTACATGTCACTGTGTGTGTGTGTGTTTTTACATGTCACTGTGTGTGTGTGTTTTTACATGTCACTGTGTGTGTGTGTGTGTGTTTACATGTCACTGTGTGTGTGTGTTTACATGTCACTGTGTGTGTGTGTGTGTGTGTGTGTTTACGTGTCACTGTGTGTGTGTGTGTTTACGTTTCACTGTGTGTGTGTGTGTGTTTACTTGTCACTGTGTGTGTGTGTTTACGTGTCACTGTGTGTGTGTGTGTGTGTGTGTGTGTGTGTGTGTGTGTGTGTGTGTGTGTGTGTGTGTGTGTGAGTGTGTGTGTTTACATGTCACTGTGTGTGTGTGTGTGTGTTTACATGTCACTGTGTGTGTGTGTTTACATGTCACTGTGTGTGTGTGTGTGTGTGTTTACATGTCACTGTGTGTGTGTGTGTGTGTGTGTGTGTGTGTGTGTGTGTGTGTGTTTACATGTCACTGTGTGTGTGTTTACATGTCACTGTGTGTGTGTGTGTTTACATGTCACTGTGTGTGTGTTTACATGTCACTGTGTGTGTGTGTGTGTTTACATGTCACTGTGTGTGTGTGTGTGTGTGTGTTTACATGTCACTGTGTGTGTTTGTTTACATGTCACTGTGTGTGTGTGTGTGTGTGTGTTTACGTGTCACTGTGTGTGTGTGTGTTTACGTGTCACTGTGTGTGTGTGTGTTTACTTGTCACTGTGTGTGTGTGTTTACGTGTCACTGTGTGTGTGTGTGTGTGTGTGTGTGTGTGTGTGTGTGTGTGTGTTTACATGTCACTGTGTGTGTGTGTGTGTGTGTGTTTACATGTCACTGTGTGTGTGTGTGTTTACATGTCACTGTGTGTGTGTTTACATGTCACTGTGTGTGTGTTTACATGTCACTGTGTGTGTGTTTACATGTCACTGTGTGTGTGTGTTTACATGTCACTGTGTGTGTGTGTGTTTACATGTCACTGTGTGTGTGTGTGTGTGTGTGTGTGTGTGTGTGTGTTTACATGTCACTGTGTGTGTGTGTGTGTGTGTTTACATGTCACTGTGTGTGTGTGTGTATACATGTCACTGTGTGTGTGTGTGTTTACATGTCACTGTGTGTGTGTGTGTGTATTTACATGTCACTGTGTGTGTTTACATGTCACTGTGTGTGTGTGTGTTTTTACATGTCACTGTGTGTGTGTGTGTTTTTACATGTCACTGTGTGTGTGTGTGTTTACATGTCACTGTGTGTGTGTGTGTGTGTTTACATGTCACTGTGTGTGTGTGTTTACATGTCACTGTGTGTGTGTGTGTGTTTACGTGTCACTGTGTGTGTGTGTGTTTACGTGTCACTGTGTGTGTGTGTGTGTGTGTGTTTACATGTCACTGTGTGTGTGTGTGTGTGTGTGTGTGTGTTTACATGTCACTGTGTGTGTGTTTACATGTCACTGTGTGTGTGTGTGTTTACATGTCACTGTGTGTGTGTTTACATGTCACTGTGTGTGTGTGTTTACATGTCACTGTGTGTGTGTGTGTGTGTTTACATGTCACTGTGTGTGTGTGTGTGTGTGTGTGTGTGTGTGTGTGTGTGTGTGTGTGTTTACATGTCACTGTGTGTGTGTTTACATGTCACTGTGTGTGTGTGTGTTTACATGTCACTGTGTGTGTGTTTACATGTCACTGTGTGTGTGTGTGTGTTTACATGTCACTGTGTGTGTGTGTGTGTGTGTGTGTTTACATGTCACTGTGTGTGTTTGTTTACATGTCACTGTGTGTGTGTGTGTGTGTGTGTTTACGTGTCACTGTGTGTGTGTGTGTTTACGTGTCACTGTGTGTGTGTGTGTGTTTACTTGTCACTGTGTGTGTGTGTTTACGTGTCACTGTGTGTGTGTGTGTGTGTGTGTGTGTGTGTGTGTGTGTGTGTGTGTGTGTTTACATGTCACTGTGTGTGTGTGTGTGTTTACATGTCACTGTGTGTGTGTGTGTTTACATGTCACTGTGTGTGTGTTTACATGTCACTGTGTGTGTGTTTACATGTCACTGTGTGTGTGTGTTTACATGTCACTGTGTGTGTGTGTGTTTACATGTCACTGTGTGTGTGTGTGTGTGTGTGTGTGTGTGTGTGTGTGTGTGTGTGTGTGTGTGTGTGTGTGTGTGTGTGTGTGTGTGTGTTTACATGTCACTGTGTGTGTGTGTGTGTGTGTGTTTACATGTCACTGTGTGTGTGTGTGTTTACATGTCACTGTGTGTGTGTGTGTTTACATGTCACTGTGTGTGTGTGTGTATTTACATGTCACTGTGTGTGTTTACATGTCACTGTGTGTGTGTGTGTTTACATGTCACTGTGTGTGTGTGTGTTTACATGTCACTGTGTGTGTGTGTGTGTATTTACATGTCACTGTGTGTGTTTACATGTCACTGTGTGTGTGTGTGTTTTTACATGTCACTGTGTGTGTGTGTGTTTTTACATGTCACTGTGTGTGTGTGTGTTTACATGTCACTGTGTGTGTGTGTGTGTGTTTACATGTCACTGTGTGTGTGTGTTTACATGTCACTGTGTGTGTGTGTGTGTGTTTACGTGTCACTGTGTGTGTGTGTGTTTACGTGTCACTGTGTGTGTGTGTGTGTTTACTTGTCACTAAGTGTGTGTGTTTACGTGTCACTGTGTGTGTGTGTGTGTGTGTGTGTGTGTGTGTGTGTGTGTGTGTGTGTGTGTGTGTGTTTACATGTCACTGTGTGTGTGTGTGTGTGTGTTTACATGTCACTGTGTGTGTGTGTGTGTGTGTTTACATGTCACTGTGTGTGTGTGTGTGTGTGTGTGTGTGTGTGTGTGTGTGTGTGTGTGTGTGTGTGTGTGTGTTTACATGTCACTGTGTGTGTGTTTACATGTCACTGTGTGTGTGTGTGTTTACATGTCACTGTGTGTGTGTGTGTGTGTGTTTACATGTCACTGTGTGTGTGTGTGTGTGTGTTTACATGTCACTGTGTGTGTGTGTGTTTACATGTCACTGTGTGTGTGTGTGTGTTTACATGTCACTGTGTGTGTGTGTGTTTACATGTCACTGTGTGTGTGTGTGTTTACATGTCACTGTGTGTGTGTGTGTGTGTGTGTGTTTACATGTCACTGTGTGTGTGTGTGTGTGTGTGTGTGTGTGTGTGTGTGTTTACATGTCACTGTGTGTGTGTTTACATGTCACTGTGTGTGTGTGTGTTTACATGTCACTGTGTGTGTGTGTGTGTGTGTGTGTTTACATGTCACTGTGTGTGTTTACATGTCACTGTGTGTGTGTGTGTGTGTTTACATGTCACTGTGTGTGTGTGTGTGTTTACATGTCACTGTGTGTGTGTTTACATGTCACTGTGTGTGTGTTTACATGTCACTGTGTGTGTGTGTTTACATGTCACTGTGTGTGTGTGTGTGTTTACATGTCACTGTGTGTGTGTGTGTGTGTGTGTGTGTGTGTGTGTGTGTGTGTGTGTGTGTGTGTTTACATGTCACTGTGTGTGTGTGTGTGTGTGTGTTTACATGTCACTGTGTGTGTGTGTGTGTGTTTACATGTCACTGTGTGTGTGTGTGTTTACATGTCACTGTGTGTGTGTGTGTGTTTACATGTCACTGTGTGTGTGTGTGTTTACATGTCACTGTGTGTGTGTGTGTTTACATGTCACTGTGTGTGTGTGTTTACATGTCACTGTGTGTGTGTGTGTGTTTACATGTCACTGTGTGTGTGTGTGTGTGTGTGTGTTTACATGTCACTGTGTATGTGTGTGTGTGTGTGTGTGTGTGTGTGTGTGTGTGTGTTTACATGTCACTGTGTGTGTGTGTGTGTGTGTTTACATGTCACTGTGTGTGTGTGTGTGTGTGTGTGTTTACATGTCACTGTGTGTGTGTGTTTACATGTCACTGTGTGTGTGTGTGTTTACATGTCACTGTGTGTATTTACATGTCATTGTGTGTGTGTGTGTTTACATGTCATTGTGTGTGTGTGTGTTTACATGTCACTGTGTGTGTGTGTGTGTGTGTTTACATGTCACTGTGTGTGTGTGTGTTTGTGTGTGTGTTTACATGTCACTGTGTGTGTGTGTTTACATGTCACTGTGTGTGTGTGTTTACATGTCACTGTGTGTGTGTGTGTGTGTGTTTACATGTCACTGTGTGTGTGTGTGTGTGTTTACATGTCACTGTGTGTGTGTGTGTTTACATGTCACTGTGTGTGTGTGTGTGTTTACATGTCACTGTGTGTGTGTGTGTTTACATGTCACTGTGTGTGTGTGTGTTTACATGTCACTGTGTGTGTGTGTTTACATGTCACTGTGTGTGTGTGTGTGTTTACATGTCACTGTGTGTGTGTGTGTGTGTGTGTGTGTTTACATGTCACTGTGTAGTGTGTGTGTGTGTGTGTGTGTGTGTGTGTGTGTGTGTGTGTGTGTGTTTACATGTCACTGTGTGTGTGTGTGTGTGTGTGTGTGTTTACATGTCACTGTGTGTGTGTGTGTGTGTGTTTACATGTCACTGTGTGTGTGTGTTTACATGTCACTGTGTGTGTGTGTGTTTACATGTCACTGTGTGTATTTACATGTCACTGTGTGTGTGTGTGTTTACATGTCATTGTGTGTGTGTGTGTTTACATGTCACTGTGTGTGTGTGTGTGTGTGTTTACATGTCACTGTGTGTGTGTGTGTTTGTGTGTGTGTTTACATGTCACTGTGTGTGTGTGTTTACATGTCACTGTGTGTGTGTGTTTACATGTCACTGTGTGTGTGTGTGTGTGTTTACATGTCACTGTGTGTATTTAAATGTCACTGTGTGTGTGTGTGTGTTTACATGTCACTGTGTGTGTGTGTGTTTACATGTCATTGTGTGTGTGTGTGTGTGTTTACATGTCACTGTGTGTGTTTACATGTCACTGTGTGTGTTTACATGTCACTGTGTGTGTGTTTACATGTCACTGTGTGTGTGTGTGTGTGTGTGTGTTTACATGTCACTGTGTGTGTGTGTGTGTGTGTGTTACATGTCACTGTGTGTGTGTGTGTGTGTGTTTACATGTCACTGTGTGTGTGTGTGTGTTTACATGTCACTGTGTGTGTGTGTTTACATGTCACTGTGTGTGTGTGTGTGTGTGTGTTTACATGTCACTGTGTGTGTGTTTACATGTCGTGTGTGTGTGTGTTTACATGTCACTGTGTGTGTTTACATGTCACTGTGTGTGTGTTTACATGTCACTGTGTGTGTGTGTGTTTACATGTCACTGTGTGTGTGTGTGTTTACATGTCACTGTGTGTGTGTGTGTTTACATGTCACTGTGTGTGTGTGTGTGTGTGTGTGTGTGTGTGTGTGTTTACATGTCACTGTGTGTGTGTGTGTGTGTGTGTTTACATGTCACTGTGTGTGTGTGTGTGTGTGTGTGTGTTTACATGTCACTGTGTGTGTGTGTGTGTGTGTTTACATGTCACTGTGTGTGTGTGTGTGTTTACATGTCACTGTGTGTGTGTGTGTGTTTACATGTCACTGTGTGTGTGTGTGTTTACATGTCACTGTGTGTGTGTGTGTGTGTGTTTACATGTCACTGTGTGGGTGTGTGTGTGTGTTTACATGTCACTGTGTGTGTGTTTACATGTCACTGTGTGTGTGTGTTTACATGTCACTGTGTGTGTGTGT